>NC_134486.1:366429508-366738258 GCF_040206685.1 Ascaphus truei
GGTATTTTTTAAATGTATTTGGAGGGCGTGGGGGTATTTTTAAAATGTATTTGGGGAGCGTGGGGGTATTTTTTATATGTGTTCGGGGGGGGGGGGGGGGGCTTGGGTGTCCAGTATTTTTGGACAAGCCACCTGGCAACCCTACTGGGAAACGACATGCAAATGAAACCTTTTGCTTCAAACCCATTTAACATGGTCCCCTATAAGCTTGGGGGGGGGGTGGTGTGTGTGTGTGTATATATATATATATATATATAATGTTCTACAGTCAGGAAAATGTAATAAATAGATACTCAAATTGTCTTCTACAACCCCCATTGGCTCCTCTCTGTGAGCATTGCTACTGTCCTAAGCACATCTCAGCAGCAGAGCAGATCCGAACAGGACACACTCATACAGTACAGTACACACCGACACCCCACCAACAGCTTCCTGGAAGAGTGCTTGCGGCAGCCGATGCATTGGGCTGAGCAGAGACAGCCTCCTGATTGGCTGGCAGGATCACCTCAGCCTCCTCCCCTAGTGCTACAGTCACAAATAATAAGATCGAGCATGGGTGCAGGCAAGCAGCTACACACATTTCCTTACACCAAGGGGGCCCCACAGGGGGGGAAACCTGTCTGCTAGAATAAGAAGAAGGTCTGCCTTTATATTACAGTGAGGGCTGCTTCTGCTGAGATTTGCCGCACGTTGGAATCCTCCTCGAATCCCCCCCACCGCTACCTCCTTGGGTTCACAGTGTCCTGCCTGCGGGGCCGCAGCTATACAATATACAGTAATACATACATCGCCGGGGCCGCTGCGGGGTGTCTCCCCAAGCCGATCACTTTACTGTATCCGTGCACAGGGACGGACGCATCGTAAGTAGTGCAACGTTTTGCCTTCGTTTTCTTTGTGGGGTTCAGGAGCAGAGCTAAAAGGGACACAGCGGCACCCCATGGGAATGAAGGGTGTAGTGAAGGGTGTTAATGGGGACTGATCATGTGTTATCAGAACAATCTAATACTGCACTAATACACGATATTATATCATGTCCAATACGTCCTGCCCTGGCAGTGTATACATAAACAGAAAAGGGGTAGGGTTCTGTGGTTGCGTTATTTGACCTTGGTTATATTTGGACATTCATAGATTGCTCTTAAACCCACTAAAATCAAGAAGATGCGTAGGATCCGGCGTTTATTGGTAGTCCTGTCAATACACAGATTGGGCAACTGAAAGCTTGATGAGAAGTGTATAGCAACATAATGTAAAATAAATATATTTTACTTTCTAATGTGGTACAATGATACATATTGGGTTAGTTATGACCCTCAGCAGCAGGACACTAGCCTGAGTGAGCTAGATGCTTTGCCAGCACACAGTGGGTATCAGACAGATAGCAGCAGCAGTAGCATCTCAGCATGGTATTTGCACTGCAGAGCACTAGGACCTCTGGACAGAGAGGAGGAGGTTATCCTTGCTTCTTTGTTATGTGTGTTTATTTTTGTATTTAAAGGGATTGTTTCCTGTGGATGGGATTGGATGTCTCAGCATTGGCAGGTTGTTACATGCTGCTTTGGGGAGGTGTCTGCTGCTTGATCTCCCAGAGGCAGGTGACTTACTGTAGGTGCAGTAACAGCTGAGGAGCAGGGACAGAGAGGAGACAGAGAGGAGGCAGGGACACCTTGCAGCCTCCCTCCTATGCACGGAGAAGACTCCCCACCTCCTCCTTTCAGCTCACTGCTATGTACAGTAAGTGTAAAGAAGAATCTTGTTTACACCTACACTGTTTGTTGATTATATGATTGAGCACCTAGGAAGAGGGGGGTGTAAATGTAAGCAGTGTATATGGAGCCTGTGTATGGGAATCTGCTCTTGCTAGTCTCATTGGAGATACTGTACTGTACATACTGTGTTGAATTGGAGCAATAACAAGAGGCCTTGTTTATGGTTTTCCAGTCAAACGGAAGTTGCTTGAGAAATGACCCCTTTGTATTGATTGAGCTCTGTGTTTAGCTTCCTTTTTTTACATGCTGTTTATTTTCAAATGACAAAGCCCTGAAGGGACGTATATCTAGTGTTGTAAATGATTATTATGGACATTGACACTGGGAGCCTCATATTCATGTTTGTAAAACATTTACGTACTGTACACCACTCTTAAATACATTTTCTGCATCTATAAATATGAAAGTACAATCCTGTATTTGACTAATAAAACACATGTTTTAGTACTACAGGTGCTATGTATCCAGTGCATTTTGCACTTTTAATGTGTCCGTGTGTGAAGCGCTTTGCACCGCTGTTTGACACATATGCGTTGCCTTGCGATTTGGGGAGTTAGAGAGGAATTACATGATGCACAAATGATGAGATGTACAGTATCACACAGTGCTCTTTTGAGCATCTCTCTGCGTTACTTTTTCTACCTTTTTAATCAGCGATTTTTGGATGCAGATTAAAAAATGCTAGAACTGCTGTCCTGAATAGCAGAAGTTTTGGGTTCTAATCCTGTTGGCTCTGACACTGGTACCCCCTTCATCAGAAGGGTCTTTAAACTAATTGGTCTTAAGGATATATTTTAAGATGTGTAACTCATTTAAATATACTTTGAATAGACATTAGCATATCTACCATGGTACCTCAGGTATGTTCAGCACAGTCATGCCTCCCTAATTTATTTGGAGGGAGATTTGAGGGAACATATATACATCTGGAGGTACCTATTAGGTTTGGAACTCCTCCGCCCCCTGCTTCTCCCTGGAGGGAATTAGCCATTCTCAGTAAGTGATAATGTTAGTTACAAAGCTATTTACAAGTGATTTTAACATGTTATCAGAGCTTTGTGAATAGGTACACATGTATAATCGCTTGACAAGCCACTTCTCGAAGTTTAGGGAATAGGCCATAGTCCCCATTGAGGTTTTTTTTTCACCCTCAGCAGTCAAAATCTGATGATATTTATGGGCGCAGATCGCTGCTGCTTTTCTATTTACAAATCTAGGGAATAATAATTTTTACATTTACAAAAGAACTTTTTTTTAGTAAAAACGGATTTATTCGAAAGTAACGCTCTTCATTTCTTATTTTAGAGCAAAATAATTGTGTATAGATATAGGCAGATTTATATTGCCAGCTTCCGGGCAATGCCGTGGTTGCAATCCATAGATTTCCCTGGCAGCGGAAGGTTATTAACACTGCAGGGGGTGGGGGGGGGGCTGATGGAGAAGAATGGACCCCGCTGTTGACCTTTTCTGCTAAGAGTAAATCTGGCTAATCTGTAACTCTGAAATAAAGTGTAAAGTTCTTTGCCCAAATCTTTGACAGGTGTACGGTGTGAAATTAGGTTTAGGAGATAAGATTCCAAAAGACTGTTCATGGTCCCAAGGCTCACCAAAGTATCCGGCCGCTCCTCCTTCTCTTACCGTGCACCCCAAAACTGGAACAACCTACCGGAGACTCTCACATCCACCACCAGTTTAAGTTCTTTCAAAACTAAGGCTGTCTCACATTTTAATCTGGTCTGTAACTGTTACATACGCCTATAATATACATCTTCTCTAACTGTGCATGCAATGTATTGTATATAATGTATGCCCTGTTCATTTATGTAACTGTATTTGTAACCATGTATTATTTGTGTTAACTCTATGCCCAGGACATACTTGAAAACGAGAGGTAACTCAATGTATTACTTCCTGGTAAAATATTTTATAAATAAATAAATACCTTCTTTAATGCACTTGGGGCCACATACTGTAGCATTAGACAAATCTCACCCTTAGTTCACCTTCCAGTATCTCCGTAGGTGTGCCAAGGATTAGCACAATTTACATAAGGTAATATGGTTCTTTAACCGTTAAGACAGAAAAGCCCAAAGCTACATCCAATATGACAAAAGTACACAGTGAAATACCTATATATTCTCTTGAAAAAGGGTCATTTAGTAAAACCCTTTGGCCAAAGCATTATAAGCCCGCAAGCCATGTCAAGGCATAACCAAATTTGCAGGTCTTTAAGCGTTAAGCAGCTTTCTGACAAAACATAATACTTTCTGTAATGCTTTTTTCGTTTCTATACTTTGGACATACCACAGTATACTGTACATGTAAAGGCTTTTGACTACTTTAAAAGTGCTTTTTATCAGAAGAACAGATCCTCGCACAGAGCCGCGACTTTTACCGCAGCCGAAGTCATGACATTTTGCTTTTTATGCCGCTGCTCCGGGAAGTCTGGGTACATCGTATAAATGGCAGCTCTGCCTTCTTTGAAGTAGTCACATCTTAAACTACATGTCTACTAGCTGTCCCAAAACATCTTTGACTCCAATAGATGACTGAAAGCATGACTTGATAATAAAACATTTCAACCGATCACCATTTTGTATTACCACAATATTACTAACGTATTGGTATATTGCCTAACTCTAGTAAGTAAATATGTTTAAGAGTCACTTAAGAGAGGAGGAATTGGGTGAAATAATGTCAAAACCCGCGGTTCTGCTCAAACTGCTGCTCTCTTGCCAAACACCAGTTCGTTTGGAACGTGTCCAATAGCAATAGCCATGAACTCTCATCTATATAAAATGAGTAAGTTCTCTTACATTTATTTATGAGCAAATCCAACAAAGAAACAAGCAGTAAATTTATTTATGATGAGAACAGCCACGAAAAGTCAGACGTTGTATTCACTTAACTCAGAAATGAATGTGTTTCTTTTTGAGTTGTATCATTCATTTGGCATTGTAGAGAAACCGGTCAAAGATCAATCTGGATCTCTCTACAGTTAATTACTCTGTTCTACTACACTTTGTGCCATTTACATTCTGAAAATTGAGCTATAAATAAATCTCTATTAATTGAAAACAAACTCATCAAAAATATTTTATGGTAACAAAAGTTTGGGAATGAAAAGATTGGAAATACACAATCAATGACATTGACCATATGAAGTGTTGGTTTCCTGGGGTCCCTATCTGTCACCATACACCTCCCATGTGCTAGAGAGATCTGTTCCTGGAAATCTCTTCTAGCAGCACAGGCCCTCTGCTCAAGGGAACTATGCAGTCTGTGCAGCAGACATTTAAACCTGCTTGATCAGCCAGATGGAGACTGGTTAATTGACTGTAGCTACAATTAACCATCTCCCTGTTGGATTTATCAGCTACAGACAAGTTTTAGGTGTGTTGCCTTTTTTAACCGGGGAAAAGGCCCTGTCACATATCTCCCCCATTTGTGGGTAGCTTGGGCTAGCCTAGGCTGAAGCCTGTCCCTCCACTCTCTCTCTCGATGTGGCTGTGATTTGAAACAAGAGTAGTTGGAGGGAGAGAACCCCTAGTCACGCTGGGATTGGGGCCTTTTCTCTAGGTACCATTCACTCCCAGTATTTTGATGGTTCGACTTTGGGCCACCATCTGACACTCCTGATATGAACCAACAAGGGTTGCCACCTTTCTAGCAGTTTGTGTCACTGATATGTGGCTGTGGTTGAAAAGGATGCCCTTTACGCAGTCTTTGTGTCTGCTGCAGATAACCAGTGTCTCTTCCTGTATGTGCCTTTGCACGCTTTAGTCTCTTATCGAGGGAATTCTCCAAGCACGGTTCCATGATGTGCATCGCTTCCTCATCTCTGTAGAAGACTCCTCGCTCAAGCTCCTTTTACCGCTTTACCAAGTCATCTTCCCTGAGACGAGATCAAGAAGCAGGAAAGGCGATGTACAGCTGAAAAATGCAAAATGGAACTCGCTGTTTCAATAAGGGAGGCTTTTTACTTCATTGAATTGTATTACAGTATTTGTCTTTTAGAGCCTCCAGTTTGTATGAAACAGGTGACGACAGCAAGCTACGGTGAACACAAATTCACGCTGTGCAGGCACAATTCTTGCATAGCTTTGACTTTTTTGAATTGCCTTTGGCAAGGGATTCAAGGTAAACCGTAATTATCCTGCATGCCATGGATGGCTAAAAGGTGCTTAAACCTGCTTTAACGAAATCCCAGAACTGGATTACCTAAGATTGCATTTACATGTCTGGGCCAACCTTCCAATGGAACATTTAAACTCCAGTAAAAAAAAGAGGAATAGAAGATTCATCTCACTATACTACAACACTTCTAAAGAAATGTATGTAGTTATATAACATAGCGTGTCAGAGATCAAAGAGTGTGTCAGTGATTAAGTTGTATTGCACGTAAAGTGAGAAGATGAAGCTATTTAAAACCGTTCTCTAAAGGCTACTACATTTTTAAGTTGATTTGGGTTTTTTTGGTTTTGAGTTTATTTTTCGGAAGTATGGAGAGTCCAGAGGTAAAGCGCTGATCACCTCTTTCCCTTTCGGGTGATGATTGTTTTTATTTTTTTAAATTCGAAAAACATCGTTCATAGGATATGAGCAGTTGAAATATGACGTGTCTGGGGGGGGTCACAATTATCCATGGAGTCGCAGACTTCAATTGAGTTTGATGCTTGTATACTATTTGCATATTTTTGCCCCATAATCTTGATCAAAACAGCTGTCTGTGAGTAGGGTTACTGGCTATGCACTTCTTTAACCCAGGCTATGCAGAAAAATCTGTGTAATACGGCAGGCATACGCTTATGGAGATCCATGTTAAAATGGACACGAAGAAAAAGGTGACACACACTGTGAGTGCTCATTTACATGTTGTAATAAAAACGGTGGGGAATATGAAGTATTTTAATCAATCTGGTGCTTGAGGGGTGTGACGGTGCTCGTCTCAGATCAGGAAGCGGACCCGCAGGGCTGAGGTAGGGATGCAAATAAACTGACCAGAGCCCAGGAACAGAGTCCCGTAAGAGTATCCGTAGTCGGTAAGCAGGCAGAGGTCAGGGCTGGCGGCAGTGGTGCAAAGTCCAGTAAACAGGCAGAGGTCAGGACTGGCAGCAGTGGTGCAAAGTCCAGTAAGCAGGCAGAGGTCAGGGCTGGCAGCAGTGGTGCAAAGTCCAGTAAACAGGCAGAGGTCAGGGCTGGCGGCAGTGGTGCAAAGTCCAGTAAACAGGCAGAGGTCAGGGCTGGCAGCAGTGGTGCAAAGTTCAGTAAACAGGCAGAGGTCAGGGCTGGCAGCAGTGGTGCAAAATTCAGTGAACAGGCAAATGGTCAGGGCAGGCAGAAAGCAGCGAGGTCGGGGTCACGGTCCGGGGTCAGCAACTGGGGAATCCAAACAGACAAAAGGGTAATAAGGCGTGACAGAGAAGACAAACAGGAACTGCAAACGTAGAACCCTGCTTGGCGACTCCCACTAGGAACTGCAGCCTTATACAGTATATCAGGCTGCCAGTACCCAAAATGGCCACAGTGAGCAGAAAGGGCAGGCGACTTGGAAAACCTGAATCGCAGCAAAACCCGGCACGGATCAAGCAGAATCCTTACAAGGGGTTAATGTGGTTAGAGTTTGACTTTAAAACAAATTGTGTTTATGACATGTCAAGACCCTTCCTGTATCTGTGCTGATCCACAAAGAGGGCTTAATTGGGGAGATATCACTGACGGCCCACTAAAAGTGAAATATGTTTTGTATGGGACTTATAGAATCTAGAGATAAGGGTATTTGTTTTGCCAGAGATGGAATTAAAATATGCTATTTTGGCACTCAAATAAACAGAACACTTTTAAAGGTAAACACCAACTAAGGTTCCAGCACTCACTGACTATAAGAAAACTGTCAAACAGGGTATATGCCAAAATGGAAAATTGAATGCAAGCACAAGACAGTAATACACTTGGCGAGATGTCACAAAGCGGGTAATATGATCCCTAAATATAGGTGGTGTGGGGAAAAAAACTGGGAAAAGGGAGTGCAAGAGGTGGATGGGGTATGGGGGGAAAAAATGCTGGGGTGGAGGGTAATAGGGGGGCAACGTTTCGGGTTGAAGACCCCTTCCTCAGGCCTGTTCCCTCAGGTCCAAATGGACCACAAGGTTACATAGTTACTTATTTACATAGTAGATGAGGTTGAAAAAAGACATAGGTCCATCAAGTTCAACCTATGCTAAATTTAGACAACAGATGCTTTATCCTATATCTATACTTACTTATTGATCCAGAGGAAGGCAAACAAAAAACCCCATTAAGGGGAAAAATTAATTCCTTCCTGACTCCAAGAATTGGCAATTGGATTAATCCCTGGATCAACATCCTTCCCATGTAGATAGAAGATGAAACGAAGGCGGTCACAGCATTGGAGTTCAGCCAAAGTAGAATAAAATCAGCTTTAATAAATTATATGCTGCACATCACAGAAAGTAGTGGACTGTGGGTACTTTTAGTCCCTATATATGTGACTTTAGTAGCATCAGCATAGGGGTTCATTCCCCCTTTTTTGGATCCTTCCCATGTATACTGATTTGGTATATCCCTGTATACCTTTCCCATCTAAAAAGATGTCCAACCTTTTTTTGAACAAATCTATTGTATCTGCCATCACAGTCTCCATGGGTAATGAATTCCACATTTTAACTGACCTTACTGTAAAGAACCCTTTCCTTTGTTGCTGGTGAAATTTCCTTTCCTCCAGCCTTAAGGGATGGCCCCGAGTCCTTTGTACTGCCCGTGGGATGAATAGTTCTTTTGAAAGCTCCTTGTATTGTCCCTGAATATATTTGTATAGTTATCATATCCCCCCTTAGACGCCTCTTTTCTAATGTAAATAAATCTAATTTAGCTAGCCTCTCCTCATATGTTAGATTGTCCATACCCTTTATTAATTTGGTGGCTATTCTCTGCACTCTCTCTAGTTCCATAATGTCTTTTCTTAGGATCGGTGTCCAAAATTGTACTCCATATTCAAGGTGTGGTCTTACTAGTGCTTTGTAAAGGGGCATAATTATGTTTACTTCCCTTCCATCGATTGCCCGTTTGATGCAAGATAAGATCTTGTTTGCCTTTGCAGCTACTGCATGACATTGGGCACTATTACTAAGCCTGAGGTCTACAAGCACTCCTAAATCCTTCTCCATCAAGGATTCATATACCTCGGCAACCACAGCCAATAAAAACCTACCGAAATCACTTGGAACCCGCCCCCGATGAAGCCCGTCACGGTGAAACGTACGTAGGGTACGACTGACATCATCATCACGTGACGTCGGCTCATCGGAGAGGTGTGGGCCTGTGTACCGTCTGTGTGCTTCGTAGACTGCATTCGTGGGCAGCAAGAGCACCCAGACTTTAGTGTCAGTCTGTTCAATTTAAGTGTATGTGTCCATGTTCATTTCATAAGAGGTTAGCTATATAGATAGAGCTAGGGCTATTTAGATGGCTGCTCTAGACATAGATATTCACCTATATAGCTAGGATCCATTTACACCTCCTCTTATTTTTTGTAAGTTTATAGTTTTTTCCACTCAGCCTACATTTAGGATTTGACTATAAGGGATTAGTGATATAACAATATCCCCACTATACTTACCTGTGTGACACTTCTCTGACACGGAAAAAAAACCCCCAAAAAAACCAAGTGAGGTTCTCACTACAGGGTTAAATAGACTGACAATAGGGTTTATACACATTTTACCCTATGTACCACTCCACCTCTCCGGTCTTTTAATTATTTTATTTAACTTTTTGTCCTGCATTTATGGTTCACTCCAAACAGTTTTATTTTAAGATTATACAATAAATATTAAGTTTTAACTAGGGTGTATTTCTTTAGTGCCACAATATAGGGGTTATTTCTGTCCTCTCACTCAGTCCATCAAGGATTCCCCCAATATATCTCCATTTAATTTGTAAGTCGCCTTTTTATTCTTGCATCCCAAATGCATAACCTTACATTTATCTGTATTAAACCTCATTTGCCATTTACCTGCCCACGTTTCCAGTCTCTCCAAGTCCTTCTGAAGAGAAATTACATCCTGCTCTGATTCTATTACCTTACTCAATTTAGTATCATCAGCAAAGATGGAGACTTTGCTCTCGATCCCAACCGCAAAGTCATTAATAAACAAGTTAAAAAGCAGGGGTCCCAGTACCGATCCCTGAGGTACTCCACTCACGACTTTAGCCCAACCTGAAAAAGTTCAATTTATGGCAACCCTCTGTTGTCTGTCCTTTAACCAGTTTTCAATCCAGGTGCATATATTATTACTGAGTCCAATTTTCTTTATTTTGTACACCAACCTCTTGTGTGAAACCGTATCAAAAGCCTTTGCAAAATCTAAGTAGACCACATCAACTGCATTACCCTGGTCTAAATTCCTACTTACCGCCTCAAAGAAACAAATAAGGTTAGTTTGGCAAGATCTATCCTTCATAAATCCATGCTGACTATTACTAATAATTTTTTTTCCATTAGGTATTCCTGAATATTATCCTGTAGTAAACCTTCAAGTAGTTTCCCTACTATTGAAGTCAGGCTTACAGGTCTGTAATTTCCCGGTTGTGATCTAGCTCCCTTTTTAAATATAGGCACCACATCTGCTTTACGCCAATCTTGTGGTACTGAGCCTGTGGAAATGGAGTCCTTGAATATTAAATATAATGGTTTGGCTATTACTGAGCTTAACTCCTTGAGAATTCTTGGATGTATGCCATCGGGGCCAGGTGCCTTATTTACTTTAATTTTTTCAAGTCGCTTATGAACTTCTTCCTCAGTTAACCAATTGTTCATTAATATGGCGGTTGTGGCTTCCTCCTGCGGCACTACTATTGAACTTGATTCTTCCCTGGTAAACACAGAGGCAAATAATTTGTTTAATACCTCAGCTTTTTCCTTATCTCCATTAATAATCTGCCTACCCATCTCACACTGAAAGGGTCCTATATTTTCTTTTCTCATTTTTTTGTTATGAAGGTACTTAAAGAACTTTTTAGGGTTGACCTTACTTTCTATTGCAATCCTTTTTTCATTATCCATTTTTGCTAATTTGATTGCCCTTTTGCAATTTTTTTTACATTCCTTATAATTCTGATACGATGTCTCCGTCCCTTTTGACTTAAAGAATCTAAACGCCTTCCTCTTCTTGTCCATTTCCTCCCTTACCTGTTTATTTAGCCACATTGGTTTTGACTTATTTCTTTTATACTTATTACCCACGGGTATACACTGATAAGTGTGCTTTTCTAACAATGTTTTAAAGACTGCCCATTTATCTTCTACATTTTTCCCTGCAAAAACATCATCCCATTGTATTACTACTAGATTAGACCTCAGTTTATTAAAATCTGCCTTTCTAAAGTTTAAGGTCTTTGTTGAACCCAAGAAATCTATTTTTTGATCATTTATTTCAAATGAGACCATGCTACAGAGGCGGCACATTTTATTTGAGTGCGGCTAGCTCCGCAAGCCTGGGGATGCCCCTGGGGATACTCCCTCGGCGTGCGACGCGCGGTTACGCGTCATCGGGTGCCTGCGCCCCCTGCACGCGCGTCCAGGGCTCCCCGAGGGAGCCCTGGTGTCCCGCGATGTGGGGGACGGCGGCAGGGGGTTCCGGGGGACCCGGCGGACCCGGCAGCGGGAGGGAGAAAGTCCCGATCGGAGGGCGCTCCTCCGTGTCTTCGGCGTGCGCCCGGCACCCTCTGGCGCGCGCCAGGTTACTGCTGCGGCCGAGAACGGGCAAATGCTCGAATAAACTCGGCCGCAGCAGTATGATCACTGTTACCCAAATGTTCCAGGACTTGAATATTTGTTATTACTTCTACATTGTTTGATATGACCAAATCCAGTATTGCCCCTCTCCTGGTTGGTTCCTCAATAATTTGGGTCATATAATTGTCTTTAAGCACCCCCAAAAACCTGTTTCCTTTTGTTGTAACGCTAATCTCATTGCCCCTGTTTATGTCTGGATAATTAAAATCCCCCATTATGCAAACATGACCCAGTTTTGATGCCTTTTCCATTTGCAAAAGTATTTTAGCTTCTTCAATCTCACAGATATTTGATGGTTTATAGCATATTCCCACAAACATTTTCTTAATACTTTTACCTCCACTGCTAATTTCTATCCACAAAGTCTCTACATTTTCATAATTCTCTTCATAAACATCATCCCTTATAATAGGTTTTAGATCCGGTTTAACATATAAACATACTCCACCTCCCCTTCTATTTGTTCGATCCTTCCGAAAAAGGGAATAACCCTCTAAATGAACTGTCCAGTCATGAGTTTCATCCCACCATGTTTCAGTAATGCCTATGATATCATACTGCTCCCTTGTAGCTATTAATTCAAGCTCCCCCATTTTATCTGTCAGGCTTCTTGCATTAGATATACCAAAGAAAGAAAGTACGCAGTTTAAGTTAGCACTCAAGTATCAGTAATGATGAATGTCAATATTAAAAATAATCTTTATTAGAATACTTATGATTAAAATAAATGGTGCAATGAAATGAGCAAAAAGGGAGCAAAAATTAAGGGTTAATTTCCTATTGGAGCTTGGAACTGTGGTTTAAATAGTAATGTTACAGTCCCCTAAGTAGCTCCCCTAAGGTATAGTTTGTGTTCTATATCATTGAAATCATAGTGTTCAACCCTTGTGGTATACTGAAATGCTCTATGAGTGGCAATCTAAGACTATACAGTACTAATGATAGTAGATTTCTACTTCTAATTTGACCCCTAATATCGGTCTCATGATGTGGCAGCATCAGATGACTATAAGTCCTGAGTGATGAGGGCTACAGTCTCCGTTTTGGGTACTAATAATACTACCCCCTGGCCACGGGAGAAAGTATATATAGTATAGTAGCTCTAACTGATTGTGCGCAGTAAAATTCAGCAGCAGTTGTGCTGCCGAGCTGCACTAGTAAGGTGTGTTACAGGGGGAAGAGAGAAACCAGCACCCGTGGACTGTAAGCTGCTAAGCAGGTATCGTAGCTCTGCCTGCAGCAGGGAACAGAATCAGCCACAGCTAGACTGCTGGTTCTCCCGGCGTGTGGCTGCGATCAATGTCCGCAAGCATATGCTCCACCGAGTAATGAAACCTGCGCCCTGCCTCCCTGCGCTCTGTGCTAATCACTGAGTCTCTCATCTCCTGAGTATCAGCTGAGAGACTCTGTATAGCAGGGCTATGCGGAGAGGTGAGTCCTGCGTCTGTGCTAATAGCCACCTGGGTTAAATGTCAGATGTTCTTGCTGTTAGCTAATATTGATGGCGTTCAGAACCATTCACCTCATAAATCGCAGCCTTAGAGTTAAGTAATAAAACACAGCTTGCATGCATTTAAGTTTTTTTTCAGCCTGTACTATTATCTTATCTGCTCCTTCCTTTCTGCGCCCACTTGGTTTAGTCTTTAGAAGTTTTCTAGTATTATCTGTATTTACTATGGGTGTCTCACTGCTTGTCAAACTCACACTTGCCCCCATTCTACCTCCATACCATCTTGCATCCTCCTCTATTCCATTTAGTTAATTATCTGTTTCATTCCCCTCCCCCCTCCATCCTAGTTTAAAATCGCCTCCAACCTTTTTAGCATTCTCCCCCCTAGCACAGAAGATCCCTCTTCATTGAGGTGCAATCCGTCCCTAGAATATCGATGGCACCTCTCAGAAAAGGAGTCCCAGTGCTCTAAAAACCCAAACCCCTCCTTCCTGCACCACTTTCTTAGCCATACATTAACCTCCCTGATCTCTGACTGTCTCCCTGCGGTAGCGCATGGCACTGGTAGTATTTCTGAAAATACTACCTTGGAGGTCCTTGCCTTAAGCTTTTGGCCTAGATCCCTGTAATCATTTTTTAGTACCCTCCATCTTTCTCTAACTTTATCATTGGTGCCAACGTGTACCAAGACCGCCGGGTCAATCCCAGCCCCCCCAACAATCTGTCTACCCGATCCGCAATGTGCCGAACCCGAGCACCCTGGAGACAACAATCTGTTCGGTTCATGCGGTCATGGCAACAGATTGCCCTATCTACCTTCCTAATAATGGAGTCCCCTACCACCACAATCTTTCTTTGTATCTGAGCATCCTGAGTCCCCACGGTGCTGGAGGAAATATTCCCCTGGCTGCTAGAGGAATTAGTCTCCCCCAGCCTTGCCATTTCTGCCCCGACATTCCCAATATCTTCACTCAACACGGCAAATCTATTGGGATGTGTCAGCTCAGAAACGACCTGCCTCTCCCTATTGCCCCTGCTTCACCTTTTAACTGTCACCCAGCTACCTACCTGCTCCTCACTAACGGCAACCAAGCTACATACCTGCTCCTCACTAACAGCGCCACCATCTGCACCACTAGTCGAACCAAGGGCCTGCTCAGTGAGCTCTAATTCCCTTTCAAGATTGCCAATGTCCCTCAATATTGCAAGTTGCCTCTTCAGATCAGCAATCTCTGATTCTAAAGAGACCACCCGCTCACACCTCTCACAGCGGTATGCTCCTTGGAACAGCTGCTCCAAGTGCACATACATGTGGCAAGATGTGCATTGAGTGGCATTTTCAATCCTGCTCATTCTAGCAAATATGAAGTTTAGAAGTACTAACAGTAAACTGTACTTCAATAAACTATACCTTGTTTAACCGCTTCCTTGTTCAAACTGCTTCTGGTTCTAACTGCACACACTTTAAACAACCAGCACTTATTGCTTCTGGTTCTAACTGCACACAGTTTAAACAACCAGCACTTACTGCTTCTGGTTCTAACTGCACACACTTTAAACAACCAGCACTTCAAATCAACCACATGGATCAGTCAGTACACGCAAGCTCAGGATTCGTTGGAAGCCTCTGTTTAAATAGGGACACTCACCAGGTGTGTTAGGTTATCAATTAACTAACCCCACCCACTGCAGGTGTGTTAGGCCAGCGAATTAACTAACCACACCCACTCTGCCTCAGGCAGGAGAAAGGGGAAAAAAAAGTTACAGGCTTCAAATTACAGCACACTTTAAAAATAAATTAACCCACTGCACACTCCCCAAAAACAGCCACCTCTGCTAGTCTACCCAGTACTTCCCTTTCCTTCTGGTTCTAAATGTACTTCCCTAAACCCCGTGTCCCCAACCAGCTGAGCAGAACCCACAAATTATGATAATATTTAAATCAATATAACAGAGTTTAAGCTCAATAGATATAGTCCAGAACCATCAAGAGGACAAATGCAATTTGGAAAAAGGTAGAAAGTCAAACCGTCAAGTCCTTAGTATATGTAGCAAAAACGAAGTCTCTCTCTCTCTCACTCACTCCTGCTGAATTGGGCTGCTTTTAAGGCATCCCTGGAAAGGTTCTCCAGAGTGCCAAGGGGTTGTGACTAACCCTACCATTCAAAAGATCTGAAATATGGAACCCTGGACCTGAGACCTATTGTGAAGTATAACGTTTAGATATTTGTAGTCGGTTTAAGGAGACAAACGCAATAAGTCCAAACACTTGATTTTTAGAAGGTGGCAGGGGACAGATATCCATTTATTGCTCAAACTTAGGGCAAGTCTGTCAAAATGAGTCTTGTTACATTCATTAAACTCGCCTGAATTGATATGACTCGCGTCTAAGTATTTTAGAAATAAAGATATGAGGTCATTTTATATTTAGTCAGACTGTCAAAGGTTGTTTTTTTCTTCTACGTCATAAAACTGTCAACCCAGTGGCTGATTGATGACAGGGGTGAGCTTGTGTTCTCAATGAAGGAGAGTTAGAATATAAAGCTCTACTTTTTAATTATGAGTTAGAATTCAACAAGAGGTGTGTTTTGGGATCAGACACGTGAATTCTCCTATTTCCTACGCCTGTGACCTCTCTTGGATAAACCTATGACCTGTGGTAAAGTGTAGGAATTTCTACTTATGTTTTATCCTTTTATTTTAAGAAACATTTCTGCATGTATTGTAGCTGTATGTTCTTGTAATAATCTTTTTCTGTAATCTCAGCACTGCCTTTTCGTACTGTACATTAAAGCCAAACTTTAATAAGTGATACTTTGGGCTCTGATTGAACTGGTTGCACGCTTTGTAGAGAGTAAATTACATGTTAAGACACATTTTGCTACAATAGATTTGTCTGTGAAGTGCGTAGTAATTTTTCTTTAATAAACAGAGACCAGAGGCTCTGTATGTTTTTCTAATATCTTTACCTTTGGTGGTGAAGGGAGTAGATACAGTAAGGGCTTAATATTAACTAATTGAAAGTACCTTGTGCAGGAGAGAGGCGAGTTGGCTAGAATAGCCATTTGTATTAACCCTGGTTGCATAGTCACATGCTCAAAAGTGTGCTGTTCGTGATAGATGGTATATTGGGAAGGATTGAGGGGAGATATGACTCATTTGAGGGACCTTTGCGGAAAGTGAAAAGGGAGCCAGCTAGAGAGCTGTGTAACCCTGTGACCCTTGTCCTATATGCAGGTCACTTGCTCACAGGTGACACAGGTCATCCCCCAGAATCCCTGGCTGCAGTGGAAGTAGTGTGTGCTATGAGATGATGCAGACCTGTCTGAAACATGCAAATTTGCTCACAAGTGGTATTTTTATCTGCACCTGAATCTACAAATATTGTTAATTTTGCTCCTTGGATTTCTTGACAATAAGTTATTTTCACATTGAGTTATTGAAATTTTTTATCCAGGTGTATTATTGTAAACATAATATTGTATATTATAATATATCAATGTATCCCATCTGCAAAACTGAGGCAAAGATGGTGCATCAATTTTATTAGTAAAAAAAAAACCCTTCTCATTGAAACCAATGGGAGTTTCATATTTAATAGACCTGCTGCTGTGATTTTGCACCAGTTTCCCCTGATTTTGCAATGTGGGAGACTTTGCTAAATGACCCCCTTTGAGTTTTGTGTGCTTTATACAATATTTAATTTAGATCATTGCGTTTGTCCATCATTTGATAATTGACAGGAGATAATAGTTATGGAATAACTGATTTAGGGCAAACGCATTTCCATGCTCTAATCCTGACAAATCTGAACAACAACAATTAGCAATGCACGTTTTGGGGGTAATGAGTACCTCATTTGCATCCCAAAATTAACAAATGGCACCAAATTGCTAGAAAAGTGGTATAAAGTACTTGCAGTTTATTTTTATCTCTTTGCCTATTGTGGTTGAAGTGTCTGCTTTTTGCTAAGCATATACTGTACAATATAACTGGTTTAATGGATAATAAAAGGCTTTAGCTATTAACCCATTAGCACCCCCATTCATCACAATGCATGACTTCATGACCACTATGGTAACCAAGGGGTTAATGTCCTCACACCTCATCATTTCTTTTTTGGTGCGGGAACTTCGTTAACATATGATATCATGTGAGACCTTACTGCGGGCTGGCATTGAGGAGGGTTTATGTTTTCTATATGGTGAATATGCATCGAGGGCAGTAATTGGAAATCGTCAGACTTCTAGCAAGCAGTTTTATTGATCAGTGTGTATTTGAGATGGATTTTTGCTCATCTGCAACCTTTCCATTAATACACCCTGGGCCTGCCTAAGGCCGCGATTATACTGGCGGTGTGCGCGACCACGTGACGTTCCACGCAAAACATGCACTGCAGACTGGAGGGGGCGACAGGGAGGCGTGGCTGTGACGTCACATGAGCGGTTCGCCCTCAGTGGCTGAACCGCTCTCATGACCCAGCCACCGCACGTCAAAAACAATTTAAATTGTCTTTTGTCCAGTCTGTCGCGCGGTCGCTTGCTTCGTTGGTCTCTATTAGTTTGTTATGGCGTTGCACTCGCGCCGCCAGTATGATCGCGCAACGAATTAAAGGCCCAGCAGAGACACTGAAGGAAATCATCAGCCTTCTAGCCAGCAGGTTTATCGCTCTGTGTGTGTGTTTGCTGGATTCTTGCTCAGCTGCGGCTCATTCCATCTGAAACCATTCTCCTAATAAACTCTGGACTGGCCTTTGGCGGCAGCTGAAGGGCAGCCAGAGGGTGCAATTAACTTGTTGCTGTTCATGCATTGCACCTGCCAACACACGGGATGGATGTCAAAACTACCACATTTAAAGTAATGACTTCAGCTCCCTCTCAAGATTAGGCTACCAATGCTTTGCTTTCCCTACTGTACTTTACCTCTGCTTGCTCGCTATTACTTTTGCCTCTATCCCTAACTCCCACACTATTTACCCCAACTGGAGACAGATAGAGGTGGAGTAGGTTCAGTATACAAATGTTATCCATGTTGCACATTTCATATCTTACCCCCCTTTTTTTTCCTTCTTATCCTTTGAAATTCATACTGTCACTCTCTTTTTCTCCCATCTTCCTCCTATAAAAACATATATTTACATATATTATATCACTAACATGCATACGCTACTCATAAGCTTACCCACCTTTCTTCTTCTGTATCCAGCTTACACTACACACGGTCATATTATCTTTGATCCATTTTCTCTGTATCAACTTTTGAGTCTGAGGAGGGGGAAGCAGCATGTGTGGTTTGTGTTCATCACTCCTTTCAACTTCTACTAAAAAAAAATCATTTTTGTTGTGTGAGAAGTGCAGACATTGTAACCTCTTCAGTAATGGAAACTTTTTCAGTACCAAACGCATGCCTAGTAGGAAACTCGTTATGTCCAATGTCAACGTCCATGAACATAAATATTTATACCACAGATGGTTACCCCCTTGACCTGATTTTCTCCTGATTCTCTACATTTTCTATCTCTCCTTTCCTTAGCTTTAATAACCACATCCTAACCTTCAGCCTCACAACCTCCTGCACCTCCATAACACCTTACTCCACACGCACATGCTTTAGACACCCTTCTAGTCTCCATATTATTTCTCCCATCTCTACCTTTTCCTTTGCTGATCTGCCAATCTCTCTATACAACAGCACACTTTCAGTATCCCTTGACAAGACGGCTCCTGCCACCACACTCCGCACTAGGCAATAAGTCACAATCATGGCACACTAACTTGACCTGCTATCTCCAAAAATGCTCCCACACTGCTCCCACACTGCCGAACGCCACTATAGGATATCACAGTCTAAGGCAGATTTCCTCCAATACTTTCCTGCTATAATTATTATTATAACACTGCCCTTTCCTTGCCATGCAAACCTACTTCTTTTCTCTCTTTTCTAGTCTGTCTTTTAACCCTAACATTTAAGTGGCATTTGTAACTCCCTGCTATGTCCAACTAAACAAGGACTCCCTCCGCCTTCACGGTCCAAGACCTTGCCCTCGACCTAGGAGGAGGTTTCCACCCTCTTCTCATCTTCTCACCCTACAGCCTGGGCCCTAGACCGTTCTTCACTGCCTCTCTGCCACACTAAGTCTCATCATAACTAACTTCTTTAACCTTTCTCTCATCACTGGCACATTCCTATTTTCATTTAAATATGCGCTCATCTCACCTATTCTAAAGAAAACCTCTCTTGATACAGCCTCTCTCTCTGACTACCAAGCTACTTGAAGGACTTGAATATAACCGCTTGATTCACCTTCTCTCCTCCAACTCCCTGTATGACCCTGCAATGTGAGTTCCGCCATCTACCCTCCACTGAGAAAGCACTAATAAAAGTGCTCAGTGACTTACAGCAAAGTCTTAGGGCCATTTCTTTTTACTCCTCCTGAATCTGCCTTTGACAATGTTGAATGTCCCCTTTTCCTGCACACTGTCCTGGCTCACATCCTACCTCCTTCATTGTTTCCGTCTCTGGTGTCTCCTCTCCCGCTTTTTGTTGGAGTACCACAAGGCTCTGTCTTAAGCTCTCTACACTTTTTACTCTTTCTTTGGTGAAAACATATTCTTTCAGTATCATCTCTATCCTGAGGACGCTCAAATCTACCTCGCCTCCCCTGACCTCCCCCTGTCTCACATCACCAACTGTCTCTCCACTATATCTTCCAGGATGTCCCACTGCTTACTTGAAGCTTAATATGTCCAAAGCAGAACTCCCTATCTTATCCACAATCCTGTTAACGCCCCAAGCCCTCTGCCTATGGGTCATCTTTGACTAAGTCCTCTCCTTGATGTCTCACGTTCAGTCTCTCACTAAGTCCTTCTGCCTCCACCTACCTAATATCGCTAGAATATATCCTTTTATCACTCAAGACACAACCAAAATCTTAACTCACTCATCATATCTCGCCTCCACTACCAACCTCGTCCTAGTTGTTATTCTCTCATCTGACTTTCCCCACTCCACTCCATCTAAAATGCTGCTGCCAGAATCAGCTACCTCACTTCATATGCTACTCCACTTTGCACATGCCTACACTGGCTTCCCATATCATCTAGGTTAAAAATCCTAGCTCTGACATATAAAGCCCTCAACGATGTTGCACTCTTACATCTCAGCCCTCATCTCCAAATACTCCTCCAACTGCCCCCTTCGTTTTCCCCATTACCTACACCTCTCATCCTCCGTTATAACCTCCTCTCACTCCCACCTACGGCATCCTTTATTTGAAATTCCCTACCGAACAATTGGCCTCTCCCCCAGCTTTCAGATCTTTAAAAGCTCCCTGAAAACTCACCTCTTTATGGATGCCTATTTGACACCCACACCCCCAAACTCCAACATGGACCAGCTGTGCGGCTGGACCAAACTCCATCTTAAGGCATACCTGGTCTTAAAATGAGCAGCCACTTACTGTATATCTTTTGTTTCAATTATGCCCCTTATTTCCTCTAGGTCAGTGTTTTCCAAACCTCTCCTCTTGACCCACAACCCCACCAAGTTTTTGGACTAACCAATGCACTTTTTTTTGGGTGTGGCCACGGGTCATGAGGAGAAGTTTGGAAACCCTGCACTAAATTGCAAGCTCCCATGAGCAGAGCCCTCAGTATCGTCTGTATTATTTTTAATTAGTTTATTGTTATTTTGTTTGGCATTCTAGCTAATGTAACTACCGTTCCTAACTGTATCAGGCTGCAAAATATGTTCATGCTTGATAAATAAACAATAATAATTATTATTATTGCTGAACTGCAGCTCTTCTGAGTTTATTGAATAGCATGTGAACGAGTAATTTAGCAAAAATTACTAATTTACTTGCTCGTCCGCATGTCGGTCAAAGAGGCATTTGCTGATTTATTTTCTGCTTTTGTGGCCTCTTTATTGTATTGAGCGAAGATTATACTTTTTTTGCGAAATGACATCAGAAACAGACTCTTTCGAATTTACTTAAATAGTCTTGCTCATCCAGACCATAAGACTTTATCAAACTGATAGAAAACGACAATATTGCACTACTTAAACGTGTTCTAATATGCGCATGTAGCACTGCTCGTCCCACACCCCCCCCTCCGCCCTTATGGGAGATTTACCCTGGCTACAGTCCCCAGGATGAAGTCACAGGAAGTGACGAAACATGCGGCATGTCGGGTCTTTTAGCTGTCTCATGATTCATGATTAACTGCGTCGGCTATCTCCAATAGCTCCTTTGTGCGCTGATCTGTGTCAGAGCTATTTGCATTGATACACCCAATTAAAGAGGTGTTAGTGCTGCCACAGGGCGGCACTCGATACTCACTACCAGCACAGCGTACTTGCTTTAAATACTACTGATATCACCGTGCATATGTATCTATGCTGCCTTGTATAGTTACAGCTGCTCTGACTATCTTTTGTCCCGCATGGTATGCTATATGTCCTCACTGTAGCAGTGTACAAACAAGCAGTACTGTGGCCACACGGGCTTTACTCTACCTGATTCACTATCACAAATTAGCCCAGCACTACGCTAACTACCTTCTCCACTCTTGTAACTATAGGTGCACAGCACCTCCGTACCTGCGCCTACACCAGTGGACATATCAATAGAGTAATTACCTTTTTCGGATGCATGCACGCATTGATATATTAAGCACACACGTCCCACAAATCAATGGGTTTTGACTAAAATCTGCAGGGATCCAGAGGCACAGCGCACTGTGTGTCACTGTGTACAACCACTGCTAAATGTTTTTAACACATACCTAGTACTCCCTTTGCCCGTTACTCACCTAAATCGGGCCGTCCAGACAGTCAGCTTCTCGCACTGTTCCGGCGCATGCGCAATGCGTACATATACAGATACGTGATTCTTCAACTTACATGACGCATGCGCAGTATGCACACAACGTGGATATGCCCCATGTATGTATTGCAAGTCTTGGTATAGCCTAAATCTACAACTATGCTGCAGGGTTAACGTAACCACTTAGACTTCAATGAACATAAGCATCTACTATAACTAGGAAGGGAGACAGAACTAGTGGGAGCATATTGTAACGCCAGACGCAGTTTGAATAGACCAACAGTAGTCTAATCATACAGTATATAGCACAGCACTATATACAGTTTTATATATACACCATTTCATGAAAATTTAATAAAGTTATTTTTATACTACACATCCACCCCTGACCGTCTTTATATTCAGGTCTGCAGTGCGCCTATCTAAAGGGGATCCTTTTTGGTGTGCCACTCTTGGTGCACATTTTTTGTCTGTACAGTCCCCAGTATTAAAGAAGTCGCAGGTTCTGTGTGTGACCACCGGGCTACAAAGACCTTTGTATTTATCAAAAAACATTTATTTCACTATTTAAAAAATTGGAGTGAGAATAATTTTTCTTTTAGCTAAAACCTGGCTTTGACAAAAAGTTGGCTTGGTACCTTGTGTCAGCACATCAACATATGTTTGTACGTTTCAGTTTTTATTTAATTTACTATTTGCTGAAAAGAAGCTAATCTAAAATCTGTACTCACATGCTCTGCAGTCATACAAAATAAACAACTTGTTCCATTTAAAGCACAAATATGTATATAATATGCAGCATGTGGGAAGCAGTGGAACTTCTTTTTTGGCTGCTTCATATGGTACATACTAATGAATAATTAAGTTGGAAAGATTTTTGTCTGGTCTGTTTTCTGCTTATATAAAGTGGCAGTTAGCTTCATAATAAATGTAAATATGTTATATGGGCAAATAGAGGGTCCGGGACATAAATGGGGAATTTAACGTGACAGGAAACTCTCTCTCTCTCTATAGATAGATAGAGATCTCTCTCTCTCTCTCTCTCTCTCTCTCTCTCTCTCTCTCTCTCTCTCTCTCTCTCTCTCTCTCTCTCTCTCTCTCTCTCTCTCTCTCTCTCTCTCTCTCTCTCTCTCTCTCTCTCTCTATATATATATATATATATAAATAAAGCAGAAAATAGCCGTGTTAGTCCAGTTGCGATGAGTTCTTCAGTATTGAATCCTTTGTATATCAGTGTTGCTTGACCTGAAGAAGAGAGAATAACTCTCGAAAGCTTGTCCTATGACATAAATTGTTAGTCCAATAAAAAAGGTATCACCTAATACTGAAGAACTCATTTATTCTGCACTACTTTTATATATATATATATATATATATATATATATATATATATATATATATACAAAAAGTGCAATATCTAGTGCATTATTTAATGTACAAAAAGTTAAAACCTCAAAGCAAGAGGTAGAAAACTCACAATCATCCTTGTAAAAAGGGCGGACAGCCGTTGAGGAGGGCCTGAGGGGTGGTGATAGTGGGGGGCGGGGGGGGGACTGGGGGGCATGTCTGGAGGAGTGAGATGGGGAAAGTGTTGTTCTTACTTTTGGTGTCGTGGTCAGCGTCTCCAGGGGTGTGTGTGTGTGTGTGTGTTTGTTACAGATGTAATCCGCAGGGTAGGCTCACAGATCTCAGGGCTCACACAGTATGAGGAAGCTTCTGGGGTGTGAGCAGTCCACACGGGTGAGAGTGTGGTGTGTGAGTGGAACAGTGGCTTAGAGTAGACCGGCCAATGAGAGCCGTGGGGGGGCGGGCGGACCGACGGACCAATAAAATGGTCTCCAGACACTCACAACCAAGATTTTCAAATTGATATATATAGATGGAAAAGAGTGCAGATGGGAAAAATCTGATCATGGAGATCCTCAGCTGAAAATTAAAGTGTGTATCAAGAGGAAGAGCAAGCGAACTGCAGCTGTATGAGGGTGAGACGCACTCCTGTCTCTCTCAATCAGAACACAGATAGTTTATAGCAGTTTATGGATAGTAGCCGTTGTCAAGGTTATTAGATACATCCAGCAGCGGAATATGTGGCAGATAAGTATTTAGCCTCACGTCGCTGTCGACTACTAAATATCCCAAGATATAGCTCTTCAGCTACATTAGCAGAGTCCACAGTGACGTAGTAACAATGCCTGTAAGCAGGGTTTCCAACTGAAGCTCACATGTCTGAAGAAATCCAATCCAGATTGAACTGTGAGTAAGACTTGTCTCCATTTTAGGCCATGCTTATACACAAAGCGGCCTGGCGCGCGACGCCAAAACAAATCCACGTTTCCACTGAGCGCGCACTATGTGCGTACGACCGAGGCGGCCAAGTGCGCGATTTTTGAGCAGATCTGGGAAATTGATTTCCCCGAGCGACGGCTGCGTCACGGCCACATCACGTGATCGTTTTAGCCAATGAGGGCGAACCGCTCATGTGATGTCATGGCCACGCCTATGGCACATATCCCTGTCGCCTCCTGATGCCTCCTGCCTGCAGTTCAGGTTTCGGGCGGGCGCATCGCCCTGAGGCAGCGTGCGGCCGGTATAATCAAGGCCTTACACAGTCAGTGAGCATTTAGTTCCCCTTGCACACCTGAAATTTCCGGAATTGGGTGTATATGGGGCAGAGGGAGGGGCATCAACTTGTCTAAGCTTGCTTGGTGCGTCAAAAAAAGGCGAGGGAACGCTGAGGTCAAGATGGGACCCATGGGGTGGGGGAAGGTACCTTTTTAAAGTTTTTTTGACAAAAAAGAAAGCTTTTAAATATAAGACATGCTTTTTATTTGAGAAATGTGAACAACTAAAATCAATACAAAAAAATATTAACGTAACTTTGGACAAGTTTCACAAGAGACACCAAATTTGAGTCCTGCCTTCAGTGGGATTAATGTCTCGATTTCGCTGTTTGCTACTGTTGTGTATTCCAGAATGATGCCCATGGAGAAACAAAGATTTTTTTTTCGCCTGCACAAATTCTCGGAATCACACAGACAGAGCACAGCCGACACGTGCCCAGCCGCACAGCACTGCCAGATTGCTGTGCGAAAAATTGTTCTTGGACATGCGCAATAATATACACATTTACTCACATTTCAAAAACTTTTCGAATCTGTTATTACTTTAATAAATAATAATTATTACATTCCAATTGTTTTGTAAAACATATTAAAATAATATATTTTTTAGATTATCACAGTAATGCTATAAAAATGGCCACGTGGTCTATGAAAGAAAGTACAGGAACAACGCTATACATATATATACACACATGTATATATAATATAAGGTTTCTTCCTTACAAAGGTCTTGAGTTGTAAAGTATGAGACTTCCTGTATCTTGTTGATGTCAGATTCTCCCTGGGTTAAAATCTACTTCATTATTGAAATGCAGGGTTTTATATTCTTAATTCCCTTAATTGAGAATAGCATAAGCCCGCTTTTCTGGGCGTGTTTTAAACCCGCCCCTTTTATCAATCTCTCGATCCTTTGTGTTATTTATGTGTCCCTTCTTTTCCCCTTCCCCTTTCTGCCCCCGACCCCCCTGGACCTTGTCCATTTATTCTTCTGTTTCTTTTTCGTTTTGGACTAGTTTTTTTGTTTATGTACATAGCGTGTTCTGATATTGAAAATACATTGCAGGAAGTTTAGTCTAATATATAGTACTCATATCAGAGGGATTATTTATTTCTTTATTATATGTATTTTTGATTGTGGATAACTTCAAGCAGCATTCTGCAACATTTATGTCTTGTGTTGTTATTATTGTTATTTTTTATCACTTTGGATAGTTTCTTTCTTTGGAAGTATCTTTAAAATTTTCACCAATTTAGATTTATTTGTGCTTTTTTTCTAGGGCTCTCAGTGGCTCTGGTGTTTTTAATTCAGCAATCACTGCATATATTATGACACACCTGGGATACTTCCTTCTAGATGTGTTTTGATTGCTTAAACTTTTTTTCAAGGCTATCCGGCAGACCACCTTGGTACCTATAAATAGCATACTTGGGTTTGTCACTCTTTGGTAAAGCGCCTAGAGCGTGAAACGCGTAGGAGGATTACCATTTTTGTGACTTACATGTTGCTAGTGTTCCGTTAATAAACCTACTTTTTATCAGCAATTTCAGATTTGTTCCCCTTTTTTTCTTGGAGCATTGCTCTCCATTTCCCTGCTCTTCAGGTGATTTACAATCTATTAACCACAGGCCTGGTCAGGGGTAAAGCAGGCCATAAAAACAATTCTTGTTTTTTAAAACCATTTGTAACTAACGCTAACCTCTCGTGTGCCAGATTGATTAAAAAACGTAACATCTCATGATATTATCATGACACTGCAGTTCATATACAACTGAACTCGCCTATATGTCTTTGTGCAATGAAATCTCCATATCTCCTGTCTTAGATTGTTATCTTGTCTTTTTACATCTGTGTTAAGCTCATGGTATCTTTGTAAATCAGTATTGTTGACCTGAGGAAGAGAGGAGAACCCTCGAAAGCTTTTCTTATAATACTGCATATATTGTTAGTCCAAATAAAAAAGGTATCACATAATACTGAAGCACTCATTGGTAAAATTACCAAGTCTCAGACTGGTTATTCAAAAGATTTGAATAATTGAAAATGAATATAATTTTTTAAAATATTTATATCCTAAATACACTGTACATTTATTTGATAAGATAGTTAATATAAATAAAGAGGACAGATAAAGTCCGTTCTTTACAAATGCTGCTGCCAACTACTGTACACTTCTCCCATGTACTTTTGCATACATGTATTCCAGTACATTCTTTTATGTTTTTCTCCAGACTCAAACCATGAATTACGTGGGACAGTTAGCTGGCCAAGTATTTGTTACTGTGAAGGAGCTGTACAGAGGACTGAATCCTGCCACACTGTCCGGCTGCATTGATATTATTGTTGTGCGACAACCCAATGGCAACTTCCAGTGTTCCCCCTTCCATGTGCGCTTTGGAAAAATGGGGGTGCTTCGCTCTAGGGAGAAAGTGGTAAGATCGGTTTTACACAACCCTACAACTATAGCACACTACAGTATATAAAGTTATGTTGCAGCATAAATTAATACTGATAATGTGGCCCACCTACTTTGTTTCCCTAATGTAATAATCAGCAATGACCCATATTTACTAACCGGTGCTCTTCCATGAGACCCTTTCCGTCGCAGGAAGACACCTTATGGGCCATTTAAATGGTTCATACAATGTCTTCAGGGGACGGAAGAGGTCTTATAGCTTAGCATCACTTAGTAAATATAGGTCAATATCCCTTTAAAGTAAATGTAATATATCAATGCATTTGAAATGAATGACAAAGTGACTTGTTTTAATTTGGGCACATGAAATTCAAGATCTTGATTTTCCCTGATATCCTGAACATATGTCATATTCTACAGACTCAGAACGTAGTAACAATAGTAGGCTTCCCGAGCACCTCCAGACATGATAATTGGTGATAGATTGATTTCATATTGATGTTTAAATTGGTATCACAATTTTTTTTAATTTTTGTCGGGCAAGTCATCACCCACATGGCATTTTGTTTTAATACGTGCAGTAAAGAAATGTGGAATAAAAATGAGTAAAATACTCCAGTCTAAATTCCGAGACTTGGCGGGTTAATGCCAAAATGTAACGCAGTTTTGTTACCAACATCAGGCTGGCGTTGTGCCTTTCTTGCCTATATATCATAGCCATTATATACATATATGCAGATAAGTCTATCCAACCTATAATAGGTGATATCAATATATTTTACAAGGTATTAACCCTTAGTAGCCCAGGAAGCCAGGTATTCATGTGCAAGCAGGTGGTCATGAGCAACAAGCTGATCACTAAGGGCTATTAATATCTTCATTAAACTACATTACCTACCCCCTGGCTGGTACAGCACTCCTAACACATGTTGTATGTGAGGGAATAAAGTCATATGCAGGAAGCAGCAAACTCAGGTTCAAAATTCAAAGTTAAAATGTTTTGATTGCAATTCTCGCACACTTGTTATTGAGTTAGCCCCACATCAGGTCATTCCACTTCTAAAGCAAGTAAAAACTAAGCGGATTGGCTATTACTTTTTATAGAAGCGGTTTAGAAGATGCGATTTGCAATAGAGAATAAGGTTTTTACTCACATTTCCCTCTGCTATTTCTGAACCTGTCATACCATGCGGTTTGGCAATTATAACTTCGGACGTACGAGACTAGGCCCATAGGTAGCTACACTACAGGTACCTAGGACATAGCAACAGGTATATACACTGTCACATAGGGGACATTGTGCTTCACAGAGGATAAAATATCTATCTAATGATGGCAAATGTTCATATATATTGTATTCAATCTACCGTTACGTACTGTAACACTACACTAACCCCAAATAGAGGTGTACTCTTAGTTCAAGATGAGAAGTAGGAAAGGTCTGTAGTTAGAATTCTGCAAGAGCCCGATGCAACTGGTCCCTGAACTCCAAACCCGCAGCACTGTATCCGTAGAGGCTAAACCGCTGACTGGCGTCTACATGTGATGACGCACCAACGGGATAACGCTTGACGTGTGACCTCAACGCGTTTCGCACATATAACGCGCTTCATCGGGGGGTAACGTCACTGTGACAAGGCTCTCCTGTTTAGGTTCACATCCATCACTTAATTAAAAAATTGGTCAGAGCCAACTCATTATTTTTGATCAACAACTGATGAAAACAATATACAAAAATAATGAACCTATATGAAAAGTATAAATAACCAGGAGAAAAACACACCTATTAGGATCAAATCTACAATGAAATGAAAAACTATTAAGTATATAAACACTATAAAGGTGAAATCATAATATATATTAAACTAAATGTATCCTAAAATGAATAGATTATAATAAGTAAATACTAATATGATATAATACTAATTTAATATTAAGTCATACCAACTATAATGATATGTAGATGCATATGACAATAAAAAAAGTGTCAAATCATGAATAACATGACTGGACTAATAAAGTGACACTAATAAGGAATCTGATCTCCTTCACTAGTTGACAAAAATATGTATAAAATACATACATACTGTATAATGAAGAAAGAACACCAAAAATGAGACAGAAAAAGAAAAGACATGTAAACAAATACATGAAAAACACACAATGCATTTATGTCTATGTACAAAAACCAGCCTGGATGTCTTCAGCATACATATAGGCCATTGAGCCTTGGATTATTTTATAATTTTGGTGGACTTTGTTTGGCTTTTGTTTTTCCAATGTCATTTTTTTACTGGGCGCAATATTAACTCCAATTTAACAAACGCTGATGTTTTCCTGCCTTTATAATAAATACTTGCCTTAGACCAGTTGTGGATCGATCCTGAAATTCAAGGTCCTACTTTGTGACCAAGTGCCAGGTTAATGTTACCTTTTCAAATCAGGTTAACACAAGTTGAATTCTAGTGGTTCCATGTGAAAGTACTTGTCTTAATTATACAATGCACCATGATGGTTGATGCTACAGGTGTATAAATACTACGCATTTTTAAGCATGACGTTCTACCGTTTCATCCCCCTTATTCCTCCAGATTGAGAGGTCCCACACATGTTAGAATTCCCTTTGACTTTGTATTTTTAGAGCAGGGGTGCTCACGCACCAACAAGAGGTCAGCTTTTCAGGATATCCCTGCTTCAGCACAGGTGGCTCACTCAGAGGCTCAGTCTGAGTCTCTGAGCCACCTGTGCTGAAGCAGGGATATCCTGAAAACCTGACCTGTTTGGGGGGCTTGAGGACTGGAGTTGAGCATATGTTTTATGCATATTAAACATAATTCAAATTATAGTAGCTGCATCTTGCCTTTATTCAAGTTTCAATGACCAACAAATGTCACCCCTGTTTAAAGCTGCAGTTCAAGCAGTATCCTGCATGTGTGTTTTTTTTTTTAATAAATCAGTTCTGTCGGAAAAAAAAATACTTTTAGCATTTTCTGTTTTAAAAAACAACAACTTTGAAAGACCAATTTTCTTGTATTCTATTTTAACAAGCATGCTTGTTACTATAGAAACCATTTACATTCCCCATATCTAAAGATGTCGCCAAACTTTGCCGATCAATAGACGGAGAACGAATTGACCGGCAGCTATGCAGTTCTTTAGGTAAGTAGAGATTGCACAACTGAAACTATTAAAGTAAAAAAAATTAAAAAAACGGGAGCTTGAACTGCAGCTTTAAGTAATCTGGGCCCCATCATGTTTTGCTGCAAATTGAATTTGGATTATTCTTACACTTTGCCTACACAGCTGCAATATCTGTTTTCCTGTAGGTGGATATTGAAATTAATGGGGAATGTGTGGATTTGCATATGAAATTGGGAGACAACGGAGAAGCATTTTTTGTTGAAGAAACCGAGGAAAATAAGGTGGGTCTCATCCTATTGCACTTGAAATACAGCATTTTAAAAAAAACCATTGTGTTTCTGGAGCAAACCAGATTTTCCCTTTAGGTAGTGTTCCATTTGATTGGAATTCTATTAGTGTTTTATATACTGTACAGTATATATGTAGGTATGTCCAGGAGTCTATATTCAGATGTGACTTTGACATTTGATCTAAAATAACCTGTGTATTAAATGTGTGACTTTCATATTGATGTAATAAAAGGGATTCTAAACCTGCAAAATAGTGCAATTGACTAACAGTGTTACCTAGGATCAAATGATCAGTGTAATCTAATATTTATTTTAAAAACTGCACTAAAGGTACAGTACTTTGTGCAGTCATACCTTACTTTCTTACTTGCATTACATTGGGATAGTGCCGATTAGAGGTGTAGTCGAATGGAAAGTTCCATTGCCTTTAACAGGAGTTTCCATGTAACAGTGCCTGGATCGGCACTATTGGAGCTTAATAAGTAACCCCCTTAGGTCACTCCAGAGACGTCTGCTTGTATTTGTAAATTTTTTAGTAGTGTAAAAAATGCCTGCCTGTTTTTTATTTATTTTTTTAATACAGGAAGTGATTATTTTCCTTAAATAAATACATATTTAATGATTTTATAAGCTGCATTATTTGATTTCCTCCGTGAACATTTTTGCTATGCATATTAAACCTTCTCGCTGATGGACCCTTGGTTGACGGTTTCCTTCTGGGATCACAACCACATGGTCGCTTGGGGGTAGTGATCACGTAGTCACCGCTGGTCCCCGGTGACATAAACAGAAGATTGCGTACTCCGCGCTAGAAATCTATCAAAAACAGTCTGACTTTCATGGCTAACATGATATGATAACTACAGCTCAACCCCGTTATAATGCGATCCATTACAACGCGAATCCGCTTATAACGCGATGCAAGCATGGCTCCCAATTGTCGTATTTATGAATACTTTACAACACAATTATTGGTGTCGTAAATACTTTATTGTACAATGCATACAATTGTACATTATTTCTGACGCGATTTGCTTATAGCGCAATGTGATTTTTTTGGACCCCAAGCACAGCATTATAAGGGGGTTGAGCTGTATATACAAATATATTCGGTGACAATAGATGGAGCTTTCAAAAGAACTATTCATCCCAAGGGAAATACAAATGAAGCGGGGGCATCCCTTAAAGTTGGAGGAAAGGAGATTTCACCAGCAACAAAGGAAAGGGTTCTTTACAGTAAGGGCTTTTACAATGTGGAATTCATTACCCAGATACAATAGATACAGATGCAGCTACCAGTATTAGATCACTTGCCTTGGAAAATCTGGGGCAATCTCACAGTAATTGCCTCAACATTTCTGTGAGATTCCTAATGGCCCATCGGATTAACACAGCCAGGGGTCCCTGCAGTCTCATTCAGTTTGAATGGCACTGCAAGGACCCCTCCTGTGTTTTCCGATGGGCCATTAGGAATCTCACAGAAATGTTGAGGCATTTAGTGTGAGACTTCCCCAGAATCTCCCAGAATTTCCCAAGGAAAACAATGCCCCGCACAAAACAACGGGATTCTTTTATTTGGTAACTCTGGCGCTGGTTTTTGTTCTAATATTGCCCCAGTCTGGCACCTGCGAGTCTTTGACATATAACCCCCAAAGTATTTTTTCTAAATGAAAACCATTCACAAACATTGTTGACGATGCAGGGTGTTTTTAAGCAGAATCGGACATTGGGTCGTGGACATCTCGTTGCGACCATGTCGCCGCCGGCGTTTGGTTGCCGAGGGGCGCTTCACCGCTGGACACTGAGCCGCCGGCCGTTTTGCCAATAAGGGGTTTTAGCGGTTGGGGTAGGTATAGGATAGGGATTTTAGGGTAAGGAATTAAGGTTTTTAGGGTATGGGGGTAACGTTAGTATTAGGGGTTAAGATTAGGGGTATTTTGGGTAAAGAGTAAGGTTAGGGGCTAACTTTAGTGGCAAAACGTCCGGTGGCGAGATGTCCTTGCGACGAGGTGAGCAAACCGTCCGCGACCAATTCTCCTACCCATTTTTTTTAAGTGTGTACTGTATAACTGAAGTATCGCTTCCATTTAAAAAAAAAAATACAACACGAGTGCGTAGCAGCTACTTAGTCATAATCTATTTGTATAATGTTCCTGCTCTCTGACATTATCCAGAAATGCAGGCTGACTGCATACGTGCAATAACAAAGTGACAGGATAGGAACAGAGATGATGTTATTCTGTATTGGAAAATGAGACCTAAAAAATATTCTGTTGTAGGGAGCAAGTTCAGGGCTGGCAGAGTATTTTCTGTCAAGTTCAGTGAAATCATGATCTATGTCCAGGGCAGACGACTAGTAGAAAAGGTACTTGAAGTGGGAATGTTAGTTCTATCTCCAGTACCAGCTACTTCTGACATTGGTCAAGTCACACCATCTCCATGTCCGTGGGCACCAAGAACTAGATTAAAGGGCAGGGACTCAATGTGCATGTAAATTCATAAAGATTAAAAGAATTATTTAACTATTTATAGTTGTAGTGGAAATAAACAATTACTAATGTTAATGTTACCTTTTCAAATCAGGTTAACACTTAAGTAAGTTTACTACAAATTGTATTCTATGGATATATGAAAGTACTTGTCTTAATTATACAATGCACCATGATGGTTGATGATACAGGTGTATGAATCCTACTAATTTTATAATTACCGTCAGATGCATATTAATCCTATCATGTTTCTTATGATAGGAATTAATTCCGTCACACCTGGCCACATCACCTATCTTGTTAGAAGGAGCCGTTCTAATGGAGTCACAACTGAAGAGAAACTCCAAGGAGTGGACAAAAAGCATGGACTCTACTGGGCCCTCACAGTCACCTGTCAACATGCATTTGGCTCAGGCTGGGGCGGAAAATACTATAGCTAGTGGTAGTGGCTCGGTTAAGAAAAGACGGAAACGCCGGAGAAAATCAAAGCTAGATAATTTAAAGAGAGAAGACACTGGAGATACCACTGAGGAAGAGGACATGTTTCCAATAGAAATGAGTTCTGATGAGGAGACTGAGCCATTGGAAAGTGCCAGGTTTGTTAAATTCGTTGAGTTGACATTTATTTCTATTTTTATTATGTTGAAACACAAAGGCAGTTTTACAGTAAACCAGTATTTCCTCTTTTTGAAAGTAAATATTTTTTGGTGATATGGTATCTTACCTAGTCTTTTTATACTGCCCACAGTAATTCTTACCCACTTGTATGCATTTTTTGCTGGTTAGATTGAAAGAAAAGGCTGCTGAATTTTTCATGATTAAAACCACAACATCACATTATATGTGTTTTATATTTTACGTGACCCAGGGGCCTTAGGAATCAGGAGCGCTGTTCTTTTGGAGGTGTTCACCAGGGAAGTCTTGGAGAGAAACGTATCTGGGGAACCAGCCTGGGGGTTGGGGGGGGGGGGGGGGTTGTTCTCTGAAGCAGAAATAGCATGGTTCCACTCTGGGGGATCTTCTGATTCCAATGCTTTAAAAAACATAGGGGGTAAAAAAAAAAAAAAAAAAGGGGAATGCTGCTTTAAGATGAAGTTGCACTTTGAATAATACCTCATTACTCCACTCTGGTCACTGCAACTTTACAATCACCCCAGTATAACCTCTTAACCTGCAGCCAGGCCATCAAAACAAACAACCTTTTCATCAGCAATCATAACACACACACCACAAATCAATTGAGGGAAAACAGACCACAGATTTATCCAAATAATGACATTTTACAGTGTAAATCATAACTTTTGTTATATTCTTTTAATAATAACACAATAACATAAAAATAGAATACAATAACATCAAAATAAAATGTAGAAAGAATTCTGTATACACGTTTCGGTATGCGAGGGTAACTGCCGGTATATGCCGCTTTCACCACTCAAATGACCCCACCCCTCCTCCCCCCAAAATCCCCTAACCACCACCATGCTTCTGTTTAACCCTTCACTGACTGCATCAGCTCAGACACGCACAGTTACTGTATGTGGCCCAGAGTTGTATTCGCGTGGAGCCCCATGCTAAGGATGAGCCAGTATCTTTGTAACTTTACAGTGCAATGCAGGCATTTACTTTCCCCTCTAGCAGCGAAGGAGTTAAAACAGTATGTATTACATATTGTGTGCTACAGTATTTTATTTAGGTTTTGGACCTATGTTAAATTATGGAACAATCATTAAAAGAATAGAGAAGTTGGTATATGCTAAGATACTCACAAAGTGATTAGTAAGCAATATCATTATCCGTGTCCAAATGGCTTGACCTGTATTGTTTGTAGGGGAACATACGGTAGCAATTAAACCTTTATAAGAAACACATCAAAGAGCCTTTCATAGGATTACAAAATATATATTTTAAAAGGAATATTTGGGTGACATCTAGTGATGAGACTCAGAACTGTAGAGTAAGTCACAAATGCTATTACAGAAAGTCATTGACACAACAGTTTTATCATTTGACCACCTGATGCACTTGACGAATACTAAACTCTTCAATAATGTACTGTATTGTTTGGCCGCTTTTAAAGGTTTTTCTTAACTCCATGAATGCTAGAATGTCCAAGGACACATGGTCACTTTAGCAGCAATTACATGGCTGGCCTAAATGAGGAGGCCCTACTCTTCCATTCTAATCACTCATGTGGCTCTCAAAGAATCCCACGCCATCACTGGGCAGCTGGTACATCCTGAAATTAAGCAGTGTTCAGAGAACATCACTAGGTCCATAGGGGTGTGTCGGCTTTTGTCATATTCCGGGTAAAGCCACAAAGGAAGGCAAATCAATACAAGGTGAGATTACATTATTTATTTTTTGGGATAACAATACATTTCAATGTACTGTTTGGGCACACAAAATTATTTTAATTACAATTAAGCAAATATTTAAAAAAAAAAAAAGTATAAAAGACTTGGTTCACAATAATAAGATATTGATCCACCCTGCACTGTTTATAGTAGAAAAACTAAAAGTTGGGGTCAACTCTGTAACATTTTCTCCAAATGTGGATGGAGTATAGTATACTGTAGCACTCAGCATTACAAGTTCTCGTTGTTTGCAGACAGCCCAATGAATAGAAATATCTCACTATGGCCAGGAGTCATCAAAGCGTGATGTGGGTGATTGCGCCAGATGGGTGCGTAACTGCCATTCAAGTGAAACCTGCATCGTGCAGTGATGAGTCTCGGACATTATCTTTTAACCCGTTTCCCCTTGTGTATTAACGCACCATATCAAGAAGAAGAAGAATAGTATGCACATATTTCTTTACTTTTGAGGTTTAGACATTGTGTGTAGACTTGTATTGCCTATTTGCTTGCAGAATAAGATTTTGCAATGATTGTTGTACTTATTATTTATTTATTTATAAAATATTTTACCAAGAAGTAATACATTGAGAGTTACCTCTCGTTTTCAAGTATGTCCTGGGCACAGACTTAGGACAAATAATACATGGTTACAAATACAGTTACACAAATGAACATTATATACAAGACATTGCGTGCACAGTTAAAGAAAATATATATTATGGGCGAATGAAACAGTTACAGACCAGATTAAAATGTGAGACAGCCTTAGATTTGAAAGAACTTAAACTGGTGGTGGATGTGAGAGTCTCTGGTAGGTTGTTCCAGTTTTGGGGTGCACGGTAAGAGAAGGAGGAACGGCCGGATACTTTGTTGAGCCTTGGGACCATGAACAGTCTTTTGGAGTCTGATCTCAGGTGATAAGTGCTGCATGTGGTAGGGGTGAGGAGCTTGTTCAGATAGGTGGGTAGCTTGCCCATAAAGAATTTGAAGGCAAGACAGGAAAGGTGAACTTTGCGCCTAGACTCTAGTGATGACCAATCTAGTTCTTTGAGCATTTTGCAGTGATGTGTGTTGTAGTTGCATTGGAGAACAAAACGACAAATTGAATTGTAGAGGGTGTCAAGTTTGCTAAGGTGGGTTTGAGGAGCCGTGCCATATACTATGTCTCCATAGTCAATAATTGGCATTAGCATCTGCTGTGCGATACGCTTTCTGACCAGGAGACTTAGGAAGGATTTGTTCCTGTAAAGTACCCCTAGTTTGGCATAGGTCTTGGTTGTCAGGGTATCAATGTGCATTCCGAATGTTAAGTGGGAGTCAAACCATAAGCCCAGGTATTTAAAACTAGTGACAGGGGTTAGGGTGGTGTTAGCGTTGGTTTCAATCTGGAGCTCAGTCGCTGGAAGCTTTAAAAATTTAGTCTTGGTCCCAAATACCATTGTTACAGTCTTGTCAGTGTTTAAAACAGTTTGTTTTGGGAAATCCAGTTTTCGAGTCTCAAAAAGTCAGACTGAAGTATGTGTTGAAGGTCAGAAAGGCTATGGCTGTGTGCATATAGGATTGTGTCATCTGCATACATGTGTATTGAGGCTTCCTTACAAGCTGTGGGAAGATCATTAATGAACACTGAGAAGAGTAGGGGCCCCAGAACAGAGCCTTGCGGGACACCACCGGTGATATCCAGGGGGTTGGAGTTAGAGCCTGAGATGGACACATGTTGGGATCTTCCTGATAGGTAGGACTGAAACCAGTTTAAAGTATGCTTCCCCATTCCAGAGCTCTGGAGTTTGTTAAGCAGGATTGCATGATCAACTGTATCAAAAGCCTTTGCAAAATCTAGGAATACTGCACCAGTGAGTTGTCCCCATTCCATTCCACTTCTAGCAGCTGGAGAGTGATGTTAGTGTTGGTGATACAGTACAATAGTTGTAAGAACTCGGTGAACTTTCAAAAAGGCTGTAGGAACTTTTTTCCAACCCTAGCTGGTGTGTTGACATTGTTTTGCTTTTACTTGTATGATATCGCTGATGAGGACGCCATACTCAGATTAAAGCTTTTGGATTTACAAGGTAGTTTATAATTTAATACATTATATTTAGGAAAATTGATAGATGTGCTACTCCATTCTTGATAATTTTCCTCTAGCCTTTGGGGATATGCAGGATGTGTAATTCTGTCTGCAGGGGGATCTAAAAAGTGTCTCAGTGCTTAAATAGTAATTATATTAAAGTGACAGTACTAAAGCCATTAATCTGTGAATTGCAATCAACCTCGGAGGAAAGCGCAGAAAATCACAGTAGTGCAGATAGTATAAACAAACTTTATCTGGACATATTTAAATACGCATTCACATAGAAAGAACCTTTAAAATATTGCAGAGAAAATCTCCTTAGTGAAAGCCTCACCGCGATCTCACCGCCTCCACTGTCTTTTGGCGTCTCTCGGCTTTTCACTTGACTGCGATCAGCACTTCTTGTTTTGGTAGTCCCGGAAAAATAGACGCGTCTCCTCCGTTCTCCCTGCAGACCAGGAACTCGGGAACCTCAGGAGGAGTCACTCCTGAGGAAGCTGAGTGCATCAGCGAAACATATTGAGTTCCTGAGTTGTTGGTCTACAGGGAGAACGGAGGAGACGCGTCTGTGTTTCCTGGACGACCAAAACCGCAAGTGTTTGATCGCATGGTCACGTGACACGCCGAAAGACGACGAAAGGTAGTGGGGGCAGTGAGATCGCGGTGAGGCTGTCACTTAGGAGATTTTCTCTGCAATGTTTTAAAGGTTCTTCCTATGCGAGTGCGCATATTTAAATATGTCCAGATTAAGTTTATTTATTTTATCTGCACTATTGCGTTTTTCTCCACTTTCCTCCAAGATTGATTGCAGTTCACAGATTGACCCAGAGTTTGCCACTGTATGGGATATGCTTTTAAAATCCATTTAACATGTGTGTAAGCATTTCAGATGAATTTGCAGACCACATACTGTACCTAGTGTGATGATATTGTGCTATTGGTTGTTCTTGTTTTCTTCTCACCCACATATTGTACTACATCCATTACTATCCTGATTTATGAGATTCTAGTTGTCTGCTGAGACGAGGCTAAATACTGACATACAAAAGTGAATTAGCTGAGCTGAAACCTACCCATAACACCAGTTAGTATCAGTAATACTATATATCTTTCAATGCCTTAGGCTAAGATCATACTGCTTGTGCGCGACGGAGCGCATAGCCTCGCGCACTCCTGCAGCCCAAGTGATCTGTGAACTTGGCTGCAGGAGATTGGGGAGGCGTGATGGAGGCGTCACAAAGCTGGTACGCCCTTGTTGGCTGAACCGCTCACGTCATGCGGACGTCACGCGGCCTCGCTTGAAAAGACAAAAAATATTGTCTCTTCGAATCGCGATCGCGCTCTGTTGTGCGAGTACTAGGAGTGGCCTCGTTGGCATTAGGCAATTTGTGTTTGGCGCACAGGCACGCACGCGAGAGCCATCGCTCGCTGTATAATCGCGGCATTAGGAGTGCTGCTAGGGAAATAATTAGTCATACGAACAACGTCAAGGTAAACTCCATTTAAGCCGGAACAGATGTGGCAGGCGCCATTGCACCCGCTGGTGCGTGCCTGCAGGTACATTAACACATGAGCCCCACCCATTTTTTTAATACATAATATTGCTTGTTGTCTTGTGGATTTAACATCTTCACTATTACAAGAGAAGGTTTCATTCATTCATTTAACCCTTTTGGCACCCTCACATATCTCACATGTTCCCTTGTCTTTCATTCCCAGTTTGCAACTGTCTCTTGTAATAGTGAAGATGTTTAGTCCACAAGACAATAAGAAATACAGCTCAACCCCGTTATAGCGTTATCCGCTACAATGCGGATCCGCTTAGAACGTGGTGTGAGCGTGGCTCCCGTTTTTTACAAGCTAAGCTGCATTTTTTTTTAATACAAATATTCAATGCTTTTTTGCTAAAAGACACACACATGGGGAGAGACACACACATGGGGAGAGAGACACACGAGCAACCCGAGATACCCCGCAACAGCTAATAAAGTGATGAGTTAGGTGCTTACTAGGAAGAACTACATAGATACACAAGAACAGGAAACCTAGTTTTTAAGCACTTATATTGATATTTATATTGATATGATATTGATATACTGTATATTGATTTTGATATTTAAGCATTGATAATGATAAATTGTCAACTCAGATGCAGGAAAGTGCCATCTACTACTGTTTTAAGCACTTTTCCATTGACATCAGCGTTGATATCAAATTATATGATCAACGCAGTTGCAGGAAAGTACAGTACCATCTACTGTACTATACTCATATCGTATAGCAATATTGACTCTATTTACCTATTGTGCTGCCCGAGTACAACTGTGTACTGATATCTGCATTCAGGCATTTGGATGACTATTGCAGATGCCAAATACAGTACTGTATGTGCTGCAGGTTCAATGTGGACTATGAATTAAATGGATACTCTAGATCAGCGGTGCGCAAATTGGGGGTTGGGGTGCGACTCCCAGGGGGGGCGCGAGACTGAGTACGGGGGGGGGGGTTGGGGTTTACATAGGCCCTGCGCGCTTCCCGAAGACACATAAATGAAGTGTCGGGGGAGCTGCAGGGACTCTGTAAACCTAACTTACCTTGGCTCCGGCGGCTTCTCACACGCGTCGCCATGGCAACGCGGCGTCAAATGATACCGCGAGGTCATGTGACGTCACGTTGCTATGGCAACGTGACATCGCCGGAGCCGACGTCGGTGAGGGGGGGTGCGGAGGTGAGGGGACCGCCTGCAGGAGGGCGCAGGAAAAATAGTTTGCGCCCCCCTACTCTAGATCAATTGCTGTGATCTCATAGACGCACCGCACTACACAAATCCACGCTGATAGAGTTCTACTAGTCAGCGCAGATGCAGGAGTTGTGCTGTCACTCAGTACAGTCCGTGCATTATTGTTTAAGATAAATCATTGTTTTGTTTCCACATGCACTACTATTTATACTAGCACTGAAATTATTTACCAGACCAGTGTGGACGCAGGAGTGCGCTTTTATACTTACTGATAGCCGACTAATATATTCCTGGATTTTGGGAAGTTTGACATGTCACGTCCCAAAAAACACAAACCCACTGAGATCTGGCAGCAGAATAGAATAGGGCAGAAGCTGAAGATCTCCTACCAGTCTTGTTTCAGTGATCGTGCTGCAGGCGCCCCCTGCCCCCCTGCTCCTCCGCAGCTCCGTCGTGAAATGACCTCGTGGGGTTATGTGATGTCACGTCACCATGGTAACACAATGTCATGTGACCCTGCGGGGTCATTTGACGGCGGTTACCATGGTGACGCACTAAATGTGGAAAGTAAACATTACATATAACTATTAAAAGATGCAAAATAAACAACATTTGGACAGTTAGCAACACAAATATAGTAATAAAATATAATACAACATAAACTTTAATAGAATAAAACATTGAAAGAAAGTGACACCCAAAAAAAACAATAACCCTCTCTGGATATCTCTGTCAGTTGTATCATACAACACACTGCCTGTTAATAGGGTTTGTCTATATCTATAGCGCCCTATATGATGACTGATTCTAGTCATCTACCATATACAGTAGCAAGGTAGGTAAGGGAAACTCCCTTAATTGGATGCTCTCAAACAGTCCAGTGCAAACATTCATATTGGCATATCTTTGTTATATAAGCACTTGGCACATGGTATACATCATCCTAATGAAATGACATCAATGATATTCAAAGTCCTTGCATAAAAGAGGGAACAGCCATAACACAGCAACCACAGTAATAAAGGTGAGGGTGGGAGGAGGGAAAAGCCATCTAACCTGTCCGGTGAGTTTGTAGCTCTACCCGGCGGTCCCGCAGTGGGTGGGCTTAGTATAACCTCCTGGAAACCCGACTTGAAGGATTAGTCTGTACTCACTTCTTTCTTCATCTGCGTTTGTATACCGCTGTGTATCCCTTGCTGGAGGACTGGATGGCCCATGTGCCGTTGCGTGCCTCGGTCCCACGTAGAAGTAAAAGGAGAAAGGGATTTGGACGAGCACTGCTGTGAATGAAGGCTGGAGGCAGGGTGCAGCAAAAAAAATTTACTTTATTCAGGCATACAAGCCCAGGTAAAAGCACACGAGGAGGATCCTCTGACGCGTTTCGTCCCTATGGGACTTTTTCAAAAGACTCTTTGAAAGACTCTTTTGAATCTCTGAAAGACTCTGAAAGTCTTTGAAAGACTCTTTTGCATAAGAAATGCATTTCATTTATGGCACTTTACCTCTCAGTCCTATCCAGGGTCCATAGGCAATCAGGTGATGCATTACACACACACACACACACACACACACACACACACACACACACACACACACACACACACACACACACACACACACACACGCACACACACACACACACTGTCCCTTTAAGGGACCTGGCTCTTGCGCTGAACTGTCAGCCGGAAGCTGACAGCTGAAGCGTAGAGTAGCTGGGAGACAGAGAGCTGGTACAGTAGCTGCCAGATGCCAAGCGGAGGACGAGAGCTGCCAGTTGCCAGGTGGGTAAATCGTGCGTGGGGTTGCCGCTGTGCCTCCGGGACTGGAAACGCTGGGAGCGTGATCCCAGCTCTCCCCCTCCAGCGGATGCGGAACCCCTGATCGCGGTAGCCATTTTGTTTTTTGTTTTTCAATCCCGGTTATAACGCGGTCTCATTATGGGGACCCCAAACACTGCGTTATAACGGGGTATGATGTATTTAGTGTAGGAACCTGTTTAAATGGAGTTTACTGTGGTGTGGCTAGCAATTTTTTTTTTAATTAAAAGATGCAACCAAATGACTCTTTTGTTAAATACTGACATAGCAGCTAAAATTTACAGTTACATGACCACTTGTGCCATTTAGATGGGTCCAACAAGAGCAGTGGTGGGCAACATGATATACCCTCAAAAGGGCCACACATTACATTCACACACAAAAGTGCTCAGGTAGAAGGAGCGTTGCATCCGGTCAGCATCTTAATGACAGTGCGCTGGTGAATACTGTCCCGCTCCTCTTCTTACACAGGGAACTAGCGATTAGCACAGGAGAGGAGTGAGCCAGTACAGTATTTATCAGCGCACGATCATAAAGCAGCTGCGGGAGGGGGCAGCAAATCTCTGCTCCTTCTACACTGGTAAGAGAGAGAGAGCAGGCTGCTGGTGAAGTCCCTGAGGATGCCCTCTGTTGCCCACCAATAAGATGCAGGTAGGCATGTAGAAAAAAAAATGCTGTGTTAATCCTCCAGCACCGGGGCAGCCATAGTCGCATTCCCATAGCATGCCCCGGCGCGGTAGACAATCAGGCTAGCTACATCTATATGTACAATTTTCTTTACTTTGCCTGGTTTTTTTTACATTTAAATATTTCTCTTGTTATCATGTATGTCCTGAGAAGAAATAAGGAAGGTCAACCTGCCCTTGAATTATTTACTATTGAGCTTTGCACTTGGATATAAGATATTTGTTTTAAAAAAAGTTTGATGCTCTACTGCTTCATTTCTAGGTCTTCTGTTCAGAACAGTTACAACGACCGTGTTTCCGAGATAATCCCATCGCGGGTCAATCCATTCTCCAAATCCGACACCTACCTTCATTCTGATGGAGTTTGGTCACCAATTCAAAGGTGTGTAACAAGTCTTTAGGGATGCACAGTGTGTTACATTATGAAGGTGAGCAATGTTCAAAAAGATTCTCTCTAAGGATTTCAAGCACTGGTTTTCAGAATATGCCTCATCAAACACATAACAAGCTACTTTATGTAACACTGAGTTTTTTTTTTTTTAAAGGCAAAATTAGAGGGAAATAAGCAGTAACACTTAAATGTGTGATCTAGACCCGTTGTATTTGCACTTTTGACAATGCTGTTCGCATGCCTCTTTAATGCTTATGCTATTGCCTAAAGAAATGCAGAATAAAACGGTGTCATAAGTCCTTCGCCAAATTCTAAAACAGTTGAAATTTATTTAATAAATGTCTCGTTTTTAAAAAAAATGTTAACACATAATTCCTTATACTGTACATAGACAGCCGATTTCCCATTAGAGGGTCTACCAATGCTTAGGTTATGGTGGGTAGAAGGTATCAAAAAACATTTCCCACATGTCCCCCAAGCTCCTTCCTTCGTCTCATTGCCATATGTCATTCAATACTTTACTTCACTGCATGTATTTGGTTTCAAACTGTTCTGCCAGGTTTAATTGTGTAATGCTATTTATTTAGCCTGATGGATTTCCTGCGTTTAAGCGACTGCTACACCTTGTACTGAAGGGGTTAAATATCACAGCATACTCACTATGGCTATGAAATGGAGGGTAAACGCATGCTGTGTCAGTAATATTTCATCTCTTCACTACCAGGTGGCCTTACAATACATTGCAGTGAATGGGCTATGGCGTACTGCATGCTTAACGCACAAAGGTGATTTGAGCTGTAATATGAACCCAAAGCCCAGATCCGCAAAAGGGGGCTAAGCTTTAGCGCACCTTAACTCTCATTCATTTGAATGGGGGTTAAGGTGTGCTAAAGCTTAACACCCTTTTGTAGATCCGGGCCCAAGAGCATACTGAAAAAGAAGTTATCTTAAACCCCTTTGCCTCTAAGAGGCACACGCAAAACAATACCTTGCAATGCTCTGCAGGCCTCTCTGTCCCACAGTTACCAAACTGTGAAACCTCTGGGCCCATTCAATAGGTAAATATGTGGACTTCTACACCATACCTCGTAGATTCCATACCATTTTTTTTAAACCTGTACCATGTGCACCAGGGCAGTTGTGCACTTTTTCCATGTGGCTGTGTGAGTTAGTGGATCTAGCAATAATGAAGCTGAGCAAAGTGGTAGGACTTTAAAGAACCACAACCATATTTACCTATTATTTTTTAACTGATGTTTTGAAGTAAGTTTAATAAATGTTAAAAAGTTGGTTAATTCAGTGAAATTAGGATTTCAAGTAGTATTTTAACCATTCTAAGGGGAAAAAAGCATGCAATGTTTTGCAAAGGAATGCATTACACATACCTTTCCCACTGAATAATTAACAAGGGGTTGAATGTTTTGGGATTCACCATATGTATTTCTGCAGTGGGCTTTGATTTGGGTACGACTTGTGATTAAGTAGGTGGCAAAAGTATTTAAAACTGTTATTTGAAAACACGCGAGTCCAAAGAAAATGTTATTGATGCTAAGTACTGTACTTTTTTTAATCGCATTATATTTAGTAAATCAGTAGAGCGCAAAGGGTCGTCCTCTTATGTACCTGTTCCAGTTGACGGAGGTCTATCTAGCTCTTGTCCTCAGCAATCTTCTTTCTTCCCTGCTTCTGACAGGTAGATGAGTTATTTTACCCTTCTATATAATAACTAACCCCATTTGGAATGTGACTGTTTTATTTTGCTACTGTAAGTGTTACTAACCATTTTTCTCATTTAGATGATAAACCTCCTGTATGTTTTTCTTTAGCATGACAAAGTTTGGCAACTGACCGACTCTTGTACAAAATGTTGGCTCATGTGCAGCTATTTATAGAAGAAAACATCTCTGATGGTATTTCTTGAAGAAAAAAAGTGTAGTTTGTGTCACTTTACATGCTATTTAAAGGATATAGGGCCATATCTACTAAGTGCTACTCCATAACACTCCTACCATGCTTGAAGACACCAGTCAAGTGAATGGGTCATAAAGAGGCTAATTTACTGATTGTTGTTATTCCATAAGACACCTTCCCTGTGTGAAGACACCTTACAGCTCAATCACTTCAGCATGTTGTGCTCCAGAATTGCACCACTTTTGCCTTGATACAAACTGTACAGTTGTACAGTATGTCCCATTGTGCTTGTTTAAGAATGAGATATTTCCCATCTCTTTTTAGTTAACCCGTGTGCAATTTAAAGACATCTTATATCACTGTATTGCAGCCGTAACCTCTTGCTTTGGAACGCATTGCACGTGCATGTTGCAGCCAAGGAGCGGGATCAACTAATATGGCTTTGTCCTTTGAGAACCTGCATGTGATTTTTAGATAATTTTTGTAGTACAAACATACAGCCAAAAGATTTCACTATCATATTTTCTATATAGCACTGACAGCATAGATTGCTTTTTACATATAATTTACAGGCATAGTGAGTGCCTGCTCCAAAGGGCGTACGTACAATCTAATTTTGGTGACACAGGGAGATTAATGGGTTTGTCTAGGAGAGTTGACATCGGGATTCAAACCTTGTTCACCCACTTCAAAGACAGAGTTCTGATGACTATCTGCTCATTTAGCCATACATTTAAAATATAACTGTAAAATATAAAAAAAGGTATCTTTATTTCTGTGTTTAGCTTCAGAAATATCATATTAAAATCAAATTCTCCATCTTAGTTATCTTTGTTTACCTGTTTAACATCCCAAAAACGATTTTATAAACCATTTACAGTTTTAGTAAAGTAAAGTATAATTACAAAAAGCATTGATTTTTCTAACACAAATTGGAGCCTGTTTCATACTGTATGAGACATGGCTTCATATCAATTATTTAAATGAACCTGGGTAAAATACAGTACATGAAACACTCCCTTCATCATCACGCACCATGTTATCAGAGTAGGATTAATAGGTCGTGGGCAGTTTATATGCTGCTGAAAAACATGCTGTTGAAAGTGCTCAATGTCACTTGCTGCTGGCTAAAGTGTGGTTCGTCATTGTACCATTAAAAAGCAATAAAGCTAATAGCATGTAAATAATGTAATAGTTTTCCCTGTATATAATTATTACACTGATCCCTTAGCTGCCAACGAGACCTACTGCAAACACATTGCTTTGTAATCCCTTCCAGCTGTCTTGGCAGTCAACAGGTTAAAATAGATGGGAAATGTGTTGTTGCGAAAACCATACACATCCCCTTATGGGCCACTTTGAAGACAACAAGCAGACCCATTGCTAAGGACATCGCCCGTGCATTTTTTTCTCTTTCCTTTGGGAAAAATAATACTGGCCACATTTGTTCTGGTACAAGTGTATATAAAAAGTCATTTATACTTGATTCAGAGCACATTCCTCAGAATAAATTACTGTGAAACTGAATTACTGCGGGTCACATCTTCCATAAAACACAGAATGAAGAGAGCTAATGACAACTTTACTCCCCTTTTACACTGCGATAAACATTCTACCAGATATATCAATGGCATTGTCCATCTACTCTCACTGGGACAAATCCTAAAGGAATTAGTGCACTAGAGCAAAACTGAGTCGAAATGTGATTAATTGCACTCAAGGGCACAATTCACCAATATTTTTACTGAGATTGACTGTGAAGTTTACTTTGCTTCTGGCATAATGTATGTGAAATGTGTTAGAGGCTGCGATATACTGAGACCTTGAAGAACTCGTGAGCCCTCAGCATCTCAAGGGCCTTATATTTCATTTTGACAAAATGTTCCGTGCATTTCATACTTGAAATGTTAGACTCTTAAGTTAGAGGTCAGCAATTTGTTCTACATTCAATTCCAAATTGGTAACAAAACCCAGTGTTGACTTGGAGTAAAATATTGATTAATTATGTTATGAGATTTGAAACCACTGAACTGATACTTTTCAGTTAATAGACACTGATTCTTTTTAGAGCCGTAGAAAGGATTAAACTAACACTATTTGTTAAATAGGATTTGAACAGCAGTAATAAATAATTCATTTTCTTGTAGATTCTGGAGGACTTCACTGTATATAATTATTAATTATATTATTGGTTTGTGTAATTACGATTTATTGGAATAGTAGTCCACTAATTATTTTTACATTCATTGGGGACTTTTGCTTAACCGTTTCCTTAAATTGGTCAACTCTTTTAGAACAAATGATTCTATTTATTTTTTTTAAACTTTATGTAAAAACCTTTAGGAGAGAATTCATGAGCAATTATCAGTAGTTCTATGCTAATCTCAGCAGCAATGCCCACCTTTCCTAACACGGCTCTTCCATTAAAATATTGGACCCACTTTGGTAATCCAAAAGAAAAAAAGAAACACTGTGGAAAAATAAGTGTTGGTTTACAAGATTTAAATGAGCGCTCTTCAATTGGGGTCCTTGGAGTCCCAGCTGCCCAGGCAACTAGTATGAAATTAGCAGGAGCGAAGTGCAATTTTTCACACTAAAACACATATATGGTGCAGATGTTATAATGCTTGTAAAATCTTGAAATACCTGTATTATAATTTTCAAGTTTTTAGATGTATCCAGAATGTTTCGGTCTGCAAGTGGGAAATGAGGCACATGTCCTGACCTTATTTAAAGCTGTCTGGGAAACAAATGGGGAAGAAATAAGAGGAAGGTTTTAAAACCTTGTGGTAAATGCAAAAAAAGATAAATAAATTATTGTAGTCAAACGTCTGGGAACGGTACCTTATTAATAATGACTGGCCTTGTCTAAAATATTCAGCCGCAAACATTTCTCAGTTAGAATATAGTACTATTGCTATGTTACGGAGGCATGTCTTCTTAACACTTTTATTGATTGTGCTACATTCTATCACTGACCTCCCGCGGCCAGATCATTGTAGTTATGGGCCATATGTACTAAGCATCCTTCTGCCATTAGACACGTTCATTGACTTGAATGGGCTATGGTGTCTTATGGCAAAAAGCTGCAAAGTAAATACAGTATGGTTATGTCTAAAGTTCCCTGGGGTAAAATAGGTGCAACACCAGCACCAGATTTACCAAATGAAAACATCCCATTCAATTGGAAAATGTCTAGGATACATCTAATGCAGTTTTTGCCATGTCTGGAACCATGGAATGTACAATAATACCTCTAGATTTCTGCTGAAACATCATACAACAGGTACAATCGGACGCTTTCTGATTGGGGGTCATGGCCATGTATTCAAAAGACATAGAAATGTGAGCCAAATTGTTCTGCTTTCATACACCACTTTTCTGATGGTAAAATGACTGAACATATAGCATAAATAACATTTTAGTTAACAAAATATAGTACTACATGCCACAAGCAGTGTTTTAATTGAAGTTTGTTAAACATTTTAGAGCTTTATCCCCTTTCTTACAGTACTAGAGAGGCTTTAAACACAGCGCAGTCCCCTAAACACTGTAAAGGTTAGGACTATATACTGTATGTATATACAGGTACATACTGTAGGTATATAGGTCTATACAGAATGTTACATGTTTGCAAATTTACGCTTGGATGTTGACTGCTGTAAAAACTATAAGCATCCAACCTCTTACTATACATGGCATAGCAGATGTACAGTATATAACAATGTATGTCTGTTTGCCTATGAGCTTTCTTTTGTTCAGTCCTCCAGGTTACCGTCCTGCAACTCCTAAAAGTGATTCTGAGTTGGTCAGCAAACCTTTGGAGAGAGGGATGCAAAATAATGAACCCTCAATGCACTGGGCCTGGGGAGAGCTTCCTCAAGCTACCAAGGTATCCGAGTTCTCACGCAGAACTGGCCATTCCCTATTTCTGTGACTGTGGCTCTTTTTCAGCTTGATGTGTAGCTGCTTCTCTGTGCTGGAGAAGATTTTAGTCCCATTCATATGCATAGCACCTTCCATTTCTTAACAGAGATAAGTGTAAAGACTGTATTTGAATCTGTGATACACTTCTGCACTTAGCAATGCAAAAACCTAGTTAGTTAGCATTTTATCCCAAATCCTACTGGCACCCACACCTTGCACAGGAGTTTGCTAAGGCAATGTTACACAGTACACGTCGACGCATCTTAGTATTTATTATAACTAGACTACTTGACTTAGCACCTCATTCAAATAGCCAGAGCAGCTGTGCAATGCTTGATTTGTAGGAAGTAGGGTGCTATGTTTTTTTACGTTATAGCTACAAGTAAAGGCAAAAAATAATAGTTATTCCTTTTATTTAACTTTTTTCATTACATCTACAAGGGTCTATGTATTAGGCCTCGTTCAGGGTGCTGGCTTCGGAGGGAGGGCGTGCTGCCGTGCGAACTGCCGTGGGACACAATGTATTCAAATTGAATACTGGTTGTCAGGGTAGCAGCTGCACTGTCTCCGAAGTACGGAATTGACGCTGGCTGCAGTTTCAATAAACAAAAAAATCGTTTTTTGAAGCTGCAGCAGCGTCACTGGGACCTCGGCAGCCAATGAAATCATTCTTGAGAATGATTACAAGACTGCAACTTGGATCCCTAACCTGCCGTCTGTAGCCCCGCCCCCTCCCCGCCTCCTCAACTCTGAAAAAGTCTGCTGGGAGGATGAACACTCATCGCCCAGCAGACTGCCGCCCTCTCTCCCGAACGCCCTCCCTCCAACTCCTGCCTCTGGCACCCTGAACGAGGCCTTAAAGCAAAAGTGGTGCAATTCTAGGGCAAAACAATCCAGTGTATCAAATAAAAAAAATCATATTGCTTTCATTTCTGTTGCATTGTTTCCGTTTATACATCTGCACCGATTTTGTGACCCAGGATAGCACCGCCTTTGCCTTCATACATCGGACCACTATATTTTTTTACCGGGTTAAAAAAATGTGTAGTTTAATTTACAAGACTAACTCCTGATCTTATAATCTTTGTTTAAGTTTTTGTCTTCCAAATGTCAATGTAATCGTCTACAAAATCTTTCACAGTTCCCACATAAATCTAAGGAACACAGCGTTGTCAATATAAACGTGTCAGAAAGTACACACTTCCGGATCATTCAGAGTTGCTCAGATGAGAGTAAGGCCGTGTCTTCAGAACCTGCTCTGGACCAGTCAGCTCATGTGATTATCGATGAAGTTGAGCCTGAACCTGCCCAACAACAGGCAAGTGAGCCAGATATAGAATCCCTTGGAGCAGCTGCACCTTCACTCTCCACAGAAGAAGATAACAGTCCAACCATCATCTGTATAAGCCAATCAATAAGCAAGACTGATTCACCTTCAAAAAAGAAAGGTAAGTCAATTGATCTATGCCTTTCATTGGCACTCATTTGTAAAACAATTTCTGAGTTACATAGTTACATATTAGATTAGAGTTTGAAAAAAGACATATGTCCACCAAGTTCAACCTGTGCTAAATTTAGACGGCAGATACTTATTCTATATTAGTAGTTACAGTATTTTGATCCAGAGGAAGGCAAATAAAAAACCCCAGTGAGACATCATCCAATGATATTTCATATGGGGAAAATGAAATTCCTTACTGACTCCAAATAATGGCATAATCAGATTTCTCCCTGGATCAAAATCCTGTCTTATGTTTAATTCATGGTTTATGTTTTGTCTCTTTTGTTTTATTTGGTTCCCCACTTTGTGCCAGTTGTGGTGCACTTATGAACCAATCTACCAGAGACTCTGAAATCCACCATCAGTCTAAGTTCTTTCAAGACTTCAGCTGTCTTAATGTTATAATGTAGTCTGTAACTGTTACATACAGGCATACCCCGGTTTAAGGACACTCGCGAGTAAGGACATATCGCCCAATATTCAAACGGCAGCTCACGCATGCGCCTGTCAGCACTTCCTGAACAGCAATAAGTGGAAAAAAGGTAGTGGAAAAGTGGAAAAAAGGTAGTGCTTCAGTTTAAGTACATTTTCACTTTACATACATGCTCTGGACCCATTGCGTATTTTAATGCGGGGTATGCCTGTATGCTGATAATCATATTATCTCTAACTGTCAATGAAATGTCTGTAAATATAATGTATAACCTGTGTTCATTTAATGTAACCATGTATAATCATCATAACTATGTGCTCAGGACATACTTGAAAACGAGAAGAAACTCTCAATGTATTACTTCCTGGAAAAATAATTGAAGGTTCAGGGCTCTACGGATTTCCAAAGAATTTATTATATCACAATATACACAACGTTTCAACTAACAAAAAGTGGTCTTTCTCAAGTATTTTACTTTGTGGTAAAACATGTTATAAATAAAAATAAATCACCTTTTCATTTGTGGTGCCTGAGACATACTGTAGGGAGATAAAGGGATTTGCCCAAAGACACAAGTACTAACACTGGGGTTTTAACCGGGCTCCCCGGCTTCAAAGTCAGTGTTATTGTTTTTCGAAGTCGGTACCTTTTCCCTCCAAGTCTCTCCTTCAGCCCATGTTATTTAATTTAAGTAATTTAGTTATTTTGAAATGACCCATATAAGTTGTGTCAATGTATTTAACATACAACATGCCTATTATTGTTTTTTGTAAAGTAGAAGAAAATTATATAAAAAGTAAACATGTTGTAAACTCCGATCCTTGTCTTGGCAAAGAATGGAAATGATATGTTACAGTATAAGGCCAGGAATCAGATCATTACAGTGTTTCCTAACCTAAGTCTATGAATATGCAAACCATCTGCAAATGTCAATTATAACAGCAATATGGACGAAGTAAATGCACATGTTACATATCAGGGTTATGCTAACAAGTAGTCTTCAAGACTTGAAATTGAAAACTCTTATGACTTATTATTGTTTTATGTTTCCTGGTTGGTTCCTTATGCTTTTTTTTTTCTTGCATGTCAATAGTTTTTCAAATCAAGCATTTAAGCATATAGAAATAATGTTTCTAAAGCAGCTAGCTCAAATCATAATAAAAAAATTTCTAACAGTGTTAGACCCGGCAATATTTTCAGCATCATCCTGAGGGGTTTCAGCCCTCAGTATTCCAAGGATGGATGTAATGGCAACAATCTCTAGTCATTCTTTAAAAGAAAATAGGGACCCAAGGCTGCATCAAAATATGAACAGAGCTGTAATGTCATAGTTGGAGGGAATTGCTGTGTACAAATGTATTTTTTTGCCATGGGAAATCGGGCATTCCAAGTTCATGGGTGTTCTGTTTTATTTGTGCATTTAAATGTATATTCTACTTCAGGAGTTTTCTGAGCTTTTCTTCGCCCCACAATTTATTTATTGCAGATAAAAGAAGCAGACATCTGGGAGCTGACGGTGTCTATTTAGATGACATCACTTGCATGGATCCTGAAGTTGCTGCTTTATACTTTCCAAAAAGGTGCAGAAGTTTACTAAAGTGATATGTTACTTCCAGTTTTTCATTGTAACACACAGAAGAGACCGTGAGCTACGTACAGCATTGCATGTACTGCTTGCTAAAACAAATGGACGCTGACGCATGAAGCACCTTAGGCCTCGGACATGGTGCTGCAGACTATGCAGACATATCCGCACGCTGAGCGAACAGACTGCCTTAAGGCGGTGTTTGCGTCCATGTGGCGTGCGGGCGCGCGCGGAAGCAGGAGGGGGCGCGCGTTGCGTGAGAAATCAGTTAAACTGATTTCTCAACGCGACAGACAGGTCACGTGAGCGGTTTGCCCAATGAGGTGATGTCACTAGGAACGCCCCCCATGGCCCGTCTGTCATGGCCAGGGAAAGCACCCGCTTTCTCTCAGCCTCCGCGCGCCTCCGCACGGGAGAAGGCACCATTGCCCCAGCCTAATAGATAAACACACAGTGCTTGCTCTTAAAGCAGCAATACAGGTTTCATTTTAAAATGTTTATGAGAGGTTGGAAGCAAGGGGTCTCAAGAGCTGAACAGTGTTAATTTCAGCTCTGAGTACTCCCTGCTTACAGAGATGCTTACCTTTGTAGGTGATGCCGGTATATTTCATATATTGCTTTATTTCAAACTTCTTTGGTGGCACCTACTGAATTTTGATGGAGAAAATCTCCTAGATGGGGACGAAAAGCCGTTGCGGAAGTGACGTCTTGTGCTGGTGTTGGATGTGCATGTGTAGACACAGCAGTCGCAGCCAGCGCATGCGACTTACAGGAAGTAATGTAATGCACGTGCTCATACGTGGCCGTCTCCAAGTGCGCATGTGCAGAGGCACTGTGAGGAGGCGTGAGACACTGTGATGTGGCCTGAGGCAGTGTAAGGTGACCTGAGGCACTGTGAGGCGGGTCAGGCACTGTGAGGTGGCGTGAGACACTGTGAAGCGGTGTGAGGCACAGGGGCCCCACACTACCCACCCCACACACCACCCACCCCAACCACACCCCACCCACACACCACTCTCCCCACCCCACACACCACACACCCCACACCCTAACCACACCCCACACATCACCCACCCAAATACCACTCACCACTCTCCCCACACCACCCACATCCCACCCACAAGCGCCCCACCCCACACACCACTCTCCCCACACCCCACCCACCCCAACCACACCCCACACATCACCCACCCAAATACCACTCACCACTCTCCCCACACCACCCACCTCCCACCCACCCCACACACCACTCACCCCACACCCCACCCACCCCAACCACACCCCACACATCACCCACCCCAACCACACCCCACACATCACACATCACCCACCCCAACCACACCCCACACATCACCCACCCAAATACCACTCACCACTCTCCCCACACCACCCACCTCCCACCCACAAGCGCCCCACCCCACCCACACACCACCCAACATACCCCCACACACCACACACACACCACACACACACACACACACACACACACACCCCTCTCCTGGCAGCTGTGGTCAATGTGTGAGTATAAATATAGAAGTACAAATAACAACATTTAAAAAATCTATCATATAACATAAAATCCCAGAAGTGGAAAATATGCAAGTTGTCTAAACATATAACACATTAATTGTATATAGATTAATATAATATAGTAACTGTAATGATTATTAAAAAAAAAAACAGGGGGTGTGTGCTGAGCACACACGTTCTAAGTCAAACTTCTTTGTGTTTTGTCACTGAAATTGTGTTTTGATTTTTATAATTTACATTGAATGAAAGACAATTCAGAGTAACGGCATTTAGATCATTTACAATCCAAAAAATATGTATCTTACTTTAGTTATCATAAGTCAATTATATAATGTATTCCAAGTGATAGCATGGAAATTTCAACACAAAAATAAATTAAATTATACTCTGAAATCTCTTTCATTTAATTAAAAACATCACCATCGCAAATACAATTTCTGTGACAAAACAGTGACAAAGCACAAAGAAGATTCGCTTAAAATGCACGTGCTCAGTGTACACAACTTTATTCAGTTTAAATGTTCAGGTCATGAGGGCCAATTGGAAGCCGCAACGGACGACATTGCAGCTTCAATTGGCCCTCGTGACAAGGGACATAAAAACGCCGCCATTATGTTAGGCACACAGTTTCTCTGTCTGCAGAGAGACCGTCACCCTTATGGAGGTAAGTACTGTATCTCTGGAAGCAGGGGTTCCCCAGAGCTAAAATGAACACAATTCACAGCTCTGGAGACCCCCTGCTTCAATCCTGTAATATTTTTTTTTTAAAGTTTAACCCGTATTGCTGCATTAAAACTCTTGTAAGATATTTTTATGGACATTACACCCAAGATCCAAGCTTATTCAGTATGTTTATATAACCCCTCTAAGATAACAAAACTTCTCAGTCGCAAGTCAATGAATGAGATATTTCTTGCCATGTACTGATGGAGAAATAGTTATTTTGTACTAGTTTTTTCTAGCATACGTCTCAATGTGTTTTTGGTCATGACTTTAAAAATGCTCCAGATTAATTTTTATGGTCTTGTAAAATGGGATATTTTTGTGTTGTTTTACTTTTTTGCTAGTTTTAAATATTATTCACATATTACACTTAGCATTTGCTTAATAATCCTGTCCTTCACCGAAATTTGATATCCTGCTAATCAGGAATCAATATACCAATTTATCAAAGAAATTAAGGACTCCAGAAAATGACCCATGTTGAGATGTATTTAACAAAGCTGATCTTTAGAAATAAAGTCCCCGCTCCAAAAAAACCCAAAGTGAACTAATTCAAGTGACGTGTTGAAAGGGTGATTGACACAATTTGTATCCATATCTGACACATATAAGTGACAATCCATCTTTTTAACTCCAAACGCCTCCTGTAACTAGCAGCACAGTATTTTTATTTGTTCCTTATATATTCATTTGGAGCCTCACTTGTTCGGGGAAAGAGCTATGTTAAGCACCTTATAATGGGCACCTCCACAGGTGGCTATCATGACATAAATGTCGGTTTTAACTCCCACTCATAAAACGTACATGAACAGTGAGTCAGTGCACAGAAGAACTCAAAATACTGTATGTTCATAAGTGGAGAAGTCAAACTTTCTTCAGATGCAAATACATTTTAAACCTGCTTTGTTGTTTTAACGTTAAGACTAATTTCTACTTCTGCTTTGTTTAAGTGGGGATATGGCCGCTCCAGGCAAGAACGCAAGTGAAAATGGAGCCCGGTCTGCTAGCCAGTCTCCGCAGTCTGTGGGAAGCTCCGGTGTTGACAGTGGAGTTGAAAGCATCTCTGATGGAATGCGAGATTTGCCATCCATTGCAATATCCCTCTGCGGAGGTCTTACTGACAATAAGGAGATAACAAAAGGTACAGCATGACATGCAGGGAGATCTACTTTTGCTTTATGAGCTTGTTTTTGTTTTTACCAGTGTTTGAAGTGTGGAAGTACCTGTTACATACAGTACAATAATTACAACAATATATATATATTTTTTTTTATAAGCGAAATCTTTACATTTTTCCCCACATTCAAATAAGTTTTGAATTAACCACTTGTAGAATAAATATGTAAAAAAAATGTATATGGGATTGCAATCTTTGCCCAAAATGTTAATTGATTCTTCAGCAATCAAATGCAATGCCACAAGCTACTCGTGTTTGTAAGATAGGCTCTAATATTTGTTGCTATATTTTGCAGTGGAGAGAAATTTTGAGAAATGTGCAGACGTAGCAAGACTTACACACCCGTGCCCATGAGCAGCTGGGTCTAAATCCCCGGCAATGATTTATGCTTTTCAGGTTCAATGCGGTTACCACGACTGACCTGCGAGTGCGCATCAACCTGAAAATATTGAGTTTTGGCGTTCGTCTTAGTAGTCGGCAGTACTTATATGCGGCGCTAGTGTGTCTTTAATCTAAATGCAAGGTATCCCATCCCTTATTCCCGTTCATTTAATAGGATATCCCACGTATTTCAATGTAACCCACCACTTATTCCCCTAAAACGTTCAGAGGACTAAAAAAGTATTTTTAAAGTATTACATTTTTTCATTAGGGTACAGTAATTAACAGTTTATTCTTTAAAGTGCGTTAGTGCCAATTCAAGTCAGCGTGAGTTTCTGTGCACTCGTGCCAGAGCATAACCCTATTAGTGCAGCTGCCAAGGGAACTTGGGGTGCCACCACCCACAGGGTTTATGCATTTTTACATTACGGTCATGTACAGTACAGTATTTAGGTGACAAATTTTGTATGTACTCCACCCCACCCAAAAATGTAAGTACTCCTGGCTGCTGCTTATATTGGTTACGTAGTTGAAAGTTCTTGTAGACATACAGTATTGGTCATGGCGCACCGTATACACCCAAGCTCTGTACACTGTATCTTAAACTATGAAGAACTCTAACATTGATTCTCTAACTCCAGTGATCAAGAGCTACCAACAGTCCATGCAATATCCTAGGTGTGTTTTTTTTAAAAATAAATCAGTTCTGTAGTATTAGATAACACTTAGTACATTCTTCTTCTTCTATTTATTCAACTCAATGCCCTTTTTATGAGTTTTAATATACTGAGCATCCTTTGATTTCTATAGCAGGCTTTAGCTCACCTCCCCAGCAGTAATAGATCTTTACAACACTTTCCTGTTTGTAATAATTTGTTGCCAATATTCCCAGCAGTTTGAGCTGCAAACTGTAACAATAGATAATGTCACCTTAGTAATATAAGAATACTTTGTAGCTGTTGAGTTACACTGACTGAAGGATTGGTTGAAACTGAAAGGCCGCCATTTAGTGAACCCTGGGAAGCAGGATCTTTGCTGATCGATCATGGTAGAACGAATCGTTCAGTAGCTTAGTTAATTTGTTTTCAATAAAGGTAATCAAAGGCTGCATATATTGAAACAACATTTATTGAACTGCCTACTTAAGGATAACACTGCTTCAGCACAGGTGGCTCAATTACTGGCTCAGCTGCTGATGCAGGGATATCCTTAACACCTGACCTGTCGGTGGCCCTTGAGGACTGGAGTTAGCCAACCACTACTCTAAAGGGCATCATAACCCGCACTGAATCTGCCTTTACAAAACGACAGTAGCTAAACAGGAAGGAATACTTTGCTTCCCCGGTTTGGTGCCAACTAAGATTTTGTTTTCATCCTCTAGTCTGTGAACACAAGCTGGAAATAAAATAGTCCCCTACAGTAGATATATTAGAATTACAGCATGTCATCCCGACCTAGACCAAGCAAGGCTGCAGAGGAAGAGGAAATGATAAACAAAAGCCAGATGCAATCTTGTTTAAACTTAGTGTCCCTTCCAGGGCCAAAGCAGACATGTTAAAGTCCAATCTAAATCATTGATGAGATAAGTATATTTAAGTGAGTTCTCACATTTTGTAAACACAGTGAGCTAAAACTTGGGAGGGTTTTGATTACCGTTGGCTTGTTTCTTTCTGTGTAGCCGCTGTGTGTTGTGCCGAACCTGCACACGTCCCTCCCTTACGTCAATGCACTTGATTCATCCTGTGGCAAGGATGGGACAGAGCTGGAACAGATCGCAGACATAGAAACATCCTGTTTAAAGGATTCTTTCTGTAACGACTTCACTAATCTTCAAAGAAACTCACAAATGTGAATATTTGTTTTAAAGATGATTTACGTTTGTTTAAAGTCTATGGGGCTCATTCACTAAACTTCGATAAGTGCGTTATTGCACTATAAGTGCCCTTTTAGAGCGATATTGCATGTGTAGCTATTCACAAAGCTCCGATAACGGGGCAATATCGCACTAAAACAGCTTTTTAACTAGCTATAACACTGGCTACAACAAACAGTGCGGTTGCTGACAAAATGCCCAAACTTGCATTTTTTTGCCAGCAACTGCTATTCACTAACTCCGATATGCATGTAGTACTATAAACACTTGCATTCTTCACTCGCCAGCTAAAGGGTGGCGAGATCAGAATTGCGATATGCATAACAAGCAGTTTCTTTTATTTTTACTGCATAGTATTAATTCCCGGGGTCTCCGGGGGTCTCCGGAGCTGACCAGCATATTTATGTCAGCTCTGGAAACCCCCGGATTCAATCCTATGCAGTAAAAATAAAATTTCAGCCAGTTTCATTACCTTAGCGGCTTACAGCTAAGGTAATGAAGGGGTTAAATAGCAGTCATTGCTTTGTTGTTGGTACAGGGGGAGGGTGAAGCTTGTAGTTTCCCCAGGGGTAAGTAGAACTTTAATTTACTTTATCTTGGCTGGGCCATGTTTTATTTTTAAAGGGCAAAGGCGCTATTATCTGGATAATAGGAATGTTGCCTATTATTCTATTGTATGTGTTGGGAGGGGGGAGGGGAAGGGTGTTGGAGGAAGAGGGGGTTGTAGTATGTTTTTTGTATTTTAATGTTTATTGGGGGTAGAGGGGGTGGGTGAATGGGGGTACTTGGCACAGGGTGGCTGGTTAGGCCTACCGGGTGGGTAGCGGGATGGGTTAAACCCTTCATTACCATAGCGGTTACCACAGCTATGTTAATGAAGGGGTTAACGCCTCCCACAACCATCCAGGTAGGCCTAACCACACACCTTGGGCCAAGTACCCCCATTCATCCACTCCCTCTATGCCCAATAAACCAGCTACTGTGGCTTAACCCCTTCATTGCCATAGTGGCTAGCCGCTAAGGTAATGAAGCTGTTTTAATTGTTTAAATGCAATTAAATAGCATTTGTTTAAATGCCCCGCGTCACATGTCCGGGACATTTAAATGCACAGGAGATACCGGCACCACATACTGGGGCCTGTAACTTGGGAAGCAGGGGGTCCCCAGACCTGAAATTAATACGGTTCAGTTCAAGAGACCCCCTGCTACAATACTATGTTATCAAAATTAACATTAAAACTGCACGATCACCTATAAGAGCTGTGAACTGAGATGCAGGCTGCAGTTTAAGCAGTTTAAATGTGATAAGTCTTGGGGGAAAAAAAATGTGGTGCAATGTTGCATTTTGTTACCGAATTTAAAAAAAAAATTGGATTTTTCTTAGTGAATACCGTTTTGACACACATTTTTTATAGTGCGGTAAGAAAAGCTAAACACGCTCGGCAATGTGCTGAACTTATCGAGGTCTAGTGAATAGGCCCCTACAGTATGTGTGTACGAGAGCAGTATTTTCATGATATGGATTGGGGATATTATTGTGTACAGATAGAACAAACCAGCCCCCACAGCTAGTGGCTTTGCCATCTGCTTGTTTGTTTGATATGTCACCTACAGTATAAAGAAAGAAAAACAACAACGGTATAATACAATGTTATTCTTGTTTTGTTTCTGATCCCCTTGCTGCAGGCGAGTCCTGAAAGGCATTTCTTTGCAATGCGTTTAATGCCCTTTGCCAGGAACAAAGTGGCACATTGTCTGTATGGGGGAGGTGTTTCATACTGTGGCAAATCTGGAGTCAAAATTGATGCAAATGTAATCATTTTCATCTTACGTCAATGTATCAAGGACGCCAAGTTTTGCACCGTTTGCCGAGTGGCAATAGGAAGAGTAAGAGGGAAGTTACAAGACGCACCGATTATAATTTATTTATAACATTTATATAGTGCCCTTTTCAAGGGCGCTTTACATTAGTTCGTAAAACAATAGATTAGATCAGGGGTGCGCAAACTGGAGGGCGCGAGATTGTCGACGGGGGGCGCAGGATTTACAGAGGCCCCCTGCGTGCTTCCGGAAGGCACTTAAGACATCTTAACTCTATAATCTAATCCAGGGGAGTGTAATTGTTTTTTCCTGTGCCCCCCTGGTGGCTGTCCCCCTCTCTGCGCGCTCTCCCTCTTACCTCGGCTCCGGCGATCTGGGCATCATGACGTCACATTGCCATGGCGACGCATCTCCAGAAGACGTCTGAGCCAAGGTAAGAGGCCTTCACCACTTCCCCGGCAGGGGGGCAAAGGAAAAAAAATTACGCTCCCATGGATTAGATTATAGAGTTAAGATGTCTGTGGTGGGCAGGGGTGGGAACATTATGATCGGGCTATGGGTTAGGTGCATTGAGAGCTTGCTTGGTTGGGGTCAGGTCTCTTGATTTAGTCTTGTTGGTGGGATGGTGATGGGTGGGTGACTTTTGAGGGTTTTGGAGAGACTTTAGGAATATTTAGGAAGGGGTGAGGGCAGGGGAGATCATGGGTGTTGGGGAGGGTGGGGTGAGGGAGGGGATGGGATAGGAGGTTAACAAGGGAATCATGGAATGTGAAAGAGATGAGTTTTGAGTTGGCTTCTGAAGATAGGAAGGAAACATATCGGATGTGGTGGGGGAGCTTGTTCCAGTGGAGAGGGCGAGTAAGGCAAATTCTCGAAATCGAGAGGAGACACATAGGGCTGTGACGGGTGGGGGGAGGGTTGTGGCAGTCAGGGAGCGAAGTAGATGGGAACATGTGTAACGAGAGATGAGTGCTGCAAGATAAACGGAGGGGAAAGGCCATGGAGTGATTTGAAGACAGGGGTGAGGAATTTGAAGAGAGAACGTTTTTGGATGGGTAGTCAGTGGAGCTGGGAGGAGAAAGAGAGGTGGCGTTGGAAGAGTGACGGAAATTGAGAAGTTTACAGGCTGCAGCGTTTTGGATTTGTTGGAGGGGTATGGAGGAGTAGAGCAGGAGACGGAGGAGAAAGGAGTTACAGTAGTCGAGATGGCTGAAGACCAGGGAGTGGATGAGAAGTTTGGCCGAGGAGAGAAATATGTGGACACATTTTTCTTATGTTGTATAGGTGGTAGCGACTGGTGGTAGTGTTGGAGGTGTTGTGTTGGGCAAAGAGGAGGGAAGGTTCAAAGGTAACTCCAAGGTTGCGAGCAGAAGGGGAGGGGGATATGGTGAGAGGGGAAAGGAGATGGTGGGGATTGGGGAAGATGGAAGGGAGGAGGAAGCAGGAAATTAGAGGACTTCAGCTGGGTTATTTTGTAGGAAGTGCGAGGACGTTCAGGTGGAAATGGCAGAAAGGCAGGCAGAGATACATGCTGGCAGTGGAAAGTTCGGGTGAGAATAATAGGAAGTAGATTTGGATGATGATCGATGGTGTCAAAGGCTGAAGAGAGGTCGAGGAGTATGGCGAACTTGGGAGAGAAAGTTGTGGATGGTGAGAGGGGCAGTTTCAGTATAGTGTGAGGGGCGGAATCCAGACTGGGCAATATGAAGGAGGGAATGGGTGTGGATGAAGGTGGAGAGTTGGTTGTGAATGATGCACTGAAGAGTTTTGAGAAATATTGAAGGAGTGAGATAGGGTGAAAGTGAGTTATAGTACATTTGTTGTGTGTGTGTGTGTGTGACACTGTGTGTGTGTGTGTGTGTGTGTGTGTGTGTGTGTGTGTGTGTGTGTGTGTGTGACACTGTGTGTGTGTCAGACACTGTAGGGTGGGGACCGGAGCTGCGAAGGGGGGGGGGGAGGAGCGGAGAGAGAGGGGGGCGCGGAGAAACATACAGGGGGAGTGGAGAGGAGGGACCCGGAAATTTTAAGCAACCCCCCTCCTGTCCACTGTCCCCTACCCCTCCTGTCCACTGTCCCCCCCCTCCTGTCCACTGTCCCCCACCCCCTCCTGTCCACTGTCCCCCCACCCCCTCCTGTCCACTGTCCCCCCACCCCCTCCTGTCCACTGTCCCCCCACCCCCTCCTGTCCACTGTCCCCCCTCCTGTCCACTGTCCCCCCCTCCTGTCCACTGTCCCCCCCCACCCCTCCTGTCCACTGCCCCCCCTCCTGTCCACTGTCCCCCTCCCACCTGTCCACTGTCCCCCCCCCCCTCCTGTCCACTGTTCCCCCCCCCTCATGTCCACTGTCCCCTCCTCCTGTCCACTGTGTCCCCCCCTCCTGTCCACTGTCCCCCCCCCCTCCTAGCGGGAAATTTAACTCACGGGTAACGCCGGGTCTCTCAGCTAGTATATATATATATATAATCAAAAAATAAATAGATGATACGTTCTGTGGCTAACGAAATGCTTTTATTGTGCGAGCTTTCGAGATACACTGATCTCTTCTTCCGGCGATGTTACAATGAATGAAGCAAGCAAAAGCTATACTATAAACAGTGTCTATTGGAATGTTATCTGTGTTGGTCCTTCCCCCGGTGTGGATGTGTTTTATGGCTGGAGGTGTCAAAAGGTTCCTGAAAGGTAACATCGCCGGAAGAAGAGATCAGTGTATCTCGAAAGCTCGCACAAATAAAAGCATTTCGTTAGCCACAGAACGGTATCAGCTATTTATTTTTTGATTATTGAAGCTCGGCTAACACAGTACTGATACCTCTACATATACACTGGCGACACACTTTATTCGAGCTCGGCTAGTCCCACGAATTCGGGTATACCCGGGTGTATTGAGGTTTGTGACTGTTTTCTGCCCGAGTGCATTGGGTTATTTTCCATGCAGGGATTGAAGCATTTTATTCCCGCTGGCTGCAATACTGCACAGTATATATATATATATACTGCATTACAATTCATGAATTTATGCCATCTGGTAGACACGCGAAGCATTGCAGCCTATTAAATCCTAATCATTATCATTTAACAGATCAGCCGCCCGTCAGCCAGGCATGAACCCAGGCTGGGAAGGCAAACGCAACGGGGCTTGTCAGAGGTGAGGAGCGGCGCATTCCAGGTATCTGCCAGGTACATACTGGGTATTTGCTCGAATAAAGTGTGTCGGTGCAGTATATATATATATATATTTACAACATTACTAAAAGCGATATTATCCATCGAAATCCCCCCATTTGCCGTTCTCCGCTTGATGACAAAGTTTATTTTCTGAGGAAAAATAAAAACAAAGTACAAAAAAATAAAACAAAGTCGAATATTTTTCAGTCCCCACAATAATTTTCTCGGGGGTATATCTTGTTCACATACACGCATGCGCCTAAATGTGATGATACGCATATGCGTTTCAAGAAGGTTCCAATGAGACATACAGTACGCGCATGCTCCTACCTGTTCACCAATTGTTCAGTATCTACTGTAGAAGCTGCTCAGCCAATGATATTGCTGGACTACTGTACATTTTCTCGAATTGTGACTAAAATAAGAGAAGTAAATATCCATAAGCAAAGCGATTGATTACAGGAGAACGGACCGATCTGCAGTAACTAATCGCTTGACTGTGCGCATAATGTATTGATATTTTAAAAACAGAATAAAATACGGCAGCTGTACTGTACCCTCACCATAGACTTTGCCAATCGGTTGGCGCCGAGCCACTGCCACCAGTCCCGTATTCTTGATTATACACGTAGTTGACAGGCGACAGTGGGCCTGTAGTTGAGAGCTGATGAAGCTGGAAATCTTTTTGGTACATGCAAGCTTGCTGGTATCTGTAGGTGAAATCCTGCTCAGGCTGCAGGTATCCAGGCGGGGACAGATAGCAAGGGTTGCCGGTGACCAGGTTTTCACGGACGGTCGGACCGTTACTGTAAGCCGGTGCTGGTGCTGGCGCTGGCGCTGTTCCATTCCTGGCCTGGGACTGACGAATCTTAGTTGGTTTTGCCATGATCTTTCGCCTTTTGAAGTCTCCATGATCAAAGATACTGGAAAAATCTGGCGCAACACACTAATACCCTCCTCTAACTCCGGGTGCAGGAGCAATACGAAAAAAACACGGATCGATACATAACTTTTTCCTTATTGCACGCTTCCACACACGATCATCTGGTGAAAATTTGTAAAAGGCATAATTTTCGATAAAATATTGATAAATTTGACCAACTGTGGCCATATTATCATCTGCTGCATTAATTGCGGACCATATTAAATAAGCGTACGTTATGTCGGGCTTTTTGCACACAGAGTGCGGCGGTGGTGTACTCATTGCAGGACAGGAGAAATCCAGTACAGTTATGTAAAAAAGACACTGTGCATTTAGTTTTTATTATGAAACGCCTAAATTGATACAGTATTGTAACTTCTTCAGTACCAAGGTCAATTCACAATGGACCACTGTGGTTTTTTTTAAACACCTGCAAGTAGATACATTACTATAGCACATTAGAATTCATTACAATTCATGAATATCTGCCACCTGGCGGATACGCAAAGAATTGTCCCCAATTAAATCCGAACCATTATAATTAAACAGATCAACCGCGGATCAGCCGGGTGCTGGGCAGCGCGACTGCAGGATGAATGCGGCATGAATGCGGCATGAATGCAGTGAAATGCGTGGAATTTAGAAAATGCAACCGCTACTCCCCCCCCCCCCCCCCCGAGAAGTTTTAAAATAAAAGCTGTCGCAGCAGTATATATATATATATATATATATATATATATATATATATATATATATTATATTTAAAAATTAATTAAAGGGCATTTTATCCCTTCAGTAATTGTAAAATAGGCAATTAATATTGCATGGTTGTGGTTGAGTGATCTCCCTATGTAAGTTATGTTAATTCTGTTTAAAAAAAACCTAAGTTGGTATTCCATTCCATCGTTTTGATGTATATTTGCAAGGGATGTAAGATTTTAACGGACTTTAATTTTTCAGAAGTGGAAAGATAGAATGTGGAAAAATTGGCAAACAAAATTCTGCTAATTATCCTTAGCCTTATTCAATTTTTGCAAGTACAGTACTAGAACAGGCCTCTATGTTTGGAGGTAATTTGCTCATGCATTAAAGCAGTTGCGACAATTTTGTGTTTTAGTGAAACAGAACATAATACAAAAAGGTTTACACAACTCCTTCATTCCTGTTTTGTTTTAATAGTCTTGTTTTTCTTTGCTTTTCTTTTGACAGAGCAATTTTTAGAACAGGTGGTAACATATCAGCAGTTTGTGAACAACCCTGCAATCATTGACGACCCTAACCTGGTTGTAAAAATTGGACACAAGTATGTACTCTTATAGAAGGTTTTGTTTTATATTAGAATGTTATTTCTATAGAGAATCTACTAGGACTATTGGCCCGTGCATGTGTAATGGCTTATAAACATTTGAATGGATGAAATCTGAAAATGTTCTCGTGTAGAGATACTAATAGTGCTGTTCCATTAAAGACCGTATGGCCATTTTTTTCCAGTAGTGAAATAATTTGGAATGTGTGTTTTACGGTATCAACTGGAACTACCATGTTAGGCATTCTGAATATTGTAGATGATCACATGGAAATTAATATCTTCCTACATCCAAAAGAAAAAAACTTTTTTTTTTTTTTTTTTTCAAAATACACAACTGTACTTGGTGTAATACAATGATGGCCCAAAAAAACTATTTGTAGAGATGGGGACTACAGCTTTAAACTTTCAGCAGTTTAAGATTTACAATAAAGATATAGGAAGTATTTGTTTCAGCATCTATTTCTGTGCTAGTATGTGCCATAATCTATGAGCCTTTAAAACCACTCGATTATAACTATGGACAGGCTGTAGTTTTTATAGCTACTTTGAATAAACATGCTGATTTTACAAAGCTAAAAATGTCTTCAGAAATATGATGCAATCAGACTGGAGAAGGAAATGTCGGGGTTTCACCATATATTAACTGTCAGTACACTGTGCCCACAAGTGGACCCGGGGGAGATTTTTTATCAGAGTTATCTTGTACAATGTAAGTTGCACCACCTCCAGTGAATATTTAGCCAATTGATGGACACGTTGATAGGAGGCATTACATAAAATGTAAGTGTCTGTTCTGTAAAAATAGTATTTCATTGTTTTATGTCTCTGTTTAAAATCCCAGAGTGCCTAATTCGTCCTTTTTGTTCTCTATTCTACCATCTATTATGTAGAGAATGACATTACTAGTACTGTAATCGTATCAGATATTTCCTAATAAATAGTTATAGGCTTGCATTGCCTTGCTCCAAAAATCAGTTTAGAAAGTGGTTGTGCAAAATAATATATCAGAGAAAGTCCCTTCATTAGAAAAATGTGAAGAGAAGTCCAAATATTATAACCAGCCAGGTCAGTGCACACACTAACAAATATGTGTTCTTTCCATTCCATCTGTCAGTATGATTTATGACATCATACAGATTATGCAATACATTTATAGAGTATACAGTTATAGAGTATAAATACATTTACAGAAAATAATACACACTGTCCAGTATTGCTTAAATCTACGTTATACAATACTATACAATTTATTTTTCACTAAGGGAATACCTAACTTGTACTGTAGCTAATTTCTTCTTTATATTATGTGGGCAGTGACCATCTTTTTGTTTATTACTTAGGTACTACAATTGGCTTACAGCAGCACCACTTCTGTTGGCCATGCAGGCTTTCCAGAAACCGTTGCCTAAGGTAGGCTTGGATATTGTTAGCAGGTTTATAATATACTTGTTGCATCTTTCTTTCCCGTCATTGGTAATTATAAAATAACACTGCATGCCTTACTTTCTGTTGCTGTTATTTATGACTCATACTGTACATAATAGTTCACAACATTCTTGAAATTAAAAGTCATGGTGAGCAACTTCAGGGCTAGCGTCTAGTGGCTGGCACAGGCTAGCAGGCGAGTAGCGGTTGTCAGGAAACAGGCAGCGGTCAGGGCTGGAGAGAAAAAAAGCAAAGTGAAGTCTGAAAGGGTCTGGTACATAACAGCAGCAGCAAAGGCACAAAGAGGCAGCGAGCTTGTCTACAGGGAAGAACCCCAATAAACAGGCACAGAAAGCAGGAAGTGGAGGTCTTATAAAGGCCTGGCTGAGGCTTAGAAACAGGTGAGGCTTGGAAGGCAATCGGCCTCCTTAGAAAGTTCTCTGCAGGGAATAGTAGCATTATAACAGCAGTCCTGGTATCAGAACAGGAGAACTCAAGACAAGGGAATGAGAAGGACCAGGGTTCCACGACCACGAGGGACACTCCTGACATTAGTGATTTGCAGAACGTGATGCAAGTTTACCTTCATATACGTTAGCATACTGTATGATAGTTAGGTTTGTTGCTTTGCTATTTATTTACCATTGACGGTATATGTTATGTACTGTGAAATAACTGTAGGTTTAATGCTCATAGTTTGTAATAAGAAGGATCATAGCTCAGTTTTCACTTTGTGGCATAATTTAAAGTTAGACAAATGACAAGAAAGAATAGAGCATGTACAGTAATTAAGTTCTTCATTAAACGGTCCTTCTAGAGGACTGTTTAAACTCTTCATTTGTATCCATTTTATTTGTGCTTTATTAATGTAATTATCTCCTTTATTAGTTCTTCCCTATTTATTGTTCTTCATTTATGTAAGTTGATATCCGCCGTAACACTAGGACACCCTTGAATCAGCTGATGTATAGCTCTACTCTTCTCAGGACATTTTGGAAATAAAAATGGTCACCAGCAACATACAGCAGCAAAGTCAATGAATAAGGAAATCTCCCGTGCGACCCCATTGATTGGCTGAATGGGTACACCCATTTTTGTAGGGACATATCTCTGGAACCCTGGTATCTACCTGTTTTTTTTAAATAACTTTTGTCTGTGGACCACGGGTGGGTCTCCGTTGACACTATTGGTAGTTTAAACCTTTCAAAATGCATTTCAGGCTGCTGTCTTCTGCAGTCTGCATTTTCTATTTTCCTAGTTTTCGATAAAGTTCATGTATTTCTATTATATGTATATGGAAATTATTTGAGAACATAGCTCAGTGTTAATTAGTAAGTGGTCCTCCAAATGATTATCAACAACGAACTGGCCTGTGACATGAAATAGTTTGAGAACCCCTGATCTGCTGGAACCCAGGGTCTCGTGATGGTAAAACAAACAAAGCCCTCTTTGAAGAGGAAACAAATATTGGGTATTGCAGCTTTGAGACCTGCTTTTTTCATTTCTCGACTAAGCAAATAATGTATGTATTGCAGACAGTATTTAGCTGGTGAAACAAGAAAAAAACAGCGCAAACGCATATAGTGAAGTAAATTCAAAATATATTATAAAAGTATATGGTAAGATATCTGCGTACATCAGGTTAAATCATATCAGACATGTCATGCACCAGGGCATATGTTACCAGGCACCGCAAGCCGAGGACAGCAGGAGCACTTCCTCACACGACCCCTCCGGTGATGTTCAACTAGACCCTCAGGGTAGACTCCTGGGCTTAGATGGCTGTTCATCAGGGAACTTCCCTCTGGCGTTTGCGGGACTTCCGTCTGGTGACTGGCTTGTAAGGTCGAAAGGTTGCAATGCAGGAACAGTATGAGCCGCAGTCGAGCTTACAGTTCAGTTGCTCAGCTGGGGCTGGAAACAACGAAAATACATTTGCTCTGTAACTTGCTGTCTACATAGACATGTTTTTGGGTGCAGCTAGGACATGCTCGGTACTGAAAATAGAAACTCTGAGTTTCGTGGTTTTAGAAAGTTATAGCTCTTTAGTGACACAGTTGTACTGATCTTCACGCTAACTTTTATGATAGGATTCCATTTATTGAGAATTGTCTACTGTCTTTTTCCTGGCTGCAGCAACATATCAAAGCTTTGCTTTGAGAGCCAAAGACCTGAGTTTATAACATTAGGAACATAATATTAGCGCTGGGGGGAAAAAAAGAAGCTTTTTGCTGTATTATATAGTTTGTTGCTAGGGGCTACCTACTATTCATATATGAACATAATTGAGCTTTCCTATTGTCAGATCCCTTTTCATAAGAACAGATTTGGTCATGCAGCAACATTTTCCATTAGAACATGTTTTGTTTATTCCAGGAATAAAAGCGCATGAATCATGTAATTACCCCATTATTGCTGTGCACTATACTTCGAAGTGGATAGGAACAGAATTATTTGTGTAAGAAGTCTCTCTTATCTTGCACAATGAAGGATTTAAAAGTGATTACCTGTACATACTCTGAGGACACATTACTTCACTTCTGGGGTTTTTTCTATTCAAAGTCCTTTTCTATTTGTCTGATGCGTCTTCCTTCCATAGTGATCGATATACTTTAGGGGAACATCTCTAATTTTCAATAATTGGCAGGAGGCCTACTGTAGATTCTTGACTATCATTTTATGGTGTGTAACAATTTCTATTAGTACCCCGTCTGTGCTTGGTTTGTGGTATTTTGTGCATGACCAAGTACTTATAAGATCTGTGCCATTCCAATGTATCTTAGCATATCATAGATGCTCCCTATGGTTTTTTAATAGTAATGCCTACACTCTTACAATTTCTCCCATTTCATCATTCTAGAAAGGCCAGAGATAGGGAAGTCTAGTGCACACTTTCATGTGACTGTGTATACTGTATGATTCGTAAATACTAACACATTCTTTACCTTTCTTTTCTTTGCTTCTTTTCCCTCTATAACTGTTTTAAGCATTCTTGCTTTGATTACTTCTGTGCAGTTGTAGATTCCATTAGATTTTGTTTTTCTAATCTCTGTGGCCAGCAGACAGTATGTATGTTTCTCATACCGCGCTTGCTTGATGTTATTTAATTTTTTTTACATGTTGTTTATTTATTTTTTACTTTGTTTTCTATACATTTAGATGTTTCTTTTTGCTTTTTTTTTTTCCCTTTGTTGTTGTCACCACGCATTTCTAACAGGTAACTGTGGATACTTTAATGAGAGACAAGATGCCCAAAAAGGGAGGGAGATGGTGGTTTTCATGGCGTGGGAGAAACACAAATATTAAAGTGGTAAGTGTAAAAAGAGGCAGAAGTTGGAGTTGTTACAGATGGGATCTGAATCCTTCACCTTTATGAATGTTTAGAACTAAGCATCGTCTCACAATTAGCCATAAACGTGTTTGAATGTTTTATATTATATATACAACTAACTGAATCGTTAGATGAGCAGAACATTTAAAACCAAATGAATGGCCCATACTAGTTAAGTAAAGTGCTAATGAAAAAACAATATACAGCTGTTTGTAGAGCCAAATCACCTATTTTCAATATAGCACTACTGTTGACAAGCAAAGCATGACAGTGAAAAAGGCATACGTGCATCCATGGAGTCATACCTACCTACAGGAAACAATTTCTCAAGTTTGTTTTTCACTGAGTAGTCTCTATGTTTGACTCTGAGGCCATTGTGAATGCCATTATTTATATGAAGTGGTCACGTACATTTTCTGTTACTAATTGTTGTAATAGCAATTCCTTCCACTTAAACACTTTTAGGTAAGTAGGCAGCTTGTTTGAAGCTTGACTGAACAGGAATATGTAGCTTTCAGGATAAATACTGAGACTCCAGCTGTACCTCCAGTGTTACCAATCTGGCTCCATGTTATTGTATTTTCACTATTTTGTTTATATACTGTAACACTAACCATGTATGCAGTTTTCTCCAGAGATATTATACACAACATAATGCAGGGAGATTATACAAATGGGACGAAGCACATAATACATAACAGTAAACACTGGGAGAAAGGAGTCCCTACATTAAGGAGCTTACAATCTAAGTGATGCGTTTGGAGACACACATGACAGTGCAACTATAGGAGGTCACATGTGATCATATTACCTCTTCATGCAGGTCTTGAAGATGGAGAATGGGAGCTTGGCAGATTGTGAGTGGAAGAGCGTTCCAAATGTACGGAGCAGTATAAGGGAAATATTTCAGTTGGGGCCAAGCAGTAGAAGCGAGTGGGGCACAACTTTGAGAATAGGGGACGGAGTGGGCAGGTACAGTTCATAGAGGGATTACAGCAGAGATATAAGGAAGGGCAAAGGAATGTCGAACGTTGAAAGAGAGGAGGAACATTTTGCAGGCCATATAGAATTTAATGTGACTATTCCAGCCACTCAATGTGCCAGCTGCTAATGAGGGTCCCGTTTTCACTAGATCTCTGTAAATAGGTGGTAATAGTGTGTTAATTTTTGTAATAAAAGTATCTTTTTCATGGACAACATGTTAGAGTGAATAGAGGTATATATTATGTCACATATGGCATACAGTACAATTCCAGGTCTACTTCTAATTTCTAGCATTCGTTAATTATAGTGAAAAGGGTAACCACATGTAGTTTTCTATACAGTATATACTTAATTTCTGTGGGTTTTTTTGCTTTAAGGAAGATTTAATAAATTTAGGTATACATATTTACCAATATTATACAATTTTATACAATTAATATTCTCAATATTATATAACTTTTTTTTCCCCAAAAGAACAGATTTGTGAATGATACAGTATATTTGTATTTTCATTTTGCTTTCCCTCTGCCGTGGAAGTTCATTCACATACAGTACTTGCATTTGCCGTATTAAGAATTATTTTTTTTAAATTTCTTTTGTCCAATTTAAGGAAACCTGTTTTTAAGATCCAATTTGGGCAATAACGCCTTAAATGTGTTACGCATTTCCTTAGCATTGTCAACATTGTCTTCACATCTTGTTTTATCAGGAAGCTAAGTCAGAACAAGGCTTGAATGGAAAAGGGCCTTACATGGGAGAACAATCTACTGGGACCATCAATGAAAAGAGGTAGGTAAATCTATTATTATTATTAGAAGATAATCAGATCTATTTTATTAGGGTTTTGAATTAACACAGAGCAGGGATTTGGAGCAGAGAATATCCCCCGCTATGTATGTAAAAAATGAAAGACAAGAACATATAGTGCCACACTAGTATTCAAGCAATAGTGAGTGGATAAAAAATAGTATTCCCACTCACATGCATATGAATAAAAATCAAGTGGTGGGTCTGAAAGGATTCAGGTGTCTTCCTTGCAGATATCAATGGATCCAAGGTGTATGTCCGAATATATTGGAAAACAGAAACCGAGTAAAGTGCAACATTGTTTATGTAATGTAAACCCGGAAGAAAATTGCCAACTCACAGATTGGCTGATTTAAAAATTACCTTTTAGACCATCAAGATCTTAGCAGAGATGATGGAGATGGTCACGCTGTGTGAGACGCCGGTTCTCCCTCACTTCAACAGCTGATGCGTCGCATCCCGATGACGTCACAGGGGGGACAACAGATTCGATCCTCTGGTCTGATTCAGGGACTCCTGGCTTCTCTGACTTCAGCGTGTAGTGCCATTATTTCCAAAGTCCAATGTTTTAAATAAACATCAAGGAGGAAAGGTTGTAAGTTGTAAGGAACACAATAATTCTATTCCATAATGATAGAATAATGGGTATTGGCCTCCCATCTTTACATATCAAATCTGATAGAGACCTCTGCCTTTTTGAAAGCGTATACATAAGAATACCATGTATGTCTGATATGTTGGTACATTAAAAATGATCACAACCTAAAAAATATCAATCCCATAATACCCCAACATTTGTAGGCAGATGGAATCATAGTAAATAGTTATAGTACATTAGTAAAACTCAGACACACTTGTGTGTGTGTGTGTGTGTGTGTGTGTGTGTGTGTGTGTGTGTGTGTGTATCCATTCAGAACCCATGTCATTATTTAATATCTATTCTCCTCGTCACTGACAAATTGCAAGTACAATTTTCTCTTACAGTATATCTCACGAGCAGGGCCCTAATTATTGTTGTATCTGTTTGCGCTTATTTGTTATGTCATTCTGTTTATGTAATACACTGTACATACTGTAACTCTGCATACCTTTTGTACCACACTGCGGTATATGTGTACGCTAGACAAATTAACAACAATAATAATAATAATAATATAATTCTTTAGAGTATTTAGTATTCCCAATATGTCTGTGTGTACATAGGAGACAGTGTATATGGGTGTGTCAGTTTACCATATTAAATCCATGTAAAGTATGCATAATAATCTGACATATTTTTAGGTTGTACTCACTATTATGAAATAGACATTCAAACAAGCTGCATTTTTTCAAAATATGTTCTGTATATTTTGCTGTATGCTCTTAAGCACACTCATAGCTTCAGTGTCCTTCTATGCTTTGCTTCTCACGGATTGCTGCCACAAGAGGTTTATGGAAGATATATTGTAGCATACTGCTAATAGGCCTCCCTGGCTGACAACTTTCTTCTTTGCAATCTATCCAAAATTCTGCTGCTAGAATAATCTAATTTTTCCCAAAAAACAGTCTCTACTCATCTCCTCCTTAAATCACTCTCCTTACTTCCCATCAAGTTTCGGATCCCCACAAAGTTCTCCTCCTTACTTCAAGGCTCTCCACTCACCTGCTTCTCCCTACATATAAGTTTTGATCTCTCGCTATGCACGTGCTCAACTCCTGAGTTCTGTCCACAACTGTCTCCTTTCTACCTCTTTCACCTCTACGACTCTCTCTTTCTCGCCTTAAACCTTTTTCCCTCACTGCCCCTTACCTGTGGAACTCCCTCACACTCAGCATACGTTAAGCACCTTCTCTCTCCACCTTTAAGACAAACATGAAAATGCACCTCTTATAGCCTAGACTCATGGCTACTGTCCCACACCCACAGTCCCTCCTACTAACGACTGCCATCTACTGCACTTATTCCCTCACCTGCTGTCTCTGTAAGTCTCCCATCATGCCACTTAGATTGTAAGCTCTCCTGGACAGGGAGTTTGTCAGATCTTATTTTTTGCACTTATTGTACTATAAATCTCTGTATTGTATTGTTTCCTTTGTAAAACACTAAGTACAGCTGTAGGCGCTATATAAATTAAGATATACATACACATAGAAGAAATATGAATGATGTTGATTGAGCCATAGGCCCTTATTCTGTAAATTGCAATAATGCCAATCCGGCACTATTGTATGAAAAACCTAAATTGAAGCCAATGGGGTCTTCGGTGTGTTAGCGCAGCGTCAGTGCTTTTGTAGTTTACAGAATAAGGGCCATCGTTTCTGACTCCATGAGACTCCGATTCAATTAGTGCAGAGTTAGTGCACAGTTAATGATGCAGTAACTTTTGTTCAAATTAACAGACAACTGTGCATTATTCGACTTCTCATCATATCAAATAGGGAGGAGAGAATCAGACGTTTTCCTTGTAAAGATCATTACATTGGACAACCAAAAGCCAAGGGAAATTTGATCCTAGGGGTGACCTTTATGATTCTGTGATCTTCAGCAGCTTGGAGTGCTCCAGTGCTGACTGGGTCATATCTTTTCTCCTACGTGCGTCACGGCAAATACTGTATAATGATACATTTTCAATCACTGTGTAAATGAGTCAGGGTTCTTTAATGCGTACCCATTGACTGTTGTCCATAATGGTAAATAATATACTGAATGGAGGGATACTGTATAAGCATGAATGAAACACTAAGCTCTGATAGCTCATTGATACTTTGCCATACATGTTTTTAGTGGCCTCCCATGAGACAAGGCTTTCAAGAGACAATCAATTAATGCAGTGAGTGATTCAGTGCAAATGTATTTTTCGAGCACACAGCCAAATGCATTTTCCGGTTGATCACATAATCCTCCTCTGTTGTTGCAGAATAAAGGATGAGTCGTCTTCCAGTGATGAAGACCCCAGGGCAGCCAAACAGAACTTGGGCTCCCTGCAGTCAAACCAGAGCCATCTTTCATCATCTGGCATTACGTATAAAAAGACATTGCGACTGACCTCTGACCAGCTTGTGAGTTGCAACACATCTTTTTATTCTGAAGCATTAGCAATTTATCTGTGCAAAGATTAGAAATGATTAGTGTTAAAAGCTAAAGCTTGCCACATCTGCTCAGCCATTTCAGATGGAGGATTAAGGCTTATTTATTTTGAGACTGACTTTTATAATGTCATTACATCTTCCCTTGGGTAGGCAGCAAAGCATTATTCTTTGGAAGTTCCCAGTGCCGAATGAGTTAACCTACACGTAATGTATCTGCATAAAACAATGATTGTGCTCACACATAAACGTTTATTATTATTGACAGCTGTGATAATACAGTATAACAAAACCGAACATATTGTAATCATCTTTGTTGTTTTATGTAAACAAGTTAAAAAAGTAACACAACCACCGATTTTATATAAATAGGTTTTTCATACCTTTGTAGAAATTCTCATTTGCTTCACCAATTGGCCTTTTGCTGCCTGGCCATCTCTGTAGTTCAGTTACTGAATAGACTTCAGGTGTACAGTATATGCATTCGGTGTATTCTAATAATATATAATATTATTATTATTGTTTTGATTATTAATATTATTATTGTTAATAATAATATAGTCTCGTGTATTCTATTTTATTTTCTGTACTATGAACCACGCATGCATATATTTATAGACCAAGCTCACAAACAGCACAAAAAAGGAATCCGTTATTTTAATGCTGATACAATACACACATTAACAGTGGGAGACAGGAATCCTAGTTTTTAAGGGCTTGCAAAATCTAATTTTAATTGGTATGATCTCAAATGTAAGTGCATTAGGAATATCCATTAGACACATCCGTGTGAAACATAGAGCGTAAATTGGTATGTCTGATGAGAGGGTGGTGTAGTCGGTAGTGAATCTGAATCTAATACAATGTACCCTTGCAATAGGAACATTTAATAAAAATGTTTGAAATGAGGGAACCACAAAGACAAATGGGATACAAAGCCTTAAATAGCGGCAAACAGGATCATATTGAGACCGATACGAGTAATAGAACACTTGTGAAATGTATATTTTAAAATAACTACACATTGATAATTGTGTGTGTGTATTTATATGTGTGTGTATATATTATATATATATAAGGAAAACAGAAAGCACTCCAACCTTGGAATCCAAATAAGCCTGGTGCTAGTCCCATAAATAATGTAAAGAGGACGTTACCATCCAGCAGAGCAGCGGAATTGCAAAGAGACGCAGCACTCAGAGGTAAGAATTGTATTGTAACAGATACAAAAATCCCCTCAAAATATGGATTTTTGTGTCTGTTACAATACAATGCTTTGTACACTTACAAAATGTACACTTTGTACACTTACAAAGAGTGCTGCCTCCCTTTGCTGTTCCGCTGCCCTGTTGGATGGTAACATGATATATATATATATATATATATATATATATATATATATGTATATATATGGAACATTTAAGTCATATAGAGTTTTATATTACATTTTAACTACAGCTCATTTATATAAAGAACATATAATTTACAGCAGCAATCCTCCATCGGCTCGCGATGCCAGTTTTCAACACTAAAATATTACAAATATGGCAACAGGGTCACCAATTGAATACCTCAACGTCTGCTCCTATTGATGTAGAGGATTTCTATTGTCTGAAGGGGTGGGGCTGACCACAATGGCCCATGTTATCTCCACCAGGCAGGTATACTCACTTACTTAGTGGTTAAAAGTACAATATCTCATGAATCAGGTAATTCTATTGTCTCCAGTGCACCCCCCCACTCTCCCACTAGGTCAGCTAATACAAAATAAAAACGAACGACATGGATTGCTATTTTAAGTTGATGTGCAGCATATACAAACAAAAATGCACCACCGAATATAATTACAACCTGTTAAGAGAAGATATTATTATGCATAGCGCCAAGTATGTTCAGAAATGACAATCCAACTAAAATAACCTACTAATAAGCACTTATTATCAACATAACGTGAAACTATAATTGTGGTGTTATCGCTAATTGCTAGGTTGTCCTTTTAACCATTAGATACTTTTCTGTTTTGTCATGCGGTATTTCACAGCCCTTTTGGTTTACACTGTCATTTCCTACATTTCATAATGAGTTCACACTGCTGTACAGTAAATCATTTGCTGCAAGAGGGGCCTGCAAAGTTATTGTTCTGCACTGTGATCCCGTGGGTGAGAAATGGTATTAAACATCTAAAGTTAGAAAGAGGAAGTGGTGTTTTCCAGCCTGTGTTGTCAGTGTATTTTATACAGCACTGGGTCATGTAATTATGTTATACTGTCTTTGTAGAAAAGTCTCAAACTTAAAAACGGTCCCAACGATGTCGTGTTCAGCGTTACTACCCAATATCAAGGCACCTGTCGATGTGAAGGCACCATTTACCTGTGGAACTGGGATGATAAAATTATAATTTCTGATATTGATGGCACCATCACACGGTGAGTTTGCTGCAGAGCACATGTACTTGCAGTCTGACGATTTGAATGAACAATTAGTGCAGTGTTGAAAAAGGTTGCAACTTTCCTAAATAAGTAGAGTTCTGTCTCCCATAATTTACAGCCCTTTGTCTTGAGTTTTAAAGTCCATTAGAGAGTTGATGCCATGCTATTTTCCAATCATTGTACATAGCCTAGGCTTAAGTATTTCTGAAAACTCAATATAATCATAGAAAAGATGAGTTACAGGGAGTGTAATTCCTAGGAGTGCTTTAGTTTTCACATGTCCCATTAAACACAAGCAGGAGCCTAAAATTACAAATGTCTAAGACCCTGTCATCTTATTCTGCCTTTTCCTTCCTATTCAAAATTTATAGTGTCAAGTACAGTACAGTCAGATGTCTGCAGTCTGCCCTCGGAAGAGTCATGTTATTAGACCTTTTGTTCTAAGGATGTCTACTTATTTTTCCACATATTGTGACATCTGATGATGACATTACAGCATTGAAAGCATACACTTTATAGCGGGTTCTTATTTAAAACTCCTAAACAACAGGACATCACCTATTGCTTGGTTAATTGTTCATTCTGAGTTGTGTCCTTATCTCTTAGATCGGATACTTTAGGTCATATTCTGCCCACACTGGGCAAGGACTGGACGCACCAAGGAATCGCAAAGCTGTATCACAAAGTTAGCCAGTGAGTATTCAGTGCTTTCTGTCTCCGAGCTAGGAATGGTTTACTTATATTTGCTCTTTCGCATTTCCTACTTATACCGCCGTGCATACAGATGTAGCCAACATTATTGCAGCCGCTGGCGCGTTGCAGCGCGACATGCACAACGCACCATCTTGAGAAGCGGTCATTGTTTTGAATTATCCACTCACAAAACCCACAGGAGTGTGGTAGCGGGTGCAAAAACGATGTACAGCTCAACCTCCTTATAACGCTGTGCTTGGAGTCCAAAGAATCACATCGCGGATAAGCGGATCGCGTTAGAAATAATGTACAATTATATGTATTGTACAATAACGTATTTAAGACACCAATAATCGTGTTGTAAAGAATTTATAAATACGAAAAGTGGGATCCCCGCTTGCATCGCGTTATAAGCAGATTCGCGTTGTAACGGATCGTGTTCTAACGGGGTTGAGCTGTATATATGCATATGTACTGTAAGAAAATTGCATTATATTCAATATATTTTTAGCTTTCTCCGCAAATGTCATTCCATAAGTTGATTGTACTAATAAGTGCAAGTGTTGTTCTAATTATTTGATATAAATAAAAGTGGGTTTTACTCGTCTACTATATGCATAAATCAAATTGACATATACAGGTAAACCCCGTTATAACGCGACCCGTTATAACGCGAATCGGTTATAACGCGGTTTTCACGTGGCTCCCGTTTTAAAAAAAAAATTACATTTTTTTGCACACTGCACACACTGCACACACTGCACACACTGCACACACTGCACACACTGCACACACTGCACACACTGCACACTCTCACTGCGCACACTGCTCACTGCACACACTCTCACTGCACGCACTCTCACTGCACGCACACACTCCCACTGCACACTCCCACTGCACACTCCCACTGCACACTCCCACTGCACACTCCCACTGCACACTCCCACTCCCACTGCACACTCCACACACTCACACTGCACACTGCACACACCAGACACTCCCAGCACTCACTGCACACACTCACTGCACACTGCTCACAGCACTCAGCTCTCACAATACACTCACATGTCAGCAGCCCACCCCTCCCCTCACATGTCAGCAGCCCACCCCCCCTCACATGTCAGCAGACCACACCCCCTCACATGTCAGCAGCCCACCCCCCCCTCACATGTCAGCAGCCCACCCCCCCTCACATGTCAGCAGCCCACCCCCCCTCACATGTCAGCAGCCCACCCCCCCTCACATGTCAGCAGCCCACCCCCCTCACATGTCAGCAGCCCACCCCCCTCACATGTCAGCAGCTCACCCCCTCACATGTCAGCAGCCCACCCCCCCTCACATGTCAACAGCCCACCCCCCTCACGTCAGCAGCTCACCCCCCCTCACATGTCAGCAGCCCAACCCCCTCACATGTCAGCAGCCCACCCCCCCTCACATGTCAGCAGCCCACCCCCCTCACATGTCAGCAGCTCACCCCCCCTCACATGTCAGCAGCCCACCCCCCCTCACATGTCAGCAGCCCACCCCCCCTCACATGTCAGCAGCCCACCCCCCCTCACATGTCAGCAGCCCACCCCCCCTCACATGTCAGCAGCCCACCCCCCCTCACATGTCAGCAGCCCACCCCCCCTCACATGTCAGCAGCCCACCCCCCCTCACATGTCAGCAGCCCATCCCCCCCTCACATGTCAGCAGCCCACCCCCCCTCACATGTCAGCAGCCCACCCCCCCTCACATGTCAGCAGCCCACCCCCCCCCCCTCACATGTCAGCAGCCCACCCCCCACCAGCCCGTTTTTCACACACACCTCCCCACCAGCCCGTTTTTCACACACACACCACCCCCCCCCCCCCTACCTTAGATCAGCTCAGCACCGGTACTAGGCCTAAGCCCCGCCCCCTCATGCTCTGACCTCTCCGGAAGAAAAAAAACACACGGCTGCCGGGGGCTGGGAGGGAGAGGGAGGGGGCTGGGAGGGAGAGGGAGGGGGCTGGGAGGGGGCTAGGAGGGATGAATCGCCGCCGTTTTTTTAAACTTTTTTTTTCATTAATTTAATTAACTGGCGCCCGGCCAGAGTCATTGCGGGCCCCACAGAGAGGCCAGACGGGCCGCATGTTGTGCAGGCCTCTTCCTTCCTTCCCTCCTCGCTCCCTCCCTCCAGATCAGGCGCGCGGCGGCCATTTTTTTAAAAATTAGCGCGACCCCGTTACTAACGCGGTGGTCTCGGGGTGGACCCCGAGGACCGCGCTATAACGGGGTTTACCTGTATTTGGTAGACAAAAATATTTAGCAGAGCTACTGTAATTTATTACCACTTACATTTAAATAGTATATTAGTGAGATGCTGTAGTAATTAGATATGTCCTGCCTGGGCAGGGACTCCTTTATGTTCAATGCACTTATTGTATTATAATTTCCTGTATTCCAATGTCAATATAATAAAGCACTGCATACATTGTTAGCTCTGTGCAAATCTAAATATACATACAGTACATACATACAGTGAGTAGAATATATTCTGTGTAATATATTATTATTTATTTATTTTTCTAGGAATGGGTATAAATTTCTGTATTGCTCAGCACGTGCTATAGGAATGGCAGACATGACTAGAGGATATCTTCACTGGGTTAATGAACGTGGAACAGTGCTACCTCAGGGACCCGTTCTGCTAAGTCCTAGTAGTTTGTTCTCAGCATTGCACAGGTATATAATCAATCATGGTTGAGATGATCATTTTCTCTGGTAAAGGATGTAAGCAAATGTTAAAAACAAAAATAGGCTTCATTTGCATGATTTTGCTTATTATTTGAAAGCAAGTGATGGGTTCAGAATCTGGTATCATGCAGTACTAAAATAACCACAGATTTCACAACCCTCATGACAATGTTCAGGGAAATGAAATATATATATATTTATATGATCGGTACTGCGTGTTGTCTGGAGTGCAGAATTCTCAGACGATAGCTGCTCTGCTTTGTCCAACACTAGTTTTCTGTTGTAATGAACCCTACGTTTTTGAAACATTACAGCCTACGAAAGTGTTTGCTTTACTTCCTATTCATAACAACATTCCTATCACGCATTTGACTGGCATAGAGAGGTAGCAGACTCTATAACCCCCATTAACTTGAGTTAGTTGTGTTATCTCGCTAGCCATTGTTTTCAATAGCACAACTATTCAGTAACATGCCAGAGTTAACACAACACATTGCGTTTACGGGTGCGATAACATCTGCTACAGTACATCAGTAGTTGGGTACAGTAATTATTCTGGGATGTTCATGTCCTGTGGGAGGAATCGTAAATCTTCTAAAGTGGAAAAGAGGATGATCAAATTGTTATGACCCAATTCTTGATTCATACTGTAGCCCCCAGAGTCGACAAACTGAAGATAACCCCAGTTAGAATGTGTATAGATTATAATCTGTACACCCCACCAACCATGTACGGAGCCCTTTATAGATTATAATCTATACACATTCTAACTGGGGTTATCTTCGGCTTGCCGACTCTGGGGGCTACAGTATGAATCAAGATCCAAAATGGTAAGCTATGGCATAGGGGAAACAAAACACACATGTCTGTTTAAGAAATAGCGATCATTAGCCGGAGTTTATGTCACCTATAATGTATCGTTTTATGACACAAACAAATGGAAAGAACCTTGTTACATATAATACAGATTGCATCCTGCGCTCCATGGGAGGACGTGAATTGGAGTATATATATATATATATCAGTGGCACTCCTAAAGTCTATAGTAAAGATTGGTGCTCATCCCATAAGTATAGCATAAGTAATGGTACCGGATTGGAGTCCGGCAGAAAGGAGACAGCACACAAGCATGAGATACCCAAAAGAGTGTATTGTGGTAAGTGGCACACACAGCCGGCGTTTCGGTCCTCACAGAGGACAATTCAAAATGACATCAGGTGTCTGCCAATTGAAAGCAGTATCCGGAGCGGCAGCAGGAACGACTGCCAATTGAACACAGGACTTTGTGTATTCTGCACTATGTAGATCGGGTTATGTTACCTTTTTGGTATATTCTACTGTACTGTTATTTTACACTTGAAGTAGAGACGTGTGAGGTTTCCAAACTCTGTACATGTCAATTCCAGCTACTAAAACAATGAACACTGACACAATTTTTATCATTTTGGCACTGTGTGCCACCACAATGGATTTGAAATGAAACAACCGAGATGCAATAGAAGTGCAGACTTTCAGCTTTAATTCCAGGGGTTGAACAAAAATATCGTATGAAATGTTTAGGAATTGCAACCATTTTCATACACAATCCCCTTATTTCAGGGGCTCAAATGTAATTGGACAAATTAACACAATCATAAATAAAATGTTCATTTTTAATACTTTATCGAGAATCCTTTACAGGCAATGACTGCTTGAAGTCTGGAACGCATGGACATCACCAAACGCTGTGTTTCCTCCTCTGTGATGCTTTGCCAGGCCTTACTGCAGCTGTCTTCAGTTGTTGTTTGTCCGTGGGTCTTTCTGCCTTAAGTTTTGTCTTCAGCAAGTGAAATGCATGCTCGATCGGGTTGAGATCAGATGATTGACTTGGCCATTACAGAATATTCAAATTCTTTGCCTTAAAAAACTCCTGGGTTGCTTTCGCAGTATGTTTTGGGACATTGTCTATCTGTAAAGTGAAGCGCCGTCTATCAACTTCGCTGAATTTGGCTGAATCTGAGCAGACAATATGTCCCTATACACTTCAGAATTCATCCGGCTGCTTCTGTCTTCTCTCACATCATCAATAAACACTAGTGACCCAGTGCCATTGTAAACCATGCATACCCATGCCAGCACACTGCCTCCACCGTGTTTTACAGATGATGTGGTATGCTTCGGATCATGAGCCGTTGCAAGCCTTATCCATACTTTTTTCTTCCCATCATTCTGGTACAGATTGATCTTAGTTTTATCTGTCCAAAGAATGCTGTTCCAGAACTGGGCTGGCTTTTTAAGATATTGTTTGGCAAAGTCTAATCTGGCATTTCTATTCTTGAGGCTTATGAATGGTTTGCACCTTGTGGTGAACCCTCTGTATTTGCTCTTGTGACGTCTTCTCTTTTTGGTAGACTTAGATAATGATATGCCTACCTCCTGGAGAGCGTTCTTCACTTGGCTGAATGTTGTGAAGGGGTTTTTCTTTACCATGGAAAGGATGCTACGATAATCCATCACTGTTGTCTTCTGTGGACGTCCAGGCCTTTTTGTGTTGCAGAGTTCACCAGTGCGTTTTTTTCTCTCAGAATATACCAAACTGTTGATTTGGCCACTCCTAATGTTCCTGCTATCTCTCTGATGGATTTTCTTTTTTTTTTTGCAGCCTAAGGATGCCATGTTTCACTTGCATTGAGAGCTCCTTTGACTGCATGTTGTGGGTTCACAGCAACAGCTTCCAAATGTGAATGCCACACCTGGAATCAACTCCAGACCTTTTACCTGCTTAATTGATGGTGAAATAACGAAGGAATAGCCCACACTTGTCCATGAAACAGCCTTTGAGTCAATTGTCCAATTACTTTTGGTCCCTTGAAAAAGAGGGGGCTACATATTAAAGAGATGTAATTCCTAAACCCTTCCTCCAATTTGGATGTGAATACCCTCAAATTAAAGCTGATAGACTGCACTTTAAGCCCATATTCATTATTTAACTGTAACTTTAATTTATTTTGGTACACAGCCGAAATAACAAAACTTGCATCAGTGTCCAATTATTTCCGGACCTAACTGTATATATGTATTCACACAGATATAATGTACGTATAAAATAAATTGACTCAATGTTTTGCACAAGTTCTGTTACCGGCTTAAAAATCCAGGGGTGCGCAAACTTTTCCCCGTGCGGACCCCTGCCTGCTCTCCTCGGCGCCTTGCGCCCCCCCCCCCCTGCACAACCTCGGTGTCAAATGACATCACGTCGCCATGGTAACGTGACGTCACGTGACCCTGCTGCGTCGCTGGAAGAGATGGCAAGTGTATTATAGAGGCCTCGCGCTGTCCCCCGGCATTTAATTTAAATGCCTGAGAGGAGAGCGCGGGACCTCTATAACAGCCACTATCCCCCCCAGTTTTTGCAACGCTGTATTAATCCATTCATGCAGAAACAGAGAATTAAAGTGGTCATTCATTATGCATACCATCTAGTTTCATTGTTTAACCCTTTAAAATACGTTTGCACAGCATTTCTCTTGGAAACACAATAAAAGCTACACTTCATTTACCAATACTTTATATTTTACAACAGAGAAGTGATAGAAAAAAAGCCTGAAAAATTTAAGATCCAGTGCCTGACCGACATCAAAAATTTATTCCAACCCAACATGGAACCCTTTTATGCGGCTTTTGGAAACCGACCCACTGTAAGTATAGAAAACAATATTTATTATCGCAAATACATTTTTTGCAACGCTTGCAATTCGGGTTTTTTTTAAATATATTTTTCAATCATTCAATCTAATTTGAAAATAGTCTGTGAAAAAGAGGGCTAATTAAAGGTCATACTGTACTTGTTTAAAAACTTGCTGGAAGGGCCAACAATGAATTGCAGAGCAATTGTGAATGCAATGGTGCCGCTAACTAAGCCACGTGAGACGCGTTGTTGTATAATTACTACTCTAAAATGTAAATGTAGTGAATGTTTATTTTCTTGAATCTCTATGAATATGGTGGATTGCTTATAATCAGTACAATGATGGCAAACGAAAACACTAACTATAGTCCATTATTTTAATACTACTATTGTGCGGACGTGATACCGCAAATTGATTTAAGTGAAATGAACTCATAGTTAGTGATTTATGGCCACTGAGGTTCCTTATTGTAGTGATATAATAATAATAATTGTTTGTTCTTGTATAGCGCAGCTAGTTTTACGTAGCACTTTACAGAGACATTTTGCAGACACTGTCCCTGCCTTACAATCTAACCTAAGGCACAGGGAGATAAAGTGACTTGCCCAATGTCACAAGGAGCCGACACCGGGAATTGAACCAGTTCCAGTCAGTGTCTTTACTCACTGAGCTGCTCCTTCAGCCCCTGATATTACATATTAACTATGTAAAAAAGGGGAGCAACTTCATTTTGGTATTTTCTATTGCAGTCTGTGATAATATTAAAATACTCTTGAAAAAGTTCTTCAAATTAATTTAGTTTAGTGCTTCTTGGCTTAGATACACTAAGCTCCGTTATATCATAACATGACGTTATTTAAAACGGGAATGGACATTATGTTCCCTGAGATAACGCTGTATCCACAATGCTAATAATAAGCACATAAAAAGTCCATAATATATCTAATTATTGGGACGGTAGGGGGTAGCCAGGCAATCAAATAAAGGTTTAAGCCATTTGGTTACCCCTGATCCGTTCGTTGGGTTTATAGATTGTCAGCTCTCGAGCCCAGGGTTTGTACATGCATAACCTGTAATGTGCGGTAATAAAGTATTTGATGTGTTTTTACCTTTCCAGGAGTGCCAGCAAGCAGAGATTGCGGTGGTATGAGTTTCAAGGGGGGGTTTGCGGAGAAAGTGTTGTCAGATTGTGTCTATCTAGTCAGGGCCCAGAGTTGCTGGTTCCCCTAAAAATGTACCCAGGAATCAGGTAGGATTCCTGGATGCATGTAGACACATTGTCTCGGTAATATCTCCCCTTGAAAACGCTTTCGCGACTCACCACTAGGGGTTCCCTGCTTCAGCACAGACCAGAAAGGTAAAAGGGGAATAGGGATGTGAGGTGTCCCTGAAATAGTCAAGGGGTCCCTAGGTTAATGGGGATACCCAGTAAATGCCCAGGTCACCCAGAACCGGTCTAGGGGTTCTGAGGGGCTCCAACCCTACATATAAGGTTGTGAGGGGATTCTTAGAATCCGTACTAAGTCTATGCAATGTTGTGTGGGTAATATGGCATATGAAAAATAACGTGCAGCTTTTTACTCTATTTCCCATACCAGACAGACTTAGGTTTTTAAGTGTATATTTTATTAACAAAGTGCGTTAAGTACATATATCTGTGTGCACAGTAAAATGAGGCACATGGATGAAAAGTGTTCCTATAGCTGCGGGGATCCCTAGGTAACATAGGGATACCCCATTTAGTGCCAACGTGTCCCAGAACCTTTATTGGGTTTGTGGGTTATGGAAGTCACCTGTAAAGTATAAAAAAATCTGACGTGTTTAGGGGCGTTTGGGATTCCCTGTGTCGTAGAAACTCCAGATTTTGGGAGTGTAAGTTTTAGGTGGGATATTGGGGCGAAAATGTATTCCTTTTGTTTGCAGGAGTTTGGGGGGCTCAGCTACTGGTTGTTCCCTGATTCTCCCCAGCATGGCAGCACTATTTGTGAGGTCGCAGGGTGAATTACATTGGGGCTGCCCCGTGTCTCCCAGACTCCTGGCCTTCGAGCCCAGATATCCCCAACTAATTTCCCACACATATATATGGTTCCCCAAGGTTTATACTTTATTAAAGTATGGTTCAGAAGGTGTAAACTGTATGTATAAAAATCCATGCAGTCAGCATAACGCATTTGCATGGGAGACATGGTGTCTACTGTACCTAGCCCTCTGGCCTCAAAGGGAAGCCAGGATATGGAGGTGTCGGGCCATTTGGTAGCAATGAGGGGCAGAGGGAAAGGCCCTAACAGCCATTTGAGTTCTGTCAGTCTGCAGAGCCTTCCCGGCAGATAGCCATGCCCCTTTCTCTGACATCATCAGCCTGATGAGCCCTGCTCTGATTGGCTGCTGAGAATATTCTCACGCTTCTGATAGGGAGGTAGTATTCTGTGAATGAAAGTCAGAAGTATTATAACCCCTTGCACAAATCAGATTTGTGGTTCTCCACTAAGCGCCAATGTCCAGTGAGTCAAATTCCAGATCTGGAGAGAAGGGAGGCTAATATCAGTTCCAGGACATTCAGGCTAAATCTTATTCAGAGGAAAACACTTAGGTAGATTTCCCTGCACCTAGGAGAGTTTAGTTGTGTACCTAGTTCCCAAGTAAGTGTGACTTTTCTTATGTAATTTGTGTAACATTGTGTGTTTGCCTTTTCCTGTGAATAAATTTACAATTTATTTAATTCACTTGTTTTGCTCAATGTATGATCCGGATAAAATGGTGTAAATGGCCGGGTCTCCCGTGACAATTATAATAAGCGTTATTGTAGCATAATGTTGTGTTATCCAAAAATGTGTAAGTATTGGCATTACTCCGATCCAGACCCTGGAGCAGGGCATTTGCTGAAGGGGAGAGAGAGAGGAGAGGAGAGGGAAATAGCGCTATGTTATTTAAATCTCGTCTAATTGTTGCATTACTTATCAAAACACTGCAAACTCATCGCTATTTCAGGGTGTGGATAAGCGTAACACCAAGTTTAGCTCTTGACTTAGGCCTCGGACATAGTGCACTGAGCGTCGCTGAGCAGTGCTCTCGCTTGCTGACGCTCGCGCTACCAGGAGCTTTTTGCTGTCCTGACAGAGGAGACAGCAAGCGCGCTTGGGAGGCGGGTATCACTTTGAAATGTTCTGTGTGTTTGTGTGTCACTGGGGAACGTGTGTGTGTGTGTGTGTGTGTGTGTGTGTGTGTGTGTGTGTGTGTGTGTGTGTGTGTGTGTGTGTGTGTGTGTGTGTGTGTGTGTGTGTGTGTGTGTGTATTATATAATATTTTAAAAATTAAAAAAAAAAAAGACGCGGTGAGAATAAACTATTATTGTGCAACTTTGATAAATATATTCACGCACGCACGCACGCAAACACGCACATACACACACATGCATACACATGCATACGCACATTATATATATATATATACACACACACACACACACACACAAATACACATTATATATATACACACACATATATACACACACACAATGCACACACACATGCACATGCACACATACACACACATGCATACACACAGATGCACACACACATTATATATACACACACATACACACACACATTATATACACACACACATACACACACATATACACACACACACATGCACACATACACACACACACATGCACACATACACACACATGCATACACATGCATACACATGCATACACACACACACACACAATGCACACACACAATGCACACACACAATGCACACACACACACATGCATACACACATATGCACACACAGACACACAGACACACACACAGATGCACACACACATGCACACATACACACACATGCATACACATGCATACACATACACACACACAATGCACACAATGCAAACACACACAAGGCACACAAGGCACACAAGGCACACACACACACATGCATACATGCATACACATACACACACATGCACACACATGCATACACATACACACACACAATGCAAACACACACACAAGGCACACAATGCGCACACAGACACACACACAACACACACACAGGAGACAGGGACCGGAGCAGAAGGGGGCAGGGACCGGAGCAGAAGGGGGGCAGGGACCGGAGCAGAAGGGGGGCAGGGACCTGAGCAGAAGGGAGACAGCGATCGGGGCATCACCCTCCCCCCCCCCTCCTACACACCTACACAAACACACACACATACACACAACACACACAACACACAATGCCTTCTGTCTGGTAATGGCGGCTCTGTAGGGAACCGGCTGCAGCCCCATTGGATGGGAGCGGTCACGTGACCGCTCCTCCGCTTCCCCGAGCACCAAATATCAGTTTGGCGCTCGGGGAAGAGTTTCTCCTCCTCAGCGCGCATCAGCGCGCATGAGCAGGGAGAAACTATAGCCGCGCTGATAACAGATGCAGGGGCTTTCTGCATCTGTTCAGCGCGGCTCAGCACGCCTCAGCACGCCTCAGCACGCCTGAGTGCTCTATGGCCCGGGCCTTAAGCACCCCCTACTGTCTGTAAGACAGATTTGCAACTATTTTGCATATCATTAGCACTAACTTTCATTTTAGATAACGCTATGCCCTTTACGGAAGAAAACACCACCTTTTTTTATTATTGTCTTTAGTTGATACAGCGTTACTATTAACGTAAAATTAACTTGGGAAGTCTAACGGAGCTTACTGCATCTAAGCCCTTGTAAAGAGAACTGGATTATGTGCAGGGTGGGATATCTTTATTGCACCAAGGTGAAAAATATTTTCGATCTTAGTACTCCTTGACCTCTCTGCAGCATTTGATACTGTGGACCATGGGATCTTAATGGAGCGCTTTAAGGATTTCTGCTGACTAGATGGCACAATTCTAAGCTGGTTCAGATCCTTTCTCACTGGCAGGTCACAGAGAGTATCTTCAGGAGTGTACTCCTCTGCACCAATGCCCCTGTCATGCAGAGTGCCACACCGGTTCTATCCTATCTCCTATGTTGTTCACAGTGTACATGCTGCCACTAGGTGACATAATCAGATGACATGGCCAGTGTTATCACTGCTATGCAGATGACACTCAACTCTATTTGCCATTTGTACCAGGCACTAAGGACCGATTATCAGTCTTCAATAGATGTGTATCTGAGCACCTAGAGTGGATGAGTTCCAGTTGGTTGAGGTTGAATCCTGATAAGACAGAAGTGCTCATGGTGGATGCTCACCATCGGAAGACTAGACTGCGGTCAACACGCCGGCCTTAAGCTTGGGGCCCCAAGCTACTGAACTCTGTGTGCAAATATTGGTGTTATCCTTGACTGTGACTTACCCTTAAACATCAGGTGTCAGCCGTGATCAAATCTTCATTGTTCCACCTAAAGAACAAAGCCAGCATTAAGTACTTGATCCGTCAACCGCCCCCCCGCCCCCGCCCACAGGGAATTTTACTACGCTTGTCCATGCCTTTGTGTCCTCACACCTCTTATATGCACACAGCCCTAGCCTCTCTAAACTTGGACACATACTTAAATCAGATTTTTCAAGACTTGAAACTGGATTTCCTAAAACAAACAGGTTTTAAACACTGATAAGACTGTAACAATGGTATTTGGGACCAAAGCTAAATTTCTAAAGCAATCAATGACAGAGCTACAGATCAGAACCAACTCTAATACAATCCTAGCCCCTGTTACTAGTTTGAAATATCTGGGCATATGGTTTGACTCCCATTTTAACATTCGGGTTGCACATTGATTCTCTGACATCAAAAACCTATGCCAAATTAGGTGTACGTTATAGGAAGAGGGAGTGCAAACTTTTCCAGCTGCGCCCCCCTGTCTTCCCTGCCTCGATGCTGGTGCCCTCATTCCCTACCTTAGAGCTGCGTCAAATGACGCTCGGGGTGACATGACGTGCCCGCTGTGTCATTTGACGCGTGTGACGTCATGTCACATAGCCCCACTGCGTTGCCATGGCGACGCGTCACAGAGCGTCTGAATCAAGGTAAGTATATCATTGCAGAGGCCTCACGCGATCCCCTGGCATTTAATTGAAATGCCTCGGGGAAGAGCGTAGGGCCTCTGCAACCGCCCCCGCCCCCCAGTTTGCGCACCCCTGGGACAGCAAATGCTAATGCCAATTATAGACTATGGGGGCATAGTATATGGTACAGCACCCCAAAGCCACCGTAACAAACTAGACACTATCTACAACTGAATATACCGCTTTGTCCTCCAATGTAACTGCAACACGCATCACTGTGAAATGCTCAAAGAGCTTATTACTTCAGTCTAGGCGCAATGTTCATTATTCCTGTCTTGCCTTCAAACACTTTCTGGGCAAGAACAAGCTCCTCACTCCAGCACTTTTCACCTGAGATCTGAATTTCAGAAGACAATTGATGATCCCAAAGTTCAACAAGGAATCCGTCCGCTCCTCCTTCTCTTACCGTGCACCTCACAATATACCAATATACCAATGGAACAATATACATGAGACTCTCAAAGCCGTCACCAGTCTATGTTCTTTGAAAACTAAAGCTCTCTCACATTTTAATTTGATCTGCAACTGTTACATACGTGTATAACATATATTATATTTTACTGTTCATGCAATGCCTTTAAATATAATGTATAACCCTGCTACATGTAACCATGAATTGTCATCATAACTTAAAAACAAGAGGTAACTCTCAATGTATTACTTCCTGGTAAAACATTTGATAAAGAAATAATTATAATATTGTGTTTCTGTATTTCTGCTATACCCGATCAATTACTTCTTGGTCCAATAAAATGTATCATATCACTTACTCCCTCCTTTGTTATTACTGAGTAATATACTGTAGAGAATCTTTTATTTTACATTTCTGGATTATATTTTTAACTGGTTACACAAGCTCCAATTTATAGAGCTATAAATCTTTTTGTAGCTACTGAATTTGCAAGGATTTACATTATTATTACCCCTGTTAAAATGTCAGCGCCATAACAAATGTATATTTTGTTATTCACACAGGATGTTTATTCATATAAGCAAGTTGGAGTTTGTTTAAACAGAATATTTACAGTCAATCCCAAAGGAGAACTTATTCAGGAGCACGCAAAGACCAACATCTCCTCGTAAGTATCTTGTTTGACATTACAAATGTACTATATTGATTAATAAAAAAGATGGTATATTATAAAAATGAGCAAGCGGTGGCTATAAATGTCTAAACAGCATCTAGTAAACAAGTAGTCCTGCTAACAATGGTGCATTTATCACCGGGTTCACTTCATTGTAAATGTATTCGCCAGCTGTTTATTCAAGGGAAATTGTACGTCAAAAGATATTTGGGAGACCCTCAAAGGTCTCTCCGGTATGAATTGTCTGAACGTTATACACAGCGAACTGTAGGGAATTAGTCACCACCATAAATATAAAACATATCGCTTGTGTTATTTTCACAGCAGATTATCTGGTTTGCCCAAAGTAATAAAGGTCCAAGTAGAAAGTGAATACTATAGTTCTTTAAGAGAGAACTTCATGTTTTTTTAGAAGTGCATTGTCCAGCTGTAGGGAGCCTTACCGTTCGTGTGGCTGCGGGGGAAACACTAGAATACCGAGGCCCTGGGGGAGGTTGCTGCTGCAACAGGGAGGGGGTGGGGGGGTGGTTCCATTATTTTCAATGGGACCTACCGCTGTGTTAATAATTGGGGGGCGCGACCACGTGAACATTAAGTCTGGCTACATCTGTGTATTGTGCTTGCAGGGAACTGAACCAATGCCCCAGGAAACATAGAAACTGATGGCATATAAGGACTATGTGTACTAAGCACAACTGTATCATAAGACACCTGCGCTGGGAGGTGTGTTAGGGAGTAGCACTGCTGGCCTTATATGGTTTACCCATTGTGCACTGTTTTCTATGTTATTGTAAAATGCTCATTGAGCATACTCTTTTTTTCTAAATGTAAAACACTCTTGTCTATCCTCAACATGTTTTATTATTTTATTTGAATAATGATGACGCTGACAATAGCAATAAAGCAATATATTACAGAAAGAACAGAACATAAACTGGTACTTGTGGGTTATAAAATAAAGAAATATGTCAGTCAAACAGCTTGAAAATGTATTACTAGAGGTGATAGAAAATGGTTATCCTGATATGCTACGAGTAAATAATTTTGTATTTACTCCTTACCGTTGTTATCTCTACCAACTCTGCTGGGTGACTATTCCTCACATCATTTATTCTACATTGTAGGCTAAAGCAGTAAAATTCTGGGCATTATTGAAATCCCTGCTCTCTGATTGGTTAGAATTCCGGGCATTATTCATTCAGTATTGCCCGTAATTTTTGGCAACCTGCCAATTCACTTTTTAGAGATGCAGGAGGAGCGCGCTGAGAAAAAAACTCCAATTTTAAAACTTAACTGTAAATACCTCTCCTGGTCCAAGCTCCGGAAGCACCTCCGCCCCTCTCCTCACTCAGCTGGGCAGCATATGCATTCTCTCCCTCTCTCACAGCACCTCTCCTCACACAGCTCAGCTCGACAGCATACTGTATGCAGTCTCTCCCTCTCTCACAGCACCTCTCCTCACACGCCGGGGAGAATTAGGGGGACTTCCAGTAACTTTGTTCCCCGAACTCCTGCAAACAAAAGGAATACATTTTCGTCAAAATATCCCACTAAAACGTACACTCCTGAAGTTTCAGGACTCTGGGACAAAGGAACAGGAAAAGTGGAAAAGCAGGGGTCACTTTAACTTTTACATGCAATGATACCTGGCCCCTGGCTTATATAGTTAACCCCACACACACAGTTCCTAGCTTATAACCCTATGTGGGACAGTATAAGGGGAACAGAGTTACAGCAAATACATGGTTTTACCTTACTGGACCCAAGAGCTAACCTTCTTGGCCATTACCCACGGTCTCTAGAGGCAACTTGCCAGGATTCACCTTTATTAATGAAGGCCAGCTACCTCCGACCGTCACAACCACTTAATTTGCTTTTCTGTGTCTCCAAAGCGATTATTACTCTTTGTTTTTGTGATGTATAGTAGCTGGAGATACTTCATTTTATCTTTCATCGTACCTGTACATTGTGACTGCAATTTTGCTCGTCAATGGGAGAATGGTTTGAACTGGTACATTTTTCTCGGGTGCTAACTGTTCCCGTGTGTATTGTTTCAGCTACGTTCGACTCTGCGAGGTGGTGGATCACGTGTTCCCTCTGCTGCAAAGAAGCCATTCTTTGGATTTCCCCTGCTCCGATACATACAGCCAGTTCACATACTGGAGGGAACCTTTGCCCCCGTTTGAACATCAAGACATTCATCCTGCAGCATCTTAGAAAAAAACATTAATTTACCAGCATCATTTCCTACCCCTCACTCTTTCACCTGAAAAGACTAGAACAATGTATTGACTTGAAATTGTTCACCTGGGATTCCCCCCCCCCCCCCCACCCCACCCCTCCCTTCTCCTGGAGGTTTGTATACAAATATGTTCTTACGAGAACTCGCTGAGTGACGCTAGCAATTTGTACTTTCTACATACTGTAAACTCTTCATTGCCAGCTGGTTCTATAATACTACAAAGTAGTACTTTGCGTTCCCCCCAGGCTTGAAAGGAAAGGGGGGTCCATTGCAATCTGAAACGGTGTCAAGGCTATGAGGCCTTGGAATGTGAAAGATGATAAAATAGTTCCAGGTGTGTAATATTCTCTTAGTGTTAACAGTGTATGTAATTAGACTGAGAAGATGGTATATTTAATTTGTATAGATCAAATTCAGGGTGGTTTTCTTATATAGGAAATATATGTGGTTTTTAAGAACATTTCAGGCATCTTTCATACAGTATCTATATCAGGGGGCGGGGGGAAGCAACTCCATTCCTCAAGGGCCACCAACAGGTCAAGTTTTCAGGATATCCCTGCTTCAGCACAGGTGGCTGAGTCAACGACTGAGCCACTGATTGAGCCACCTGTGCTAAATCTGAAATATCCTGAAAACCTGACCTGTTGGTGGCCCTTGAGGACTGAAGTTGGCCATTCCTAATCTATATCATTCATCTGATATGAAGCAGCAGGGCCTGTAACTAGACCACTTTTTATTGAGCCGAGTAGCCAGCCTTAGATAGCGGAGCTTACATCCAAGGACAGAAGTGTCACCCGGGGGGCCGCATAGTCACATGCTATAGTTTGGACACTCAAATGCTGTACTGAATACTTTAATGAAAAATGAGCACTATGAAGCTTTGTGTCCTTATCCCCATGTTTGTTTAATTAACTCCTCTGTACGAAGGAAAAGGGAACCACTGAACTATGGCAACAACACCGCATTTGACAACAAGTAGAACTACAACATAGCACTGCTGCTCTTTTCAAATGAAATATTTGTATTCTTAAATCAATAGAAATGGAGGGAAGCAAAGGATGCACTGCAACTGGATAATTGTTTGAAAAAATATAGGGCAGACTCCAAAATAAAATCGAGGGTTATTTATTTATATAGACTCACACATGGGTGTATATAACAGCCGCACCAACGCGTTTCGTCCCGCAGGACTTTATCAAAATATTAACAGCAAACATTTATTTTATGGTGGTACTCATTATATATAGAAAACGCACCATTTCTAATACAGTTAGGAATGCAGAAACTGTATTTTTGCATACTGCCCATACTCCTTTAAAAAAAAAAAAAAGGAGTAACATCGTTTTTTGTGAAATTTCATTACATATATTTCCTGAGGGTTAACATGAGAAGCAAACTTTTCTTGGCACTTAGTTTATCTAAACCAAATAAGGACAATTATCTTTATCTAAACCAGAAGGCAGCAGTTTGTTCATGCGCTGTACATGCAAAACGGTGACATGGAATTGTCTGAAAAGCTAGGTTAATACTGTATTATTATTATTATTATTATCATTGTTTATTTAGTAACCATTTGTTCCCTGACAGGGCAGCAGATAAGATACAAAATCATCTAACTTTTTGGTCACAGATGGGGACTTGCTTTACATGCCCCTAACATGTATTTTTTTCCACCTTTTGTGCTGGAAGACCCTGAAACCTTTTACTTTGCTGTGCATAACCGATACCTCCAGAACCGAAGGGTTAATTTCCAGTAGATTGCGTTTCACATTTAAGCGGCATTTTTGGTATAACTAAATCCTAAAATATGTACGTCCACATTTTTAGAGGTGACTTGCCTGATGCCTAATAAAACAGAATGGAATGTTGTATTGTATATATATTCTTTCTATGAAAGAAAATCTATAGACTGCTTACATAGTAACGCAGCTTTCTGTTACACAAGTTGTTTGCATTCACACACCAACACAGTCACGTTTTTTTTTTTTTTTTTTTTTTTTTTTTTAAATAAGTGATCGCTATAAGGAAATGTATTAAGGTGCTACTGTCATTTTAGCATGGTGTCTATATCAAACATATTTGGGGCAGATTCCTGGAATTATTGTGCTAATTATATTATTACTGGAAAACGTCTAAATTGCGTGCACTTGTTTAATATGTACTGTATTGTAGCAGGCCGCAAAAATGTGTAAAGATTGCAAGTGTCCGAGGAATGTTGTGATAACGTAAGGTCAAAAAGTAGAATCCAAAATCTGTTTTCCATAAAATTCTGTTTTTGTTTAAGCGATATTATTACACGAACAAAGTATAATTGACAGCACATCTTTTTATTTAGAGATTGCAATCAATCTAAAGGATGTTAAAAAGATATGAAGTGAAAGGGGGGAGACATATTTAAAGTATTGGGTATATTTTGATTATTATTTTATGAGTATGCCAACAGCAAGACACACTAGACGTTGTAAAAATAAGAACACCTGAGTAGCTGAATTTGCATTCAGCCTTTTCAAATCTTCTTTTGGAAAGCTGCTGGCCATCCTGAAATGACCCCTGCACGCTTCTAGGCCAGGTCACCGGTGCCTGTGCGTGCGATGCAGGGACATGAACTACTCCTCAATTGGGCCAGGCACGCTTGCTGCCTTGGTCGCCATGTTGCTTGACCAGTAAAACTGTCTTCAGAATTGGCGACGGAGCGCTGGCCACGCCCCCGGCGGCTCAGCCAATGAGGGTTAACCTGCTTGGTGACATCATGGCCGCGACTCCCTCCTCCCCCCTGTCTTTCCCCCAGCAGCTCTGCATAGAGCGGGGATCACAGCTGCACGCGCCAACACCGGGCCGTAGCCTTAAAGTGCTCATGCATAGCCAGCTGCAGGAGACACATCTGTACATGCAACTTTACAATTACACAAATAATGTGACTTTTTCAAGTATTTACTGGACAACTTGTACCTTGATACACATCCCTCAATCTGTTTATATGAGAGGGGCTTTGATATCCACCACAGAAGCCATGGAAGAGTACAACTGCCGTTTCAATTTGTGGGTTTTAAGTTATAGGCTACATGATTTTTTCCCCCTTAAATTCTGATGTTCTAGTTTATTTAGTACCGCTGGTATTTATTTCTGTAACCATATGGAGACAGGCGGTGGAGAAGAAACACATTGGTAGGTTGGTATAAACGAGCTTGATTGGAGATTTAATATTGCCAATATTTTTGCTTTAATGTGATACTTTATTGCATATACTTTTACTGTCATAGTTTAATGTATTTACAGCCTCGTTCCCAACTACAGTAACACTTCCACTCCTTTGGTTCTGGGAGAAGAGAAATAGGTTGATGCATTGGATGGCTTTGTTATAGATTATATCTACAATGGCTAAGCGTTAAGGACACTGGGTAAAGACATACTGTAGATTACTCATTCATTAGTCTCACTCCCAGCCCTTACTGGTAAGCTGTGGGGATGGATCCATATCAGATAAACAACTCTCACGTATCACTGATTACTGTTACATATTTACAAATGCACCCTGTTGTAAGTGTGAGCATATTTCATGAGAGAAATGATTGAAAGCAAGATTTTGATGTGCCGAATGTATAAAACTAATTACATGCTGAAAGAAATAAAAATTGGTTGCAAAGGTCTACGTGTTTTGATTTCAAATGTATTACATGTTTCTGTTCTTAAATAAGACTACTTGTTGATTATAGGCATTACATTTGACACAGATCTTACTCAGCTGAGTTTGTGCCAGCTCAGACTTCCCTGATGTCACAAATTTTTTTTTATACTAAACCATTATGGTGTATGTCCCTTTACTGCTTGCTAAATGATACTCCCTTAATCAAAGCTGATATACAGAACATGGGGCAAAATATGTGCAACATACCATAGCACATTGATATCTAAAGAAGTACTTCCAAATGTCAAAAACACCATTTGCATCCTCTAATATGTATACTATTTGGTGAGAAATTCAGTTACAAAGACTATCTTGTTTGCATTTTTAATCTTTGGATGCTAAGAGGGTTTTGACATTTTGGTTATAGAAAGAGAAGACTAGAAAATATAGGCATCAGTATCTCTACCTTCCGACTTCCTTGATATATTGCTTTTATCCTGGAAGGGGTCACCTTTACGCTGTTCTAACTACAGTATTCCACAAGCACAATTGAATCCCTGTTGCTCAGTAATCAATGCCAGCAGTAGCATTCAACCTTTGACATTCAGAAAGCCACATTAGCAACGAGCAAAGTCTCAAGGAGACTAATCAAATGTTCTTGTAGAGATTTACGATTTTTTTTTGTTTCAAATTTTTTTTATTCGTTTTTACAGCACATAAAAATCAACAACTTACAGCAGCTATCACATACAGGTAACAGTAAATCGACTCTCTGTGTCCACATACAGTACACCGGTATGGTTCCAATGGTTTGAATAACCGGTTGATATGTGGATATGAGTTCAATAATCATCTAAGACGACTCATACATATTATTATGCAACTGCTGAGTAGCAAACCTATTCGGGGAGACAAACAAAAAGAAAATAGTGTGAAAAAAATTAAAGGAGAGGGAGGGGGGCTGTTGGCCACCCTTTAATCTGTCCTCAGTCTGCCCACATGGTAGGTACCTGGAATACTCTTATTTCGTTCTGGTTAAATTTGATCCAGGCTATGTGAGGAGAGGAGCTCCTTTTCCAGCGCACCTGGGTCAGACCCAGCCCTCCACATTTCTTCTAATTAAATCGAATTGATAAAGACAAATCTCGCTCGTCTCGACTTATTTTTCAAGCCATAGTTACCATGTTCTATAGAAATTGTCTGTCTGTAGATTGTTTCATAAAGGCTGTTAATTTCTCAATAGTCATCACCTCGTTTATTCGTTTATCTACTGTATGTCTGGAGGGGGGGCAAGTTTCTTCCATGCAACTGCTATTGAGCATCTGGCTGCTGTTAATATGAGCGAGATAAGCCGTCTTAGGGGGTGACTTATATCCTCTACTGGATTTTGCTAATAGGTATATTAAGGGGTCTATTGGAATCGCCATTTCGATTGTATCCCTAATAATTTCCTGGACCATCAGCCAAAAGGTTTGTATTGCGGGGCAAGTCCACCATATGTGAGCCATACCCCCTTTCTGTCCTCAACCCCTCCAGCACAGATCTGGGAATTCCGGGTAGATCTACCTCAACCTGTCTGACGTTAGGTACCAGTGGAATAGGATTTTATACATGTTTTATTTTCTTGTGGTGCAAGTTGAGGTCTTGGCTGCGTACTCCCAGATATCTTCCCAGTCATCTCTATCGATAGTGACATTTAAATCCTCAGTCCATTTGAACATATAGTTATTATCTGGGGTGTTTATCAATGCTTATATTCCTAGGTATATTCTTGTAATCAGCCCCTTCTGATAGATTCCTTTCTGACAATATGATTTGAAGTTAGAGATTTCAGGGAAGGCTAGGGTGCCGGATATTTTATATAGAAAATGTCTTAATTGATGATATTTACACAAGTGGAGGTCTGGAGCCTCATATTTGTTACGGAGTTCTTGGAAGCTAAGAAGCTTCCTCTTATTCAAAAGATCTGCTACTATCTTAATGTTTTTAGTCTGGAATTGGACATATTGTTTTGGTTCGCAAACTAGGGGGGATATCTGGGTTATTGAATAGAGGGGTGAGTTGGCACAGAGGCGATGTGAGTTTGTATTTTTCTTTAGTTCTATTCCAGATGTTCCAGGTGCATTCCATCGGGCCCAATTTGAACATTTTAGTATCTGTATCCTGTTTCCCAGGGGTCCATAGAGACTTTGCTAGTGAGATTCGAATAGTGAGAATAGTGAGATTCGATACCCAGCCAGCAAAATAACTTCAGGCCAGCGTTCCAGATCACAACCTGCTGTAATTCGGCTGCCTGATAGTATTTTAATACATCTGGGACCCCCATGCCCCCTCTTGCTCTTGAGGCCAACCTAACTGACCTTGCCATTCTAGGCCTTTTGCCCTGCCAAATGAATTGGAAAATGTTACTTTGCAAATTGGTATCAAAACCGGGAGGGTCTGAAAATAGTATAACAGTCTAGGGAGTATATTTATCTTGACTGATACTATTCTCCAAATCCAAGATATCTGGTACTTATCTCCGTTTTGCAGGTCTTTTTTGATCTTATCAAATAGGGGAGGGTAGTTGTATTGGAAAAGAGAGCCATAGTATCTGTTAATTTTGACTCCCAAGTACTTAATATGGGAGGAACTCAACTTGTATTTGAAGTTCAGTTGTAACAGTTTAATTTCTTGGGGTGGGAGTGTCAAATTTAGGGCTTCCGATTTGTCGTTATTAATTTTATAGCCCAATATTTTGCCGAATTCTGTTAGGAGGGATTGAAGATTGGGCAGAGTTGTTTAGGGGTTGGACAATGTTAGGATGATATCGTCCGTGAATAAGGAAACTGTAATATGTGTTGCCTATGGTGATACCCTGGATATCTGGATCGTTTCTAATATTTGAGACAAGAGGTTCAATTGACAGGGCATAAAGGAGGGGGGATAGGGGGCAACCCTGACTCGTACCATTTTTAATTTTGATTAAGCCTCTGTTGTTTCCTGGAAGTTTGACTGATGCTGTAGGATTCTGATACAGTGCTTTAACACCCTTTAGACAACGACCCCCAAATCCGAATCTTTGCATTGTTCTGTCTAAAAACGACCAGTCTATCCTGTTGAATGCCTTCTCAGCATCTAGGCTCAACAGGAAAGCCTTGGTCCCAGTGAGATGCACATGCTCGATGATATCAATTATCTTCCAGGCATTGTCGGAGGCCTGTCTACCTGAGATAGATCCCACCTGATCTATATGGATCAGTCTCCGTAAAATGGGATTTAGCCTGTTGCAAGAATTTTACTGTAGATCTTGAGATCTGTATTTAGCAAAGAGATTGGGCAATAACTGCCACATTGGAGTGGATCTCGGCCCTCTTTATGTATTATGGCTAGGTTCACCGCAGCCATGGAGGCTGGAATTTGTTCGCCATCTAGAAAGGAGTTAAATAGCTCCAGCATACATGGTGAGAAAATTGTGAGATTTTTTTATAATATATATTTGAGAGTCCATCTGGACCTGGGGATTTTGCTGCTTTTAGTGATTTACAGATGCAGCGGCCGTTATTTGAACAAATCTCAAAATAGATTTCGAGATTTCCCCGTAATCTGCACAAATTTTGCCGGGGAAGACTATAATGGCCCATCAGATTAACACAGCAGGGGTCTCTGCTGTATGAGCCCTACCGGGGTCTGCCTTTCTATAATAGATGCGCAGTAAGAGGCTGAATCAGTCACTCTAACTGTGCACCTCTTACAGGCGATCGCAGGGGTTTTATTTCATTTTATACATTACAGAAATGTAGCAGTGGGTCTCCGGAGCTGAACCTCATTGATTTCAAGTCCAGGGACCCCCTACTTCCTGAGATACAGACCCTGTTATGGGATGCCGGTATCTCCTACGCATAGAAATGTCCCTAACACGTGAAGTGAGACATTTCAAGTCATAGGAGATACCGGCACCCCATAACAGGGCCTGTATCTCGGGAAGTAGGGGGTCCCCGGACCTGAAATCAATGCGGTTCAGCTCCGGAGATCGATCCCCTGTTACATTATTGAAATGTTTAAAATTAAATATCTATTAAGCACTGTAACAGGGGACTTATCCCTGTTCAAAAATGTACCTCTAATCCAGCAGTGTGGTGGTTAACTGCTGGTAGACAATTATCCAACACCACCTGGCTGATGAGAGGTGTCAGAAAAAGCCTGCCTCGGAGACAGGAAGGGAGATTTTCCTCAGTACACAAGGTTGCTGACAGGAGGAAAGAGGTCTTGAGCAGAAAGGCTCTGCTGAGATCAAGACACCCAAAGACCTATATTCCTGGACACAGGGGACCCAGGAACCTACCAGAGACTGCCATGAAGGGACACCTGCTTTAAGGTATCTCTTGAGACTTTGTGGAATAGGGTGGTAATGGGATTATCCCTCCAGCCCTGGAGAAAGGGACTGGGGAAGTAAGTTAGCCCTTAAACAGGGATAGGCGTTTGTTGTTTTCATATGTTTTGCTGTGTTAAAAGGGACAGGCGCAATAAAGCCTTATTTTAATTTCACCTTAAAAACGGTCTCCATTGAATACCTCTGCACACATCTCTTACATATGGTGTCAGAAGTTGGGATAAGAGGTGGCCCTTGAAGTTCAAAGGGGCCCCGGAGACTACCTGTGACATTTTTTGTGCTTTTGCCTTCATAGTTCCTGCAAACAGCCTGAGCAACAAAGCAAAGAATCACATGCAGCAGAGACCAGAATTAAAGGAATACACATCCAGGCAGGAAATCTACACTGCACTGACGAAAGCCACAAAACCACAGATGGACTCTTTTCCCCAATCCCAAGAGGAGAGAGAGAGACTGCTGAAGCAGGTAAACCTTACTTGCCTATCACAATAATGTGTAATATGGTTGTTGAAAAGGGGCTTTGCCTTCCAGCCGTAGTAAGGGTTCAAGAAGTGAGTTAGCGCCCCAGAGGAGCTATGCTTTGTTTATTGTTTTCTTTAAAAAGAAAAACAAATAAAAAAAGGGAAACTTTTACAGACAGTGACCGACACAAGGTACTGATTCTGGGAATTTAAAATGGCCGCCCAGCTGAAGTCAAATACAGACTCTGCAAAACTAGGGAAGAAAATATGTTCCTGGTGTAAAGAACCCCACCACACGAAGCAGTGTCCCTTCAGGCCTTATTCAGATGATGAGAGTGAATGCATGCACAGTATTTCTGATGTTTAAAAACTTACCAAAGGAAAGAAAAAGAAAAAGTCTACAGAGATGCCTGTGAGAGCTACGACCTCAACAAGCAAAATATGCCCACCTGTAGGACTACCACAATTTTGGGTTCTAGCAAAAACAGTGGCAATAGCTGCAATAGCGCCTCCTGAGGTCAGGAAGAAAAATACACCTGGTAGCCCCAAAATGGAGGACAAGATGCGGCGTTCCTGTAATGAACCCTACCCCACAGAAGAGTGGCCCTTCCAGTCCGATGAGGAGGAAAACATCTCTTATGTGGAACCCAAACCGAGTCACACCCACAAAACACCCCAAGAATGGCTGGGGTGCCTGAACTCGGTACGAACCGAAAAGACCGCTCTCTATGATGACGAATATGATCGGCCGGAGAAAGAGCGGGAGCAGCAGATCACCGAATATTTCTGTCAGCTAACGCAACTGCAAGAAAAGCCTGACGTATACAATGAAGCTGCAAAAGTTTCAAATAAAGACGGAGACCCCAGTATTCCTGATGGGACGGAGTCCTCCAAAACAAAAAGACGGAAAAAGAAAAGCGGTTCTTCACTTACTGTGGAAGGAACAGACACATCCGCAGATCCCGCGGAGAGAAAGGGGGTCCGAGATGCCCTGCAGCCTAGAGAAAATGGAGAATTAGTCCCGCGGATGACCGAATATCCAGAGGGCCCAAGGCAGAAGTCGTGTACCCCAAAGAAGTGTCTGTCCGGTGCTAATAGTGAGAAACCCTCAACTATGGTTATACCACGGAAGCGGAGCCAGAACCAATGAGTGGCGATCCCTTGGCCAGCCCTAAAAATGCCCTGAAAATTGCCAGGCGTGACTGATCTGCTCCGGGAACAATTGAAACTTGAGAGGGAAGATAATGCTGAGTTACAGAAGATTGTTCTCGCAATGTACTCTGAATCTGGAACAGAATTGGACGATCTCAAGTCTGAGCTAGATGCTGCAAACATTTCTAATGCCACCATGGTGGAAAAGCAGAGGCAATCCGATAAAATGATGGCTAAGCTGAAGCGGAAGTATGAGGAGGCACTGAAGGAGATTACAGTCTTTCAGCAAGAGGTTCACAGTCTTCGCCTAGAACTGAATGCCTCACAAAAAGAGGTCAACAGTGTCCAGACAGAGGTGGACGTATCCCAGAAGGAGGTTCATACACTCCGCACAGCACTGGATGCCTCACACCACGAGATCGGCAGCTGCCACACAAAACTGGAAGTTTCCAAAAAGGAACTTCACAGTCTCGCTGAGGAGCTGACAATTCTAAAAAAAACTATTGTCAATCTTAATATAGATCTCAAAGTCTCTCAGAAGGAGCTTCAGACCCTCAACCTAGAGACGGAAGTCTCACGCCAGGAGACAGTCAGTCTCCAAGCAGAGGTGTGAAAATGGAAGGCGGACTACAAGGAAGCCCTGAATTTTACAGAGACTGAAAAAAGAGAAAATTTAAGACTAAAAAAAGAAAATTCTGAGTTGACAGACCACGTCAATGGAAAGAATGAAAAGCTCCACGAGTTGTAAAAAATAAAGAAATTTCTGGAAGGTGAAAAGGTTGAAGCAGAGCACCGACTGCAGAATCAACTACAAAGTCTGCATACACACCTCCAGAATACCGAGGAGAAGCAGCGAACTCTGCAGGAAGAAAATCTGCAGGCTGCTAAAGAAGTACAAGCGCTGCAGGAATGTCTGGATACACAGTGCGCCCCACAGAGCAGTATGAGGAGCTAAATGCCACGCTGCATGTCACCAGAGCCTCGCTGAAGGCAGAGCTTAGAGATCAGGTGACTCTGTATGAGCAGGTGCAGGGGAAGGCCCTGAAACTGGAGCAAAAGCTGGAGAGACAGAAAGTCTATTCCATCCCCTTGAGTCAGTACACCAAGGAGAAAACAGACGTAGCGGCAACCTTGATGACAAAAATTACAGGGCTCCAGAATATGAAGGAGACACTGATACAAAATCAGAGAAAGCAAAGTGCGCAGATAAATTCCCTGAGAAGAGACTTGCAAGATGCACTCAAAAAACAGGAATCTCTCACGGATGAGATTACAGCACTACAAGGACAAGTATTGACCCTGACCAAGCGTCAGTGTCCCACAGCCACAAAAACCCAAAGAAAAAAGGGTACAGTGAGAGCTGGGAACACCGCTCACGTAAAAAACAAGGTTGCAAAGTCTAAACCACCTAAGCAAGCACTAGCTAAACCTTCAGTGGCCCAACAGGCAACACAAAAAGATATACGTGCCGAATCAAAACCAGAAAAATTCTTAGCTGGTGAAGCTAAGGACGTTCTCTGGAAAGGGAGGTGGAAGTGCAACTCAATCCCAAAGAAGCTGAACTGGCGACTCCGTTGAGTGGAGGAAGTGCAGAAAGACAGCTTCAAGGGCGGAAAACTCCAAGGGCTAGTCCTAACTCCTCTACAACTGTCGCCATACAGTTGATCTACAAAAAGAAGAGTGCCCGATGCAAGGGAAATCTCATGACCACGCACTCAGAAAGAAGACGATACTTGGGAAAAGTCCTCCTCGAGTGATTGAAGATTGCTGTGCTCAAGCACCTTCAGGAGGAGACACAAATAAACTGGAGAAAGGGCTCCAATCCCAGCGGGACTGAGGGTTCTCTTCCTCCATCCACTCTCATTTAAGTCACAGAAAGATCTCGAATGAGAGTGGAAGGATGGGCTTTGGCCGTGGCAAGCCCGAACTTCCCACAAACAGGGGAGGTATGTAACAGGGACTTATCCCTGTTCAAAAATGTGCCTCTAATCCAGCAGTGTGGTGGTTAACTGCTGGTAGACAATTAACCAACACCACCTGGCTGATTAGAGGTGTCACAAAAAGCCTGTCTCTGAGACAGGAAGGGAGATTTTCCTCAGTACACAAGCGTGCTGACAAGAGGAAAGAGGTCTTGAGCAGAAAGGCTCTGCTGAGATCAAGACACCCAAAGACCTATATTCCTGGACACAGGGGACCCAGGAACCTACCAGAGACTGCCATGAAGGGACACCTGCTTTAAGGTATCTCTTGAGACTTTGTGGAATAGGGTGGTAATGGGATTATCCCTCCAGCCCTGGAGAAAGGGACTGGGGAAGTAAGTTAGCCCTTAAACAGGGATAGGCGTTTGTTGTTTTCATATGTTTTGCTGTGTTAAAAGGGACAGGCGCAATAAAGCCTTATTCACAGTGCACCCTAGGGGGTACCCACAGGTGTCTGGGGCCTCCGGGTGGTCCCTTCTAGGCTCCGTGGCCTCCAGGTGATCCTCACGTGTCCCCGGGTCATCCCCACGGGTGTCTGGGGACCCTCGGGTGTTTCCACGGAAGTCTGGGGCCCTCCGGTGGTTCCCACAGGTGTCTGGGGGCCCTCGGGTGGTCCCTGTGGGTCCCCCACAGCTGTGGGGTCCCCAGTTCTTCCCCGCAGGTGACCCCGTGGGTCCTCAGGTGGTCCCCGGGTGGTGGAAAAAAGTGAATAGGGGGGCGCAATGCTAATTACAGGGAGACAGAAAATGTCCCTATCACATAATAACACACAATAAAAATGCACAATACACAAGACGAGTGTTTGACATCAGACTGCTGAGCTCCATTACAGAAAGTTCTTGGACGGTAGCTGGCAGCTGTGAAAAGATACCAATACCCTTGTTCGGTACCACACTTGGCCGTGTGAGTACACAGTGATATATTATATATTTATTCCCTCTACCATTATTATCATTTATTGCATTTTTATTGTGCATTTTTATTGTGTGTTATTATGTGATAGGGACATTTTCTGTCTCCCTGTAATTAGCATTGCGCCCCCTGTTCTCTTTTTCTACATATTTACACCACGAGGATCGCGGGAAAATCATTGGTCAGGGGTTGAGCAGCAATCAATACCATCTTGTTTGGGCTAGTATGGTCCATCGTTATTTTATTGTAGCACCATCCTATTTGGAGGGAGCGCCCCAGGTTATCTCTCCTTTTTGGTCCCCGGGTGGTACCCGTGGGCGTCCGGGGGTCCTCGGGTGATCCCTGTGGGTTCCCGCAGGCCTGCGGTACCAATCCTATATTTAAAAAAATAAATATGGCCTACATTTAAATCAATACACCCCCTCCCCATCACCCCCCCCAAACACATACAGTACAATAATGGGCAAAATATCTATTATTCAGATATGGATAATAGATTATTTGCCCATTATTAAATACAACATTAGCCATGCAGCATAAATAAAGTAAATAAAACTGTTCTACTTACCCCTGGCAATATCAAGGGCGTCCTTGTCAGCTTACTGCAGGGCCATGTCCCCCGTTGCCAGAAAAAATACATAGCAAAATACATTCTAATGGCCGCTAGCCCCTTAATCACCTTAGCGGTTAATAACCACTATAGTTATTAAGGGGTTAAGACACCCTCCCCCCCTACCCAACCGGGAGGCCTAACCACCCACCCCGGAACCACTATATCCACCCTGTACCCATTGATTGTTTTAGTATTACATCATACCCATATAATATGGGCATGATAAGCTACTGTACTATTGCAGTAAATGGTCACTAATACATAAGCCTGACTATCCAAAATACACAATAATAAAACCTACAGTATACAACAAGCACCTAAATCCCCAAACTTTAAAATTAAAAGCAATAGGCAATCAATCAATTACATAAATAAAACCACTAGCCAACCAATGAATTAAAGAAATAAAACCACTAGACAATCAATTAAATAAATCACACCACTAGACAATCAATTAAATAATTCACACCACTAACCAAACAATAAATTCCATATATAAAAGCAGTAGCCAACACATCAATTAATTAATACATCCGCTAGGCAACACGTAAATTAAACCATTAGCCAACAAATTACATCATTGAATAAAAACACCCAATAATCTGTAAAAAAAAATACAAATCAAAACAAGCCATGCGATGGGCCAGATAGTATCTCCCATCAGGGACCCGTGGACAGGGAGCCCAGGGAGGAGAGTGGGTCCATTAGCTGGGACTGGAGAGGTGGGGGAGAGGGGGAGGGTGTTCTATTTCAGGGCCCAGAATATTTGTTTTTCCTATGGAGATACAGATTCTAACTTATTTTGAGCTTTGAAGGGCAGACACATCACAGTCCACAGCCAGAATTTACATTAGGCACATATCTGAGCAAACTAAGAAGCATATTTGTCTTGGGATTTGTTCCGCTTGCAATTAGGCATCAGCTGGCCCAATAGATAGCAGAGATAGAGAAGGAGAGGGGACATGAGAAGGAGAGGGGTACAGGGGAAGGGGAAGGGGGGTAGAAATGGAGGGAAGGGGGGTGGAGAAAGGGGGGTGTAAAGAGAATGTGAAGGGGGGATGCGTAATTTCAACAGGTGCATCTCAGTTTTTTGACAAATGGTTCGGTGTCTGGCTTTTGCAATCAAAATATAAACAATAACTTTTTTTCAGAACAGTAGATAAACAGTACACTAACTAGAATTTATATTCCCATCAGCATATATCTAATCATATCTGAACAGGGGGGAGAACATATATAACTTATAATTTGTTCAATTTGTACACAGACACTAACTGGTTATGATGGGGGGTGATCAACCTGCCCCCACCCCCCATCCCGATCAGAGACGGATAGATTGATTGCAGATCTTTCAGTGTTTTTCCCCCTGTCTGCTTTTACAGTAGCATTCCATTCGCTCCAAAACATTTCTTTGGACCAGCGGCTCCTCGTCTAAACACTCACCCACTGTATAAAACCAAATCAGACCTGATGTTGGGGATCGTGTCCAATTTCTATATATACTACACCGCTTGCCGCAAGTCCTGATGTCATTCAGGGACGAGCCTCAGCGATCAGAAATCAGAAACGGCTCCATCTTCATCATCCCCTCCCCTCAGGAAAAGAAAAAGACAACTGGAACCCACCCCGGATCACCCCTCTGGCCGAACGCGTAGGGTCAGGGCAGGTCTCCCTCTCCCGACCGCTAGATATATGCAGAGTCTCTCAAGGGGCCTTCAGGTATATGGATCTGCCCCAATAATGGTTCTTGCCCCCTTGCGTCCTCCGGTCAGATGAGTATTTCCACGTCTATAGCCCTTCTTCTCCTCGGGTTCCAAGGCTCGCTGGACACGCAGAAGGGTCGGTAGTCGTGCTATTCTATGGGCTCCTGGTCAGGTCTGAACCCAATCATTCCCCCTCCTCCAGTCCTCCCTTCCGCAGTGGGATAGGGTCGGAGTTGGTAAGCCGAGACAAGTGTTCCTCGGGCGCCGGTGGGGGACGAAAGGTATGTGGGATGGAGCTCCGGGCTCCATGGGTTCCCGGGGAAGGGTCAATGCCGTGGAGGTAGCAGGATATATACAGGGAAGGATCGCCTGAGGCCCGTAGGCGAGCTGTGTTGCGGTCGGTACCTTGTGTCCTTCTGGGTTCTTGTTGCTGATCAGGAGCCGAGATGCCCAGGGATCTGAGGAACAGATTGATTTCTTCTGGGTACCTCATGGTGAGGTGTCTTCCATTTTTAACTGCGATAAATTTGAATGGGAACACACATCGGTATCGAATGAGTACGGTCAGGGGTCTCAGCTCACATCTTCTGGCTATCGTTACTCTTGATCATTGAAGATTTGAAGAGACTTGTTCTCAAATGAGATATCGCCTTTCTCCCTACATGCAACCATGATTTTATCTTTGGTTGCATAATAGTGCAGTCTTGCTATAATATCCCTACTCTTGGGATCTTCAGACCTAGGGCTAAGAGCTTGATGGGCACGGTCAATTAAGCTCACTCTCCTGGAGGTTTGGGATAATTGAGGTGAAATGCTTTGTGACGTACGGGTGAAGGTTTTCGGGTGTGATGGCCTCTGGAATGTTTCTAATTCTTACATTTTGCCTCCTGTCTCTGTTTTCTTCGTCTTCTAGGCCATTGTTTAGGTAGTTTACCTCATATCCTAGTCAAACGATCTCATCGTCGGCTTCCTGCCTTCCTGCATTTTGGCTTCTAGGTCTGTTGTTCTCTGAGTTAGGATGTCTATTTCTAGCTTGAGGCCACTGACAGCACTTTTTAGGTCTTCTTGGAAGGATAAGCGCATCTTTAAGAACAAATCTTCAATATATTGCTTGGTGAGTTCATCCCCTTCTATGATTGCGGGCGTCTGTTCCCACTCTCTGTCGGGAGGGGCACGTGCAGCGACGCCATCTTGTGTTTCACCGCTGGGCCCCGCACCCCGCTAAAATTGCAAGAAACGTCCTACACCTGCTGCCTTTTCTGCTTTCCAGCCATGTCTAGCTGTACTGTAGGATTGTACCAAAAGGTCTGAGAATTTTGGCAGGAAAATTACTTTTTTTAACGTGTTTGCTGTGTGAGTGTCTCAGGAGTTCCCTCGCTAAACAACCATCCTCAGTGACATCACCGGAAGTCTCTTCGAGATTTACAATTTTACACATGGGACTCAAGCTTTGCTTTATTTTACTCTGCTATTACACAATTCTCACAGAAGTTCATTTGGGAACTACTGTGGGGCTCACGTATTATGATCATATTTACATTTTTATTGTCCATCAAAATGTAAACTTTTACATTTTAGCAAGTAATGCAATAGAACCAAAGACCAGCACAAGTCCCTTCACTTAAATCAAATAAGTTTCACAGTGAAGGTATTTAAAATTCTTGTGAAATCAGTAGCTCCACAGAAAAGACTTTCCAACTGTCTCCAAAAATTTACCAAAACCGTTGGCGGCACAAAAAATCTCCCAAGAAAATGTGAAGAAGGGTTCTATAACCTTAAGGCTATGGTATGTGTCTAAAATCTATACAATATACAGTGACAGAGAGAGACAATAAAATCTCAATAAATACAATGAGAATGAATACTTATAGTACTCACTGTTTTGTTGACATCTGTGCACACTAATATCTCTAGTATGCAAACAGTCTCCAAATATGTAAAGATAATAGAATGCAAGGATGGGAAATCATATACAGTAATGTGACAAACTAATACAAATACACAATTATTTACTAATCATCTCTCAGTCACAACACCTCCTCTCTCTTCCCCTGCTCTATCACTGTTCCCCTCTTACCCCATTCTCCCCCTCGCTCTCCTTCACCTCTTCCCCATCCCTCTCTTACATCACCTCTTTTGCACACTCACTTAATGCCCCCATCCTCTCACATCCCCACCTCTCACACTCAATCCGCCACCCCACACACCTCTCCCCCAACCCCCAAGAATTGCACACACTTCCCAAGAATCACACCCCCCCAACAATCTGTCACACACACCTCCCTCCTAAGAATCACACACACACACCCTCTCTCCCCCACCATCTCTATCTCCCCACCACCCCTCTCTCTCTACCCCCTGCCCTCTTGCTCACCCCCACCCTCTCTCAATCCACCCACCCACTCTCACTCCTCCCACCCTCTCTCACTTCCCCTACCCTCTCTCACTCTCCCCACCCTCTCTATCCCACCACCCTCTCTTTCCCCCACCTTTTCTCTCTAGACCCCTCCTCTCTGTACCCTCCACCCTCTCAGTCCCCACTTCTCCCTCACTCTAACCCACCCACCCTCCCTCTCATTCCCTCGACCCCACCCCACTTTATCTGATCTCTGACCCCCACTCCTCTCTCACTAAATCCACCCTCTCTCACTCACCTCCACCCCTCTCAACCACATCCCACTTTCTCTGATCTCTGACCCCCCACTCCTCTCACTCGCCCCACCCTCTCTCAACCCGTTTTCTTCTCTCACTCCCCCACCCCTCTCTCACTCCCCTCACCTCTCTCAACCCCACCCAATTTTCTCTGATCTCTGAGCCTCACCCTTCTATCACTCTACTTTCTCACCCCCCACCCTTCTCTCTCTCATCCCCCTCACCCCTCTCTCTCACCCTCACCCCTCTCTCTCTCACCCTCACCCCTCTCTTATCCCCCACCCTCTCTCATCCCCCTCTCTCACACTATCCCACCCTCTCTTTCACACACTCCCCCACCCTTTCTCACACCCCCACACTCTCAATCCACCCACACATCTCTCACCCCCATTCTCTCTCTCCCATACAACCTCTTTCACCTCATCCTCTCTCTTTCACGCCACCTCCTCTCTATCTTAACCCCACCCCTCTCTCTCATGCTCCACACCCCTCTCTCTCACATCCCCCCACACATCCCTCACCCCCACCCTCACCCCTTTCTCTCTCACCTCCTCACCCCCACCCTCTCTCTCACTCCCCCACCTCTCTATCACTCCTCCACCCCTCTCTCTCACCCCCACTCCTCTCTCTATCCCTAACTAATCTCTCACTCCCCCCCCACACCCCTCTTTCACCCCTTCCCTCTCTCTCTCACCCCCAACCCATCTCTCACCCCACCTATCCCATTTCTGTCTCACTACCCCACCCTTTTTCTCTCACCCTCCATGTCTCTCATCTCCCCACCCCTCTCTCACCCCCTGCCCCCGCCATCAGAAGGAGGCAGAGATGTCTTGCAGCCTTGAGGAATGGGAGATTCATCCCAGGAATGGCTGATTCTCCAGAGGGCCCAAGGCAGAAGTTGTGTATCACAAAGAGGTGTCTGTTCAGTTCTGACAGTGAGAAACCCTCAATAAACAATACCAGGGAAGCGGAGCAAGAACCAATAAGTGACAATACCTTGACCAGCCCTGAAGATGTACTGCAAAAGGCCAGACATGACTGATCTCCTCTGTGAATTATTGAAAAAGGGTATAGAAGCTAACATTAAGCTACAGAGTGGTCTTCTCACACTCACCTTTGACTGTCGGACTGTGATAAACATGGAGCGTCACTTACGTAGTGACTTTGAAGACCTGCCGTCTGAGCTGAAGATGGCAGACGCTATTATTTCTGCCATGGTCAAGAAACAGACCCGCTCGGACAAAGTTATTGCTGACTTGCAGGATGAGCCTCAAAAGAAGGCCCTCCATCTCAGTGTACTGTAGCGCTTGGACTATCTCAGAAGGAGTCTCTTTGTCTCGGTGCAAAGCTCTTAGGCTCTCAAATGGAGTTTGACAGCCTCAGTTGGAGCTCAAAGTCTCTCGGATAGAGATTCACAGTCTCTGTGCCAAGCTGGAAGTCTCCCAGAAAGAGTTTCATAGTCTTGGTACAGAGTGGGAGAAAGAAAAGAGGTCCATGCTCTCAATATAGAGCTGGATGTCTCTCGCCAGGAGGTCAACGGTCTCCGAACAGAGTTGGACATATCACAGGACAAGGTTCATAGTCTTGGTACAGAGTGGGAGAAAGAAAAGAGGTCCATGCTCTCAATATAGAGCTGGATGTCTCTCACCAGGAGGTCAACGGTCTCCGAACAGAGTTGGACATATCACAGGACAAGGTTAATACTCTGCATAGAGGTGGATGCCACACACCAGGAGATCAGTGGTCTCCACACAGAACTTGAAAGCTCTAAAAAGGAATTTCACAGTCTAGCTGCGGAGCTGGAAGTCTATCAAACAGATATCCTCAGTCTTATTTTTTAGTTTCTCCCATGACAACCGCTATGGTAATGAAGGGGTTAACCCCTCCCTCTACCCACCCGAGAGGCCTAACCACCCACCCGGGAAAAACTAACCCCTTCACCCACCCCCTTCACCCACCCCCTTCACCCACCCCATGCGCGTTTGATAATTTTTTGAGCTACCGCTCGGTTTGTGATTGGGAGAGTGCTACTGATTGGGGAGAAGCACTTCTCGTGCGTGTTTTGCATGCTATCAAAGCTTTCTGAATAGCTACCTATGCCAACTCGTGCGAGAAGTGCTCAAAATGCTTGATGAGTTATCGCACTTACTAGAATAGGCCCCATAGAACCAGCCCCTCAGAGCTTTAGACGTGTCCATGCTGAATTGTCTCCAGAGTTAGTTGCTTGTTTACTATTATTATTTTTTCTCATGAATTGCTACAAGTCTTTGTCTCCTGACTAAACTACTCAAATAGACAATGAAGGTTTTTCTATTTCTTATGAGTTTACAGATCTGTGCATACCAACCTCAGAGCTCAAGAAAATTAAAACCACAGATACTACAATGTATGGAAAAAGCAATCAATATTTAATACATACCACACAATAACATTACAGCTTTTAATACTCTGTGCTTCACTGACACATTACTTAATATACTGCTGTGAAAAAGGCTTTACATAATTTAATAGCTAAAAATAAAGCGTCCCTGGTTTTTATTATACGACTGTTGAAAATTGCATATTTGCATACATTTGTTTCATGTCTTTGAGATGTATATGGTAAAGATAATAAACGGATTAATTCTTCATAGTAGGAAAAAAAATATACAAATACGTTGTTGGAGTAATTGCAGAAAGATATCCTGAAAAGATTATAATAATTCAAGAAATGTTCTATGGTTTCATATTGCTTTGAGATGCAGAGACATCAGGCGTTCAGTGTGATGCCAGAAATCTATTTATTGATGCAGGAAATCCATTTTGCCTTGCATTGCCTTTAATGAGTTTTGCAAGCAAGTGGCCCCTTCCTGTGACTCATTCTATGTATTCCTAACCGGAGATTGTGGTTTTAAGTTTCACATTTGGAAAGCAAACACTACGCCTGCATTTTCCTCTGCAGTAATCATGCGGAAGGAACTGAATATAAAAAGCGATCTCCTTGTTGGTAATATATAAGATAAACAGGCGATTACCCGTGCTGTACTGAATGCATTTCTGAGATTGGTGAAGAGGATTTGCTGTCAAGGGCATAGTAACGCAAATCTATTCATAGCCACCATGTGACACAATTTTTACACATAGCATATTTAATTTAGTGGACCATGTCAATTCTCACAGATGAACAATTGGGTATGGATTACAGAAAATCTCTGGCTCATACGTAATTGAACACAGTATTGAGAAGACTGGATATTTGTCCCTTCATGTACGTTTAAAAACGGACTTTTGTAGTTATAGGTCATAGGAGAAGAGAGAACACAGGTAACGAAAGCACAGATGAAGTCACACCCAATCCCTTCTATGATGGAAAATGATGTTTAATTAAATTTGAACATTCTACTATATTTTAAATTGCAGTGCTGCACAGCAACATGTTGGAATGGCTATTATGTGACATCCTTTAACCAATGTAAGACATTCCCTAGCATTTTAACATTTATTTAATCATTTTAGATATCCCTTATACAGTAGATTTCCTATCATAGCTGAATATATTACAGTATACACAATACATACTGCATTGGTAGGCTCTAGTTACAGGCTCAAACGTATTTAATTCTAAATAATTTTGTTGAAAATCCCAAAAGCAGAAGCATTTAAACATTTTGGGGTAATTTTATAACGAAGTATGTGCTCATGATGGAGAAAGGATTGTAAAGGTAGTTTGTATTAAAAAAAGAAGTAGTCATTGAAAACTGGACCTTTAATATAAATGACTGTTTTGAAAATATCGATATAAGATTTAATCCTGCATATAAGCACATATTTATCCATAATGTTTGCTAAATATCATGGCCACACACGTTCATGTGTTTACGGTCAGAGATTAGCAAAATATATAAAAATGCAGCTCTTATAAAAATGCGTTCTAGGTGTAGCCATGTATACAAATGGTATACAGTTCTTTCTCATGCTGGCAGTAAACCTGGTAAGTATGCAGGGTTGCCAGCAACAATCATGGAGGTTTGCCCTCACACCCTGGTGATGTGTCATATGTAACAAGGGAAGTGACAACATGCTCTGTGTCCACTGTTAGTGATGCAGAGGTGTGTCTGTTTTCTGAGTCTATATAAGACACAGTACTGCCAAAAGTTATTGTGCAAGTATTCAGTCTGAGTTCTAGTTCAGGAGAGTCTGCAGCAGTTCAAGGCTGTCAGACTCAAGTGCTAGCTGACTACACACTGTGTTCAGGGACCTGACACAGATGGTGATCTCCCTTAGGGGAGAGGTGAGCCAACTCTATTGAGAGAGGAGGAACCTTCTGCGAGGAATGTACTCCAACAGGATGAGCGGCTAAGCACGACCGCTATGAGGGGCAGTCTGTCCATGAAGATGATAATAAAGATGCCCTTCACTACATTCCTTCTGTGTGAGTGTGGAGTCATTCTACAGAAGGAGGTACCACAGAGGAGTTCCCCATCAGATACATCCCCCTGCGGCCGCAGAGATCCTGATGGGGTGGAGGCGCTGCATCGTATGTGAGTAGGACTCAGAGACACTACCTCAGACACCTGTCATGCTGATATTCCCCATACCAACCAAGCGGGAGACTCAGGAATTCTGTTGCCAGCAGGTGCACCACACATCACACATCCATGTAATTGGGAGATTTTCTTATATATGGGTCAGGATCAGTAGGGCCCAGGGAAAACACTGTTCAGTTGGAGGTGCTGCTGAGAGGTGTATCAACAGGACAGGCTTTTGCTAGGCACACTAGGAAACAGGGAGAGTGTATGCTGCCAGTCAGTGCTGTGGGATGTGGACGGAGCCTGGGGGTAGTCAGGAGTGTGATGGAATTGTCAGCTCGCAAAGCACAACATAGGATCCTGAAGAAGAGTTAAGTGGGTCTGGAGACAGGGCTATAGCTGTCCTAGTCACCTTGAGGCAGCTAGTGGTAGGATGCCTGAAGGGATAGCCTGTTAACAAGGGTCAGGAATTCTGGAGAGGATCTGCGCTAGTGATGGCCAACAGTAGGTAGACACCCTAGTACTGCATGGGAGAAGCCAGAGTACTTTAGCCAGTAACCAGGACACTTACCGCAGAACACAGACTGGAGGAAGGTGGACACAGCATACACAGAGAGAGTGAGCCTAGCCTGAGGTAGTGCAATATGAGTCAGACGTACATTAGATACACGTAGGTGGTGCATCGTGGCATTCTTTATTGCATCGGAATGGCAGCTGCCCCGCAGAGAGGAGCGCCATGTGTGATAAGAGAAATTATAGTGTGAAAATGGCGACCGCAAGTAGAGAAGCTCCGCGCGGTGCGGAGAGTCCAAAATGACAGACCGCGGCTGATGGAGAGAGTGCACGTGGTGTGTATACCACAGAAGAGAGAGCTGCAGAAGGAACTTTTGCTAGCATGTTGTGGTGTGGCGTCAAGGCTGTGGCCGCGCCGTTTTTGTCCTGCCTAGGATCCCGGGGTGCTACCCTGGAGGACAGTGTCGAGGACATTGTGGTTATGTGTGGTGCGGATGGAGAAACTGATTGCCAGACGGTGATCCCAAGACAAAAATCTACCTCAGTTACTATAGTGAATGGCCGTGTAAACCAAGATGGCGGTTCCCGCTTCCCTGGGAGACCGCGTGGGCCGAGTGCAGAAAATTCTGCAAATGCTAAAGTTGCAGAAAGTTGGCCGGGATTGGCGCCAAAAAGAGAACCCCACCCTGCTGGGGGGTATGGTGCGAAAGCTGTGGCCGCACCCTCCTGGACTGTGACAGGCTCAGAGCCAGTGCTGGGTCACCCAGTGAATCTGTGGGACCCTACCCTAATATCTACCATGGGGAGGGGTCTCCGCCTTTGCCAAATGAGAGTGGAGATAGCTGAGGGAGGAGTTAAAGAAATGACCCCTGCCCTTCAGTTGCGAGTAGCTGGTGAACAGGCAAGACCACTGTGCAAGGTGTCCCCTGTAATCAGCGTTGCAAGCGAAAAAAAGAAAGAGATGGACATCTCAGCACACCCCTACTCGTTGTCAGGAGGCTTCCTGGTGATCAAGGCGGGTGATACCGAAACTATACAATGCCTGTGTATGCAGTGCCGATTGCTGGGTGGAGCAGTCAGTACAACGGCAAGGTGCCCCCAATGTGGCATTCACTACCTGTGGGCCATGCAGCCCTTTGTGCCGGAACAGACCATGGAGGCGGGAGCGGAGACAGCCAAGCTGACGGTTGAAGCCTCGCCCAAGGTCAAGGAAGAGCAAGCTGATCCCGGAGAATGGGGATCGCACTTGATGATATCAACGGAGTCTAAAGAATCAGGGGCCTGGAACCGCGGTGAGAACCTGGAACCTCGTCGTCGGTCCCCTACGGGTATGCCGCTACCTGAGTCAGAGTCCGCATCTTCGGATGAAGAACAAGCAAGCCCCACATCGGTGGTGATGCGCCTACCGGCGGACCACTGCAGCGGAGCTGTATAAGAACCCGCTCTTACCTACCAAGCAGCGGAGCTGAGTCTCGAGGTGCCGAGATCACCTGTGCGGAGACAACCGGAGTGGAGGAGTCCCATGGCTATGATGACTTCCAATGTGGAAGGAGGAGACGACACCATCCTGAGCCGAAGGAGCAGTGAGACTCACCCTTACCCTCCACAGAACCCGATGGCGATGGCGAAGGAAGGCCCAGCCAAGGCCCAAGCGGAACGGAGAGCAGAACCTTCACTTCCGGCGGCGGATGTCGTTGTGGAAGAAGAGGTTCCGGTTGGGAACCCAACCCAAGATGGCGACGTCTCATTCCCAGCAACTGATGACATCACTTCCGGCGGACATTGCGGAACCGGATGGAAGATGGCCGCGCCCTCATGACCGCCGTGCTGTACAAGGTCGCCTGGATCCTGGAAGGGAAATAGCTCGCAGGCCCTGCGGAAGCCTGGGAACCAGGAGACGGGTGAGCTTGAATCCCAACTTGCTGGTACCGGCCGTGGTATCGAGAAGCTGCGGGTCATAGTCCCGCATCGGCCTCTAACATTTCCCTATGCCCAGCCCCCGGCCGTAGTTAAAATTCCTGCCCCTGTCACCTCTTCATCTGGGTCCCAGTCGAGCCAAGGGTTATCTGGGGAGTCACGGGCTACATCCGATGAACGGACTGGGGAAAATCTGGACTGGGGCGATTGTTTTACTTCCGATGAGGGATCGGGGAGGGAAATGTCTATGCGCAAAGTATCTTCATGTACTAGCGATAGTAACAGTACGATGAATGTAAAATGTAGGCCTAAGCGCCTTGGATCTAATTCGAGGTCCACCGGGACATCCGGAATCTCTTCAGGAGGAGAACCGGAAGAAAGTGAGGACACGGTAGCGGTAGCAGAGAGAGTCAAAGAGAGAGAAACCAGGTGGTGGGCGCCCATGTTTGAGGGGTATGAGGCCTGGATGGACCGAACACGGTTCATATTAAGGAAGGAGCGAATCTCCCATCTTATGAAAGTGTGGAGTGTTGGGCGCAACATTTTCATGAATAGGATGGAGTACCGGCCAGAAAATGGGTCGCCTAGATCATACAGCGTGACTGTAAAGGATGTCAATGGTAGGGAAGTGCGGAAGCCAGACCCTAGGCACTATTATTAGTGTGGTGTTGATGTGGATTCTCTGTAGGAGCAGTGCAGTCTGCAGGTAAGCAGGCACTGTGTGTAATTATGTTTACTGTATGAAGAAATGATCTAGTGTGAAATAATGAATTTTTATAATATGTTGTTCTGTTGTGTGTTGCAGTGCTACCTGGAAGAAGGTTCCACAAATTTAGATCCCAGCCGGGCCGCTGGGTTTCACCAGGGGGAGAATGTAGCAATGTATAAAAATGGTATACAGTTCTTTCTCATGCTGGCATTAAACCTGGTAAGTACTGTATGCAGGGTTGCCAGCAACAATCATGGAGGTTTGCCCTCACACCCTGGTGAGGTGTCATATGTATCAAGGGAAGTGACAACATGCTCTGTGTCCACTGTTAGTGATGCACTGTGTCCACTGTTAGTCTGTTTTCTGAGTCTATATAAGACACAGCACTGTCAAAAGTTAGTGTGCAAGTATTCAGTCTGAGTTCTAGTTCAGGAGAGTTTGCAGCAGTTCAAGGCTGTCAGACTCAAGTGCTAGCTGACTACACACTGTGTTCAGGGACCTGACACAGATGGTGATCTCCCTTAGGGGAGAGGTGAGCCAACTCTATTGAGAGAGGAGGAACCTTCTGCGAGGAATGTACTCCAACAGGATGAGCGGCTAAGCACGACCGCTATGAGGGGCAGTCTGTCCATGAAGATGATAGTAAAGATGCCCTTGTTCACTACATCCCTTCTGTGTGAGTGTGGAGTCATTCTATAGAAGGAGGTACCACAGAGGAGTTCCCCATCAGATACATCCCCCTGCAGCCGCAGAGATCTTGATGGGGTGGAGGCGCTGCATCGTATGTGAGTAGGACTCAGAGACACTACCTCAGACACCTGTCATGCTGATATTCCCCATACCAACCAAGCGGGAGACTCAGTAATTCTGTTGCCAGCAGGTGCACCACACATCACACATCCATGTAATTGGGAGATTTTCTTACATATGGGTCAGGATCAGTAGGGCCCAGGGAAAACACCGTTACATAGGTAACCCTAGATACTATAGCTTAGGGAGCTGGAAGATACCTTAAAACCCATTGAACTCGAGACTTCCGGTGACGTCAATGGGCATGGATCACTAGCGAGGGAGCCCCTAGGATCCTCCGGAATAAAACATATATAAAGCAAACTTCTGATTCAGAAAAACGGACCAAAAATTTCCTTGAACCGATAGAATAGACCAGGGATGTCTATAAAGTAAAAAAATAAAACACGATGCAGGAATTTACAACGTTTTTTGGGGGAACTCAACAAATGGCCGAAAATAAGGAAAATGGCGGCAACGCTGAATCGACAGACAGCATGCGTGACGGCGGATCAAGACCCAGAGAAAGAGGAGGAAGAGGGTGAAGTTACTAGGTCCTGTCTTGCAGGCCTATTCAAGAAAATGCAGCAGTCGTTGTAAATATCCTTCCAGGCCGACCTGAACATGGCAGTCAAGGATATTAAAAAAGTTATCTCAGCCTTCTCCCAGAGAACCTCAGATCTGGAAATTAAAATGGATGAAGTCCTCCATCTGCAGGCGAATATGGACGACGAGATAATACAGCTCAAACACAAAGTCCATCTACTTAAGAAGGGTCAGGAAGACCATGTGAATAGAGAAAGAAGACAAAACATCAGAGTCAGAAACATACCTGAGACGGTCCTTGTGGACGACCTATGTCCCTATCTCATCAGGCTCTGCTCTGCAATTGATAAAACCATATAGAAACAAGATCTAGAAATGGACTGTCTCATAGAGCTTTAGGACCTACATCAGAAGATCTTAAAAGAGCGTAGGATGTTATAGTGAGACACCACCATTATTCCACAAAAGACAGGATTATTAACTGCGGGAGAATAAATGGTGATACTGCCTTTGAAAACTCCAACCTACAAATTTTCAATGATGTCTCAAGGGTCACTGTGGCACGTCGCAGGGAGCTGAAACCACTAACCTCACTCCTGAGGGGAAAAGGTATTAAATTCCAGTGGGGCTTTTCGTTCAAGCTATCTGTGATAAGGAATGGAAAACAGATCGCCCTCCGGTACCCCCGAAGAATTAGAGAACTTCTTGCAAGCAATTGGCCTAACACTTTCTCAGGCCACCAGTGAACCACAGCTGTAGCCAAAACCACAGAGAACAAACCACCAGGGTGGACCGCCCCGAATGTCAGAAAGATTGGCTGGCCATAACCAACAAAGATCCACCAAGTGAAACCTAAATTCAAATGTCTCCCAACCAACAACAACATCAAGGATACAAACCTTTCCCCAATTTGAGCGTGAGCTCGCAAGAGGGTGGAACCTGAGGATTCAGGGCTTCCCTAAGGCTGACAAGCTTGACCAATGCGACAGGCTTGAAAAATTCACACACGCTTACCCGTCCAACCGTGGAAACCTCTGTCCTGGCGTAACCCGTGTCAGAAGGAACAGATCGAATGCCTAATTTACCCCACAAGTTTAGGTACCACACTCCGCCCCCCCCTACTTACCGTGGATGCCGACCGGAGAGTTGTGTCCCGATCACCTATGGGTGTGAACTACGGGACCCCTCCGACCCCTTCCCTGCCTCCCTCCGTTCCCTCACGACTGAGAAGCAAGTTATAATACTAAACAAGGCCACAGACTACAGTATGTTTGGTTTTCCTCGTGGAGGAGACGGAGGATGCGGGAGGACCAGGGACCCAGCTAGAGCGGGGGTGGAGGTGAGTATAGTAGGGGAGTTTTGATCCCCATTCACAAACTTACCACTGTACATAATGTCCATACTAACTATGTAGGTGAGGCATGCCCCCCTTCAGGCATCTGGCTGACCTACCAATACCAGAAAGGAGTAGAGCCAGTGCTGACTTAGCGGGCCCAGACCTGGCTGCCACCCTCCAGCAAGGCCTAAACACCCACCCCTGGGCAACTACAAGCTTTACCCACCTCCTGTACCAACAACTATGCAGTGGCCTCCGATATCAATCCTGTGCAGTAAAAAGAAAAGGCTTTTATGCATCTTGCAATATCTTTAGCACCAGCCTTTAGTTGGCGCCAAAATATTGCAAGATTTTAAAGTTCGATAAGCTTATCACTGTTTAGTGAATAGCAGTTACTGGCAAAAAAAACGATTTGGGGCTTTTTTTTGGCTTGTTGGATGACTGTTTTTCCTCAGAGTGTTAAAGGTCGTTAAAAAGCCAATTATAGCGCGATACTGCACTGTTATCACTGCTTAGTGAATAGCAATGCAAGCAATATAGCACTTCAGTATACGGGCATTTGACATGCATTAAGCCACTTATCGAAGTTTAGTGAATAGGCCCTTTATGTTAAATAAAATATTGTTTTCACTTTGCCAATGTTTTGCTCCAACTTTCCAAAAAGTTAGAAAATTTGGCAAAACGTTTGATAGCACTTTTTAGCCCTAAAAGTTTGAGAAAGAGAAATGGCCCTATTTATTAGAGTAGCCTCTGACATATACACTGTACCTCACAAAACACATCTTTATACACCATGTGTATAGAAACCTGGGAAATATGCTATTTTGAATATACTTGACATATTTAAATTACTGTATCTTGTTTTGTAGGTCTGAGGTGTACTCACAGGTATAGATTTAGCCGATGTTATCGACCGTTAATACACTAATTTATGAGTTGTCTTATTAAAAATCGCACAATTTGGCAACTCGCAGCTCCATTGAATTGTATTGCATATCAGCACCCAGTAAAACTCACAACTACGGTAACATGAAATCGCATGATATTGGGTGATATAACGAAAGAAAAGTTGGGAAATATACGGAAGCAGCTAATGACACACAGCGTCTCCAAGCACTTCAGTCTAGCCCATGGGGGTAATCCAGGAGCTTTAACCTATAAAGGGATTGAGAGAATGGATGCCCACTGGAGAGGGGGGGACAGGCTGCGTAAATAATGCCAACGTGAAACGTTCTGGATTTACAAATTAAAAACTTTAACACCAAGGGGGATGAATATTGACATAGACCTAGGGGCTTTTATGTAACATCTTTTTCTCGCCTCAGTATGCATTTATACATCCTGGGAACCATTCTCTATACCCAATTTCAGATAAGCCAACTGTATTAGGGTATTTTTCATTGCATAAGTTGGCACCAAGAGGGATTTATATTGAGTAGGGACACAACCCAGTTCCACTCCTGGAATCTCTATATTTATTGTCTATAGCCTTATTTAAAAAAAAATTTTAAATAATATTTTTATATATATTTTTTAAGTATCTTTTAAATTTCTTTCAAACTCTTTTTGAACTTCATTATGTTTGATTAGATATTCTATTTATAACACCCACAGAAACCTGGGCAATTAAATACACAATGCACATGAAAATGCTACTATAGCATCAACTTTTATGGATATACAGTATTGTTTTTACCATAGCCTGTATTTACCCCACTCTGGATTTCATTTGTTAACAATGAGTGAATGATATGACTGTCACAATTGTACGACAGTTAGATTAATATCTAAACAAATTGAACAACAATTAGATTAAAATTTTGCTATAGAACTTTGAAATCAGTAAGTCACACATTATAAGGATCACCCATTGAGTTATATGTATTTTGTATGATGCATTATGCATTCTGCAATAATCATGATGAGCATTATTTGTACTTTTTAATACCCCAATGATGGAAATACACAAACCCCTGTCTATGTATTTTAGAATCCCATGGGGGACTTAACTTAAAACGAGAGCGAACAGGACGTATTAGGATGCTTAACAGAAGAAAGAATACGGGAAAGATCACATTGAACACTATGGGACTCCGGACTAATCTGCAAAGCGCATGCGCAGTAATTTATGCAGGAACGCTTTCAACCACGAGGGCGCAAACCACTGATGTCATACCGGGCGCCCACCACAGGAAGCACACGCATCAATCAAGATGGCGGCTCTCCGTCGCGCAGGGAGCCTGAAGCCAATCACCAATCATGGAGGATAGACCTGGTGCCTATTCAAAGGGACTAAAAACCAGCCACTCCACCTTCCACGAGCCTGAGGAAGCCCTGTTCAGGGCGAAACGCGTAACTCATCGACTTTGGAACTGTGCAGCACTCAGAGAGGAACCGGAGGTGCTGTGGAAACTCTCTTCATCCGGACGCGGAGAAAAGAGACTTTGTGCCCACTAACCACCAAGAGATTCCTTTTGCTGTTTTATTCTCCCAATTAGAAGCAGCAGTGGCTTCTTTGTTTTTATATTTCCTATCCCCTTATTGTTTTTAAGTGTTTATTGCTGATTTTATTTTATGCTAGTTTATAATAAAGCTATCACCCCCCATAGTGTTCAGTGTCCCTGAGTCCATTTGAGATTGTGTGTAGCCCCTAGGGGTTTACCTACCATTCCTATCATTGCTACTGGAGTATCAAAGATACCTCTATGAGTGTGTACTCACACTGGCCCGTGTGAGTATTTTGGTATATCCCTCTATTCCCCTCCTACCAGGTTTGAACATCTGAGCCCTGGTCATTGGTTATATGTTTATCTACCTGAAGACCTGTTAACCGTATGGGTGTTGACAAGATACGGATATAGGAGATCACTCACATTAGGCCGTGTGAGTGGAATATTATTTATCAGTATTGGATACATGCAATATCATATTGCTTCACCCCCTTACCGCAGCAGATCTGTGTATATATGTGCCTAATTGCCTTCTTTTATTGTTTACACTTACATCCACACGAGAGGCAAACTACAGTCAAGAATCCACCGACCTAAAGGAGAAAAAAGGACCAGAAAGAAAGAAGCACCACCATCCAGAAGCAAGACTCGAAAGGAAGTAAAAGAAACCTTGATGGGATACAACTTACACAAGGCCGTGTAAGTTTATTTATTTTTCCATTCTAATCCCTGTGATCACACATTTATACGCAAGCTCCCCATCCAAGGAGTTTTTTGATCTTTCTATGAGGGATCAATAGAGGTATAAACACCACATTGACCGTCAGTGAAAGATATTACATTCCCCTCACATTGTGCTCCCCCATCTCTTCTTTTGTTTCATATTTATCAAGGGTCCGGGATAGACCCTAGTGGGGTAATTTGAGTCACGTGAGGACTTTTCAAGAGAACTCCAAATAAGGTTGTATTATACCCTTTCTATCCTAAAAATACATATCCATTTACCAAGTGACGGTTAGAGCTAGCGCCCGAGTAACACACTACAATTGGGTAATATAACGCCTGCTGCATCTGTATGTCTCCACATGTTGTATAGAGAGTTTTCGCAGGTACATAAGTCAATGGGTACTCAACGAAGTTAGGCATTTTTTTTCAAATTTTGCAAAATTCGGGAACTTCGACTAAAGGTTTGCATGTCTCTACTTTTTTTTATTTTGTATTTCGTGCCATGTTTACGGTGTGTAGGAATCACCTTCAATAAGGTAGTTGTCAAATAAATGTAGTATCCCATACATTTTTAACTGGGGTTAGGGGAAGATAAAACATGTTCAACCCTATTTTTAGATGCCTCACCTGCTTTAATATGTTACTTGGAACACTGTAGTATTGTCCCTTCTGTATATTATCATGGTTCTTTCTTGACACTGCCATTAAGGTGGATCAATATTTCTGTTTGTATAAATGTCTCCCTTATAGCCTTAGTCTCTGCATCTGCCTCTAATACAATTTGTTTTGCTATTAATATCCAGCTATAAGTAAGGCTTTTTATTAAGAACGGGGTTTGCAGGAATTTGCAGAGTGAATTGTGTTATGATTGGTAGGCTTGAAATAAATGTCAGTTGTGATATGTTTATCCATATGTTCTCACCATAATATTCAGCAAAGAGATTTTGGATTTACTCCGATTCACAGTAAATCATATAAATTATGGTAATTGATTCAAATAATCAATGAAGAAAGTCAGAGCTGTTTCTGGACCCTGCCAAACCAAAAGACAGTGTATACAAACCATATCCATTTCCTTATAAGACTGAGGTAAATTATATATAGTTCCTTACAGTGGGCTGTGCTGAGTAGCTGGCACTGAACTTGTACAGTAGAAGCTTATGAATCTGTAAATATTAGAAAGTTATGTCAGAAAGGTTAAACAGATCATTACTTGGAGTAGAGACTGAGACAATAGGTCTAGGAAAGCATTAACAGAAAGTTCCAAGTTTATAATTATAAGCTGTAATGCTCAATGAAAGAAGTTTACTACCTGACTTACTGTACAAGTTCTTATAGAAAAAGGACACTGAAGTGTGTGCATTTGCTTAATATCCCAATTCCAGCTGGCTTGCCTGCTGTAAAACTGGCACTGTCCCCCTATCACGGTCTGAGGGAACAATAGGGCGCTGCAAGTAACACATGGCACCAGGGGAAAGTAATAGGGAGCTTTCAACATATACGAATCTGCGAATGGAGAAGGAATACCTCCGAAGGGTCTGTGTCTAGAGATAGGCACATTTTCTTGGCAAAGTTGGATCTGCAGCAGACTTGCCGGTTCCTTTGGACCGTGGATTTCTGCAGATCAATCTGAAAAAGGGCAACTCTTGTTTGGCAGATTTTTTTATTATTATTATCAGTACACTCCATGGATTCCGCAACCCGTGGGTGGATTTGTAGAATCCAATCCGTGGATTCATCAATCTGTTGGCGGGTTCTAAAGAATCTGCCAATGGATTGCTGAATCCGAGAATTGGATTCTACAAATCCATCCACGGATTGTATCCAATGGTGGATTTTGATGAATCCGCGCGGATTAAAATTGACTAAATCTGTCCCCGGATTTTACATTGCAAAACGGATTTTAGGGGGAAAATGCGGGAAACGGATTTGGGCGGATTCGCCAATCTCTATCTATGACACAGCAGCAGCCATTAGAAGAATCATTAGTACTTGTGAAACTAATCTCCAGTGGAGATGGACAACTTAGTCACCACACGTGTTACGGTTTGTGGCACATTTAGAGGAAACCTGGAAGCATTTCGAGCAAGTGTTCATTTTATACCTGGAGGCAATTGATAAGGACCCATTCCGTAGCTCTAAAAAAGTAGCGCTGCCGATAATAGTTGCTGAGGCAGAAGCACTAGACATAAAACTGACAGATCGCAATAAATATTTGACGCTGTCATGCAAAAGTGTAAATCATACTTGGTACAAATGAAAGAATTAGATTTATGCAAGAATTATTTTCAATACCAGAGTGCAGAAAGCACCGGAAAAGTATTGAGGAGTCTGTTACAGCTTTTAAACTGAAAGGCCAATCTTGCAATTTTGGGCCGCTCAAGGATTCTCTGATAAAAGAGAGAGATGTTGTGGGATGCAATAATCCAAAGTTTGTTAAGAGAGAGAGTGATTTAACCATCTGTAGTTATACAGATAAACCAGGCAGCAGAGCAAGCTAAGATATAAATGTTTGCTTTAAACAATAAAGAAAAACATGATTCTCTGCACTAGGTACGCACTCACACACAACATCTTAAATTTCTGAAACAAATGTAGCGTGACAAAGAAAAGAGAAAAACAATAGAAAAAGGTTATTGCTCCTCTACTCGTGAAAGGCCAAAGAAAATTTAGCAATTGTAGAGTTGAACATGTACACAGGAAGTGCTCTTCCCCTGGGCAGAAATGTAAAAACTGTAACAAATACAATCATTTTTCCAAACTCTACAGACATAAAAAAAAAAAAGTATGAATGCTATGGAAGAAACAGACACTAGTTCCAGTAATCTGTTTAGTATGGTACCACAAATGTCAGATACTAAGGGCACACAGGTCATATACAAGGTAGGTACTGGAGCTCAAAGCAATGCCCTGTCACTGAGATTGGGGTGAGTATTGAGGTGCACTATAGGTATACAATGTACATATTAACACCAACAATAGGACAATGCGCACTTACAGTACTATACAGTATAAAGAGAAGCAGAGCACGCATGTTTTTGCCATTGTGTCAAGCAACACCAAGACAGGTTGGAATCAAGCCAGAAATTAGGGCTCTCTGACACAAGCCATTTAATTAGATACCAAATATGTAATGGCAGAATTTGATGATATTTAAAAAGGTCTGAACATTTTTTCAGTATACAGTACAATTACTTTAAAAGAGGATGCAAATCCTGCAATACTGTACATGCAAGCTCAAAGGAGGACCTGCAAAAGGAACTGCAAAGTTGAATTACTCTTGATGGGATTGAATGGTTTCAGTAGCCAACATACTGGGTGCATCCTCTTTATATTGGGGGGGTGGGGAGAGGGGGAGAGATTGGATAGAAAATAAATCAATGCAAGTTACAGTATATGGGAGCATCACCGCATTCCAAAAATACTCCTTGTTAATGGAGTACAAGGTACCCGGGTTTACATTGCTCATATCCTAGTTTGGCGCTTTACATTAGCAGAACATAATAAAAGACTTGCACAAGTTTTGCAGATAGCAAGAGACAAAGGAGTTAAGCTAAAAAAATCCAAGTGTCAAACTGTGATGGAATAAATATTATACTTGGGAGAAATATTGTCAGAAATAGGTCAAGCTTGATAATGAAAAAGTTCAAGCTGTACACAGACCAAAATAAATATCTCCAATGATTTCTCTGTATGGAACTTAGGCAAGTTCGTCACCAACCTGGCTGAAGAAACTAAAAATATGCATAAATTGCTAGCAGAAAATACAGAATTGAGCTGGACCAGTGAGCTGAAGCGCAATACTCATTATTAAAAATCTACTACTGCTGCTCCTGTTCTGCAATACATTGATATCACATGCCCTACCAAGGTGTCCATAGATGTTCCAAAAGATGGCATGGATGCATTACTATTACAACATTCAGCATCCCGACTGAGCTTTCACCAGCACAGAGTACAAATGTGCGCAAATAGAAAAAGAAACATTTGGAATTGCTTTTGGCGGGGAAGCTTTTCATAATGTGCATTCCTGGCTCCTACAGGGAGGTATGGGGTTACATCTTATTACAGGCTCAAGGAAGTAACTAATGTGAACTAACTAATTTCAAGTAACTTATTCCATGTTACCATTTGCATGTTACAAATGATCTAGATCGGTGATTGGCCAGTTTGAGTTCTTCCAGAATGTGCTGGAAATGTCAACCCTTTAGGGGATAACTCAGTAGCTAAGGCCCTCTCTTTTCTTGCCCAGCAACAGGGGTAGAGGAAAGGTTAGAAATATTTGCAACCTGGATCTTCTTCCTTAGATCTTAAGTGGACCCGTGTTAAGGAGATCTCTGGGGCGCCTAGCCCTGTAATTAGGGGTAAGCAACATGTTCTTGTTTTCTAAGTTAGGGCAAATCTCCCAATATAGGGGCCCATCTAGACAGTTCACTTAACCAGTAGCCTGTCACAGTAGGAAGTGGGTCCTTCAGACAGGGGATCATTGAGGAGACCTGGAAGAGTTGCTGATGAATTGTTGGTGAAGGTTCCAGCTCTGTTTTTGGGAACAGGGGAAATGCTTGAAAAATAGCTACTCATGGTTGAGGAAACCTGGGTGTATGTGTCTGCATGTAACAAGAAGCTATCTTTTGACTCTGGAAACTGTTTCTGTTACTGCCCATGGCTGACTGTTCAATGCAGTTAAAAGAAAGTTCCTGTTCGCCCTTTTCAATATCAACACCCCATCCCTGCATGAAGTTGTAGCACCCTGAGAAATAAGGTAACCGCTGAGCATCACCAGCACACACAAGAAATATCACTTTAGGAGACAGTGAAACACTTTGGTGTGGCTCCTCTTCTATTGGCCAGACGTAGAGGTGTTACATAGGGCATTCCATTTGTAATTTAAACTGACCTCTTCTGACAATTTCCAAGAAGGAACTGTGGCAACCAGTTGAAGTGACCCCAGATGAAGTCCGGTGGGACGAAACATGTTGGGCCTTTTTTGATGCTTTGAGGCCACTGTACCCAATCTCTTGAGAAGCCGTGATTGGAAGGAGACTGCTGAGACGGCCGTGACGCGGCAAAGTGCCCCCACTGCGGGTGAGAGACGCTGGCAGAGGCAATCACGGTCTGTTCCTGACTGAGAAGTGGAGCCTTCGCATCGGGTGCTGTTATCTAAGGAGAAGGGTTGAAGTGCGCCCGAAGTCACATCTTGTTTACTTACCAGCGGGGAGAGTGTGAGTGTGTTACCATCCCCTCTGTGTTGTATGTCATCTTAAAGTAAATGTTAATGCACTATATACTTGCATTTGTTTTTCTTCATATGAGGGTCTACAAAGAGTCTGCTGACCTAGAGAATCTTCTACTTGGAGTTACAGTATCATGTGTTTTTCAGTGCTAACTAACACTGGGTTCATTTGCACATATTAACTGTTTTATCACTTTGCGCCATGAACACTGTTTTGTTTAGGCCTTATGTAACATAGAATACTATAACCAAGACAACTCCTTATGGACACATGGAAATTAAGAAATGTAAACAAAGAGCCAGATATGTAACGTCTGCCAAATTCACAGATGAGCTCTAACTAAGGAACCACTGATGATTACAGATACAAAAGAAAGAGATTTACAAAATGGGAGTTGATCTGATCACTGTCAAAGTTATAGACTACATGGCTGTTATTGATGCATACTCTAACAAACATGAGGTTGCCAGATTGAAAAGAACAAGAACATTTGGGGGGATTTGGGATACCTGAAATTATGAAAACAGATAATGGATCACATATTTCAGGAAAACACTTACAGCTTTTTACTGTAGCATATGCAATTGAACTGATCATATTAAGCAAAAAAAAAAGGATAGCCCCAAAGTAATGGACTTGCTGAGTGTGGAATAAAAATCGTAAAGACCTTGCTCACGAAGATCATGATAAACATGGAGGATCCTGATATGGCTCTGCTGAACTACAGAGCACATTTTCTAGAATGTGGAAAATCACCAGCAGATCTCCAGCTTAAAATATTGTTTTATTGGTTAATAGTTACTGCTGAAAGGCAATTTTTCCCAACCTGGAGGACCTAAAGGATTTAATAGCAGGACACATATACTGTAAGATACAGAAAATACAAAAGAAAAAGAAGGTCATAGAATGACAGAAAAACAGGGAGTCCGAAATAGTGACAAAGAGAAAGAAGGCACTTTCCCTGCATAAATAAACAGTCAATATATTCTACTAAGTAAAAACTCTTCATTCTTTCAATTGAGATTTTTGTGGAGTGCTCAAACTCCTAATGTTAGGAGAATGTGGGTGCCAATCCAAAACAAGACTGGGAACCACTGCTGTAACGTAATGCCAAGCCTTATTCACAGGAATGTTGGCATTAATAAAATGCGTGTCAAGAACTTCTACAACCTTTGTAGAATTGTGTCTTTCTGAGGCTTCTGTCAACCCAGAAAACTATATAAAAAAAAAATGGCCAAGGTTTTGTCAATTGCCAGCTTTTACCTTGGTGGTCTGTTTCAGTGCTTGCAATTCAAATATTTCAAAACAGGAAAACATAACTTTCCTAACACCTGGATTTCTGTGTATTTGCCAGCTTGTCTGAACCTCAGCCTTTCCTCACAAGTAGTCTTCCAAGTCTAGTATGTGAGAGACTCCTACAATGATGAAAACAACTCAAATATATTCAGGAAATAAAAAACTATTTCATATGCGGCTCGGTAAGTAAAGGCAAAGAAAACAATGACAGAGTTTAAAGCAGGGGAGCCTGGTTCAAATCCAGATGTTTACTCCTTGTGACCTTGGGTAAGTCCCTGTGTCTCAGGCACATAAAAATTGATTTTAAGCTCTATGGAGCAGGGACTTGTGTCTGCAAAAATTCTATATAAAACGCTGTGTACACTATCAGCGCTATACAAGAAAAAACGTAGTTATTATAAATGAAAACCTACGAACAATGGTTCAACCTTATCCTATCTACATTTTTCAATTAAGTGGTCATAAACCATATTAAATAAGCAATTAACACCCCTGTGTTTTTTCTTCATTAAATCAGAAAATCTGGTACACTAATAAAGAAAATGTATGTTGTTATTTACTGCAAGACAGTAATACAATATATAGTGTCTCTACCAAATATGTTTTTTAAGGATTGTTCACATACATTAAAGACATCTGTTTTTTAATTTACAGAAAGTTGGTGCTCGAAAAATCAATTTCTAGTTGTGCATGTTAGGTGAATTTGCGTTATGTATGAAAGTGTCTCAGCTGCAAAATTAGAAGACGACTGGACCAAAGGAGGTCCATCAGAATTATTAAGTAAAATAATGTTCCGTAGAAGTAATTTTTGCTCTGATAAACCTGGTACAGATATATAGAATATTTACCTTGAGAAAATGCTTTAAAAGAAATGGGAAGAAAATCTAGAGCAAATTAAATTAAAACTGCAAGTACAGATTAAGCAAAACTTACTGTCCTCGTGACTGTAACAAACTGTGTAAATCCCCAACATTTGTTAGCAATTTGCGGATACAGTGACTGCAAATGGAGCTATGAGGCAGCCGTAGTCCTCTGCATTAATGAAAGGAGGCACTAGTGTGTCTTTAATCTAAATGCAGTGCAACCCACCCCTTATTCTTATAACAAAGACTTTGTGAAATAATACAATCTCCTTCAGCCGACATCTTCTGCGGGCTGTCTCTTGTGCGCTTTCACCTGTAAAGTACTGTAATTGTGAGAATGTTATTTATTAATAATCGAGAAGAAATAGATGCATGACTTACAGTGTCGACTACCAATAAACTGCGTGTGCGTGTACTATGGAACCTGTATGGAATGCATATGCGTGTCATTGATTTGTTGTGCATGCGAACTGTATGTAAGAACTGTATGGAACGCATGCGCAGTACACATATTAACAATTAAATGGAACGCATACATTACATTCATTATCGCTGGATGTGTTTCCTACAAGAACAAATTGTTAATTACTTTATTGGGCAGAGCAATCAAAAGTCACATGATGCTGAAATATTAGGGGAGTATGTTAAATCGTCTGTACCTTACTGGTTCTTACATATCTTTCCAAAGTTTCTGTTTGTATTACATAAAGCGTGATGTCATCTATTGCATCCCTATGGATCATCTCAGGTTTTTGCTTTCGTGGTGCCATGTACTTTGTAAATCAGGCAAAGGTAACTGCTCTGGGATGTCACTTTCCTACAGGTCGGTCCCTGAATCACTGAGGCTTGTTACCACAATTTCCGCTGTCTGGGAAGCTGGGTAACATCAGGGTATAGAACAAATAAAGTGATGCTGCACACCTCAAAAATAGAAAAAACATACAATTACCGGTGCTCCAGTGTTTGCACGAAAGCCTGCAATCAGTCCAAGACAGATGAATGAAGGAACAAAGGGCACTGCGGATTTGAGCAAAATAAACTCATTTATTGAGCCAACACGACGTTTCGACCTAAGTGGTCTTTTTCAAGTGACAATGGCATAAATACATTCCACAATAGTAACATATAAATAGTGCCCCAAATCCCCACAATGCAGCCTGTCCAATTGGACAGGCTGCATTGTGGGGATTTGGGGCACTATTTATATGTTACTATTGTGGAATGTATTTATAACATCAGGGTATGGCATTGAGACACAGGAGGGGGTGGTTACTCCAGATTCTTCCTCTCTTCTGCTGCTGTGAATCTATAATAGAATACAGACCCACAATGTCACTCGCCATTGCCACCATCTCCCTCACCATATGGCTAGAGACTTTTGCAGGAAGCAGTACTGGAGTGATGGAGTTGGTGGGGGCTTTGGTAACCTTGGGTATGTGATCAGCCTACACAAGGGCATGGGTGGAATGGTAGGCCTGGTTAAGAGAGGCTTTCGAAGAAAGGGGAATGGAGGTCGCAAGGATAGAGGCGATCAGGGAAAGGTTGCTGAGATTTCTGTTAAGAAAACTGGAGTTTGGGGCTCAGCTTAAATGGCGGTGATTTGTTTGGCAGTTTTTTTTTATTAAAGTTGAATGGAGAAAGGGATTATACAAAGAATTTCGTGATATGCAGGAAAGTAGCAGGTAAGAAGAGGGTGGCTAGATCCAAGGTGACCGTGCCCCATTGTCAGCTGTAATGCTGGAAAAAATAGTGGCGGAACACGCCGGGCATGTTTGACTGGTTACGAGGCAAGGCTGTTTAGTGTTTCATTTTTCTTGGCTTTTTTTAGGGCCATGCGCATTAACGAAATAGTGAGCACATCAAAGAAGGGCGCGGGCGGGTTGCAGAAGAGGATGTAGTGTGGGAAGCTGGGTTTGTGCGGTTTAGGATTAGGAGGTCAAAGACAGACCAGGCGGGAATAGGTAATGGGGGATAGAAGGCAGTGTGATCTGTACAGTAAGGGAAGTGGGGGAGTACTTTCAGTGCAGGCCCCACTGGGCAGGGAAGAGGACAAGGCATAAGCCAGGAGGAAGGCAATTGGGGGTAATGAAAGACTTGGCCAGGATGTTGTAGGTTGGCAGTAGGGGCATGATTTGGGACCAAATGCTTCCCAAGATGTTGGTAGGAAGAGTGGAAGGGTCCCTCCTGATATAATTTTGCTGAATGTTGGGGGCTGGGGGAGGGATAACGACAATGTGGCATCGGTCTGGTGATTGAATTTAATGCGGGACATGCAGAGGGATATATTGCAGTTAGTAATGAGATTTAGGCCCATGTTATTAGTATGTCAGAGGTGTCACCTAGGATGCAGTGGTGGCAGGAGGACTGGCGCTGCAGTAGATAGATTGAGGAAAAAAGTCAATATGGGCGGCATTCGTGCTGGCTTTGCAGTGAGGAATGTGAACTTGGAAGGGTGGCTGAAAGGCTTCTTTAGAGATGATTAGGTTCACCTATCCGATATCGGGAATGCTATCCTGATTTTGGCATGGCAGGGTGCACTGGATAAAGCGGTGAGGTTAGTGGCAGCTCACAAGTCCAATTTAATGTATTGTATTGTATGTCTTTATTTATATAGCACCAAAAGTGTACTCAGCGCTTCACAAAGAATAAAGTACAGGGAATTATAATAATACAATAAGCGCAGCAAAATCAGACAATTGGAAAGGAAATCCCTGCCCCGATGAGCTTACAATCTAAGTGGTATGATGGGAGTTTTACAGAGACAGCAGGTGAGGGAATAAGTGCTGTAGATGGCAGTACTTGACCACATTTGGTGGTAGGAATGAATGTGGGTGTGGGACAATAGCCATGAGTACAGGCTAATGGAATGCTTGATATGTTGGCGAGTTTTAAGGTTAGTCAGTATTAAATCAGAAGGTTAACAACATTTACAGGGGATGAGATGGCAGGGAGGCATGGGTGAGATCAGGTGTGTATGTCTGGGTTCAGGCTTAGGGGAGATTCCCAGCAGCAGGAAGGAGTAGATAGAGGGTGTGAATAGAGGATTTGTGTGGGTGTTTTTTATTGAGGGGTAAAGAAGTTGTTGGAGAGAGGTGTATAAATAATGGTGCAGTGGGGAGTGGGGAAGTTGGAGAGAACAGAGACGTTCACAAAGGAGTGAAAAAACAGTAACCAGAAAAAGCAATAGGGAGAGCATAGTGCGATTAAGGAGGAGAGACTTCCCAGTAATTGGAGGATAGGAAGAGTACAAATAATCACAGCATTTAGAAAGTCAAGTTCTCACAGTTGCAAAGTTGTTGTTGTGTAGTCCAGATCTTCCTCTAATCTTCACCTCCAATTTAAACTCCAAAATTAACTCTTCAGACACTATAAATATCACACTTAAGATCTTACACAGACATATGGCTGACAGCCATGATAGACTGTCTTAAATACTCATCATATGCATTTGACTAACAATTAAGGGAGGGGTTTGCCTAATCAACTCACAGGAACATACCAAATAGTTGTTAATTAGATTTTAAATTCTCTTTCAATTGATAGAAGTAATCAGCTCACAGAAACATACCTGTTTGAAGAAATGAATCAGAATGTTAGCCCAGATATTCAGAATGCATCCATGATTAAAGATATAGAAAGAAAACATCCAGTGATGATAACTCAAAAATTAACTCTGCAGACACTTTAAATGTGACACTTGAGATGTTACACAATCATAATGTTGGTTAAATGACCATGCTAGTGGCGGGAGTTTACTCAGGGGCGGGGACTCAGTCAGTATTGTCTCCTAGTGGAAGGTCTCAGACCTTGTAAGTTGATTTTTGGGGAAGGGGCTACCATTCAGCCTAAGGTGCCGAATGGCAGAATGAGCTGAGGGTATCCATTGAGCTCTTGGTGGATGGTAGCGGAGCAATCTGGCTGGGTCTCTAGTTGGGATAAATTTTTATATTTATCATGTTGGTTGTTTATAAATAAAGCTGTGACTGGTTTTCAGCCAAAGGAATGTCTGGTGTGGTTATTGGGAATGCGGGGAAGGGTCCAGCTCGAAGCATGGAGGGAGGTAATGTATGTATGTTTAATGTTTTACTGTGTTTAATTATTTTTATATACTTGTAGCCGGGACCGCCCTTTTTCACCCTTGCTAGTGGAGGGAGGTTGCGCCTGCGCGGATGTGAGTTGCCAAGCCCGCGAAGGAGGAGAGTGCTAATTGTGGGAGGTGGCGAGACCCTTGTCCCAGCAGGCACGCGGGTACCTTGTGACAGAGTTGATCCAATGGGCAAGGGGGTGGAGGAGGAAAAGGGAGGTGGTTGCGCGCACGTGGAGCAGAGCAGGAGAGGAGAGGAGACGGAGCTTCAATGTAGGGGAGGCCCCAAAACCCCCCCTGCGTAGGCCGTGTGCCCCCGGCCCAGTTAGGCCCTGAGTCATGGTAGAGACAAGCAGAGCTAATGATTACCATAGTGAGGTTCCTGATTCCCCATTGTATCAGTCGAGTGGAGCAGGACTGTCCTAATTGGCGGGAGGTCTGGGCTCAGACCCTGCTATTCGATTTCGAGTGTCCGGGTGGGATCGCCCTGGATGACCGCGTGGGTGGGAAGATGACTTCTGCCTCAGGTGGATCCTTTGTGAAGAGAGTAGCAGTCCCGGGTACCGGAGTACCCGGCAGGTATTTCAATAGGTGCACCAATGGTACCTTCCATTCATTCGGGACACAGTGGCTGCGCAGTCACCTATATATATACACATATTTGGCTCTCTTGGGCATGGGAGGACTTATCCCTTGAGGGATCGGACACGGGGTGGGATCACCCGGTGGAGGGATCGGGGAGTGTTGGCGCCCGCCGTGGCGTAGTATTGAGTGTCTCCGGAGGGAGTGTATTGCATGTATATTCATGTGAGGGTTCAAATGCAAGTAAAAGAAGTTGGTTACAGTTATAGGCTTTGTGTTAGTGATTGTTGTATACGTATATGTCCTGCGAAGATCCACTCCCTCTCTGGCGGGAGCTGTCGCAGGTGGAGGCGCTGCACCCGGTATAGTTATTATGCGAGTACCCCAGGCTCTCCGAGGCAGAGACTTAGGCCCTGTAAGCTTACAGGTGATACAGCACATAGGAGCGGCCTGCAAGTGATAGGAAGCAGGGCTACATACTGTATTAAATCAGCGGGTCTCCGGAGGTGAGCCCCATTCAATTCTGTTTCTGGGACCCGTGCTTCTGCAGATATAGACCTCCGTAGGGTTGCCGGTAGACGCTATGGCTGGGCCCATGTAGCATTGCACGGGATCTTTAAACCAATATTAAACTTAATATTATGAATCCATACAGATAATATAAGATATTTAGAATATTAAAATGAGATATATACATAAATTAACCTCCTAAAAAATGAACAACCAAAAAAGTTATGTATGATTAAAATATATTTTTAATTCACAGCAAAAAAACTAATGATATGAGAAAAATATATGAAAGAATATGAAAAAAACGAACAATAAGTATATACAAAAAGGAAAAAATATAGAGGTATATACAGTAAATCTTTTAAAAATTATTCATTTTAAATAAAACAAACAATATGTATATATACTTATATATACACAAACAATATGTATATATATATATATATATATATATATATATATGGAATATTTTTCCATATACTGTTACTTTATATATAAATTATAATTAAAATTAAAGTAGAAATGAAACCCAGAATATACAAAGGTGAGGTAGAGCAATGAATTATATCAAAATAAGCCAAAAAAATTATGAATGTCTATATCACTATTTAACACATCTGGATGTACAGTAGGATATTAAATTTGTGAATCCAAAGCGTTTCCTTTCGTGATAAATCATTGACTCTATTGCCTCCTCTTCTTCAGTTGGGGTAAATATAATCTATACCTAAATATATCAATCCCATGGGGTCTGAATTGGGATATTTAAAAAAAATGTAATTGCAAAATATGAGAATCCAAACTGAGACTGATATTACATATATGTTCTAATATCCTAATACCCTAATTTTGATTTGTTGGGTAGTACACTGGCCATATTGTAAGCCACACGGGTATTCTAAAAGATGCACTATAAAATCAATTTTGCAATTAATTCAACAGTAAACATTAAAAAAACTGTCCTTTCTGACTGGCCATACACTTACTGTACATTGTCGCATTGATAAAAATCCCTTTGGTTTCTGATCCAACCAAGTATCTATTAGACTTCCTTTAGAATTTTTTTTTTTTTTAAAGACTTGAGACCAATTTATTCTTGAGGTTTGGTGCTCGAGTAAAAACTGTCTGGGGTTTTTGTGGTAACATTTTGTTTAAGCATACTATTTTGTTGTAAAACATTCTAATGTTTGTGCAACTTTTTTTAATTGTAACATATTCTTTATTATGCAGAGTTTTAAAGGGTCTAAAATTATCTTGTAATATGTATATATGACATCATTTTCATTTTTAAATAACCCTGGTGTTCTACAAAACCATAGCAACAGGGCTTTGTATCAACATTTATGGTTTCTTAAAAAAAAAAAACCCCACTTTAATTAAGGTTGAGAAGAGAGCAGATAAAAGCCTACTTTCCTCCGGAAGAATTTTCCACTGCATGAGCTTGTGCGTGGTCCAGTGAGCACATCAGTAAAACATTTTAAATAATTTGTGAGCACTAAAAGCATACAGCCTCTAATTGCCAAAATATTATAATCCCAACAGCATTTCACTATATGCTGAGAAACATCAGAAACATCAAAATGTTAGAACTCATTGTGTAAATGTTTCATGCTGCCTCAGCAAACAAACAGCTCAGAAGCATTGTGTGACTGAAATTCTAACTACAGGAACCCCGCTGTGTGCACATGCCAAGCAGAACCCAGGCAAAAAATAAAGGAACAAAGCACAGGGGGGGCTGTGTATCATGGGGATCAACAACTATTTTCCATTGGGCTGAGAGAGTTTTTTTTAGTGGTAAGGATTGAAGAATAAACTGGAGCACTCACGGTTTTTGTGGCATAAAAGAACAACAGTTCTCCAGTTACTGGTGCTTCTTATTTCCAGGTCCAGCCTGCTACTCTCTCAGCATGGACAAGCTACTCAAAATGAAGAGGAGTTGGCACTACGCTTCATTTTGAGTTTTTTAGTGGTAAGAACAGTGTTTTCAAAGTGAGTGAACTTGGTCCAATTTCCAACTTGAGCTTTTCTTGTGACCTTAGGCAACTCACTTTATATCCCTTAAATTGTAAGCGTTTATGGACCTACACGTTGGGCAATAAATAGCTCTTGAAGACACTACTAGCACTAAACGTGCTGGTCTTTGAAATTTTATTACCAGTTGGCGGTGTGATTGACCATGCAGAGTTTAACACCTGCAGTGTTTTCCTAATTACAGATGTAGGGAGGGTTATTGTTCCTACTTATAGCACAGCAGAACTCATTATAAAGCAGAATATCAGAGTTTCCATAGATTTCAATGTAAGTGATAGCACAGAATATCTAAACATAACCCATCAAAGGGAGCAATTTAAAACAGCATCATCTGTATTGTTATACAGTAGAATTCCTTTTTCGTGTGCATATTTGCTAACCAGTCTTCTGCCCCAAGACACCTTTTATCTTTGAAAGCCCATTTCAGTGAATAGGCTGTAAGGAGTCTTCAAATACTTGAAGTTGTTTTTGAAAAAAAAGTTTCAAACTTTTAGCTTGGAAACTGCTAGTGAAATGTTCCAATTTTGCAAAACAATCTATTTTCCAAAATACATTAAAAAATAAAAGTTAAAAAAAAAATAATGTTATGTTTGACATTTTTAAGAAAAGACAAATGGTGTCTGTTTTCAAACATTGGTAAATTCATACAGGCAATGGGGGAGCGTGGGATTAGAATAACATTTGAGAATAAAAAACAATCAAATTATTGTGGTTACAACAATAATGCTGGGGGTTGGTGAAAATACTAAAGACACTTACACGGCCATGTGCAAGCAGACACGGTGATGTGGTTTCTTTTGGCAATTCCAGTCACTCCCAACAACAAGTATTGGTGGTTTAAAGGGTTTTAAAATAAATATATAAATATATCTGTACTCACACGGCCATGTGTGAGTCCTTGCAGGAAGTTGGTAACTTTGGGGTTAAATTAACCCATCTGCATCTCCCCCCAGTGTAGACTCTTCTCTTTCTGCAACCAACGTGGGGTTCTAACCCCGGTCTTGGGCATCAGATGGGGACTCTCCCCGGTGGTGGTAGTAGGGGGGGGAGTAGGTAGAGAAAGTGAGGCACGTTGTCAGTAGGTTTTAAAACACATTTATTAGTTTTAAAAGCAATTGGTAAAACAAGACTCACATACATACATAGTGGTTGGACCCCTGGCCTCCTCGTGCAGTCCAGGATACAGTTTTAGCAGCCGTTTATGCAACTCACGCGTCCGTGATACAGGAGAAAAAAACTTTTTCTCCTTGTCTGCAATGGCTGCCTGGTTGATCCGGCTACGGGAGCCACGTTGGGCCAAATTCAGCAGGAACTTTAGAGCTACGCGTTTCGCCGAGTCATCGGCTTCCTCAGGCTCATATTCTGACGAGGAGGGGGTCTCTGAGTTTTATAAACCCCCTGTGTAATCAAAGTTTAATTGGGGCGGGCTGTGTTTAATAAAGCCCTAATTACAACGTTTTATTAATGAGATTTACATATTTCATGTTCTGTAATCATACTGTCTTGCCTTTAAAATCAGTTTAAGCTTAAACGTTTTTATATACTTAAATTGATATCCCTATCTGTCGGGGTTAATAGATGACTGCAGTAAAATACATACTTGTTAATTATTTAATTAGACAATTTTATCAGAGTATTATCAAATCTATTTTTAAACTTCACACACATTTAAACAATTTTATACAAATTCTACTAAAATTAAAATTCACAGGTATTTTGGTTTTAAGACCTCCAATGGGGTCCATCTAATCATATGTCAGAATTGGTCATCTGGATGATAATAGTGCAAAGTGTACTTGCTCCTTGAACTTGATTAAAAATTATTACCATGTAGATTTATAAACACATATAAATTAATTAAAACATTTTGGCTATCAAAGTGCCCAAATCCTTTGATATAAAGCAAATTACCCATCCCCGTCAGGGTTATGCGTTGGTTAAAAACAATTATAAATGGATCATACGCAATATGTTCCATTTTAAAATTTGATCACTTTTATAATAGTCGCACAAAATAGTATTATCATTCTAAATCTAAAAGCTATAAACTAAAAAACTAAAAACAAGACTGACAACTAAAAACTAAAACTGAAAAGGGAACTGACGCTGGACAAAGGAAATCTAGGGAACTAAAGGGAACTGTAACAGAATGGAACTGTAAATGAATGGAACTGTAAAAGAAGAAGGGGAGAGGGGAAATACAGTCAAACCCACATCTAATCCAATTTTCTTATGGTTCTAGATAGGGATAAAAAGTTCCTCCCTCATAACTCTATATGGTTTAATGAATGCCTCAGTAGCCCAATAAGATTTAATTTAATTATTCAATTGAAAGCGGCGATATCGAGGTCGACGTTGAGGCCTGAGGGGGACATGGATTTCAAACGGTATATCCAAAACGTCTCCCTCTGCCGTAAACGTCTCAATCTATCACCCCCCCTCCAATTCTCAGGGACCACTTCTAATCCCCTATAAAGTAGTCCTGAGGGGTCCCCCCCATGTTTCTGGATAAAATGAAGGGGCACACTATGGGTGGTCATTCCCCTTCTTATATTGCCCAAGTGTTCCAGTATGCGGGTCCTAAGACTTCTTATGGTCCGGCCCACATACTGGAGTCCACATGGGCATTGGAGCATATATACCACGTATTTGGTTTTGCATGTGATGAGTTGTTTGGTCTTAAACCCCTCCTTTGTAACATTTGAGCTGAATTCTATTTTATCAGTCATCGCATGTTTACAGGCCTTGCATTCAAAACATTTAAAAAACCCCATCGGTTTAGGTAACCAGTTATTGTCTTTAATCTCAGTTTCCTTCCTGTATACGCTGGGCACTAGTTTGTTTTTAATGTTCTCCGCCCTTCTGAAGATGACACGGGGTGTTTCTGGCAGATAGTCTTTTAATAGTGTGTCTTTGCACAGCACGTGCCAATGTTTCATTAAAATCTTTTTGATATTTTGGGCCTCGTTGTTATATCTTGTTATAAAAGGAACGATGTTATTGGTGGTATCTCTTTTTTGCTTGGGTACCATCAATTCTTCTTTATTTAAGTTCAGAGCTCTCATATGTGCTTTTGCAATTAAATCCTGTTTGTACTGCCTTTCTTCGAATCTGGTTTGCAGAACTCCTGCTTGTTCTCTATAGATCTCGACCTCTGAGCAGTTCCGTCTAATTCGTCTGAATTGTCCGAACGGAATATTTTTTAGCCATTTTTGATGGTGGCAACTGCTGTTTAGTAAGAAGTTATTAGCATCTACTTCCTTGAAATAGGTCTTGGTTCTGAGAATATTTTTCTCAATGTAGATGGTTAGGTCAAGGAAATTGATGCTCTCTGTGCTCATCTCTGATGTGAAACTCAGATTAACCTCATTGTTATTAATATAGGTCAAAAAGAGTTTAAGATTTTCCTCGCTCCCCTGCCAAATGATGAGCACATCATCGATGTATCTCCTCCAGAGGACCAGGTTTGCTCCGTATGGGTTTTCCGACCAGATGTTGGTCTCTTCCCAATGTGCCATGAAGGTGTTGGCATAGCTTGGAGCAAACCTGGTCCCCATAGCGGTCCCGCATTTTTGCAAGAACATGGACCCATCAAACCAAAATAGGTTATGAGACAGAATAAACCTTATTCCGTCTAGTAGGAAACGTTTTTGTTCCTGTGGGACTGATGGGTCTTTCTCCAGCGCAAATGCCACCGCTGCACACCCATCCTCATGTCGTATTGATGTGTATAGAGACGTCACATCACAGGTCACTAATATGTAGTCTTCTTGCCACTTAATTGTTGATAATATGTTTAGGACTTCTAAAGTGTCCTTTAGATAGGCTTTTGCGTTAGTCGCATACTTCTGTAAGTATATATCAACATATTCAGAGAAGTTCTGTGTCAGAGACCCGATACCCGATATAATGGGTCTACCTGGTGGTCTTTGACGGTTTTTGTGGATCTTGGGTAAAAAGTAGAACACTGGTTTTACTGGTTCAGATTTGAAAAGATAGTTAAACTCCTTTTCACCCAAGATCCCTACGTCCCTTGCTTCACTCAAAATCTGTTTTAATTCCTCCTGGTATGCCTTTGAAGGATCTTGTGTCAACCTCTCGTAGGTTGTCTCATCACCTAAAATACGGAGACACTCAAAGAGGTAATAACTGGTGTCCATAATAACGACACCACCTCCTTTGTCTGCTGATTTAATTGTAATACTAGTGTCTTCGCTGAGTGTTTTTAGGGCTTGCTTTTCCTCCTTTGTTAAATTTTCTCGATGCTTACCCTTTTTGGATGCAAGTTTTTCAAAATCGTCCATAACAAGTTTGTTAAACACCTCCAGATATTGCCCTTTGCAATGGGCTGGATAAAAGTTCGATTTATTCTTAAGGTTAGAGTGTATGAACACATCCTTGGGGGTAGCTGCAATTTCTGATTCCTTCGTTAATTGATCTTGGCTACACCCTGGGGTACTTTTATTTATAAAAAATCTTTTTATCGTTAATTGCCGTAAATATTTTTGTGCATCGATAAAAAGATCGAAGCCACTAGGCCCCCGTGAAGGCGCAAAATTAAGTCCCTTCGCGAGTACCTGTGTTTGCACTTTGTCTAATGTTTTAGAACTTAAGTTAAAAACACCTTTTAACGTGCTGCTTTCTTGCTCCCTACATTTTCTTCTTCCTCTCTTCCCTCTCTGTCTCTTTTCCTTCCTTTCCCTTCCGGTGTCTCCGATACCCCTGGGTCGTCCAGGCAAGAGAACCTGTTTTTTATCTCCACTGTTCCCTGTGGTGCCTGTTCTAAAAAAGAGACCCCAGCTCTGGGGCCTTCTGTGCGTTCCCAGATAGGGTTTCTGGGTTCCTCATATTTGGTTCTCATTTCCCTGTGATCTCTTTCTTCTCTCCTGTTCTCATACCTTTCCCTCGACAGTACCTCTCTGGAACGTCTTGGTGATCTTTCTCTCCTCGGTGAACGATCCCGCCTAACTGAGCGGTCTCGCCTTGGGGAACGTTCCCATCTATAGCTATGGTCATCCCTGGTATACCTGTTATCTCTGTTATATGAATAATGGTCGCCTCCTCCCCTGCTATAGTAATTGGGATATCTTCTTTCCGTCTCCCTTGTGTGATCTTTATCATACCTTGAGGAACCCCCTTTTTTGTAGGTGTTCGTGGGATATTTCTCCCTCTGTCTATCTTCATGCTGATACCTAGACGTGGGTTTTTTATCATGAACATTCCCGCTACTATCTCCTGTTATGTCTTTCTTTGGTTTTATAATTACAGGTTTGGCGGGACTTTTGTTAGTATCTAGAGGTTTAGGGGGTACTTTTTTGTCTCTACCTAACGTTGAGTTACTTCTATCCCTTTTATTCGGTTCCCTTGTCATCGATTTATCCCATTTTCTTTGCTTTCCCTCCTTGTAATCCTCCTCGTCCCTTGCAAATTTTTTATTTTTATTTATAAGGACACTTCTTTCTAATGAATCTAATTCTACGGAGAGTTTACTATTCAGGGTATTAAAGCTGGGACAATTCATAAGGGACTCCAAAACGGCCTTAATCTGATTTATTTCTTTGTCTAGGCAAGGCCTGTAAACATGCGATGACTGATAAAATAGAATTCAGCTCAAATGTTACAAAGGAGGGGTTTAAGACCAAACAACTCATCACATGCAAAACCAAATACGTGGTATATATGCTCCAATGCCCATGTGGACTCCAGTATGTGGGCCGGACCATAAGAAGTCTTAGGACCCGCATACTGGAACACTTGGGCAATATAAGAAGGGGAATGACCACCCATAGTGTGCCCCTTCATTTTATCCAGAAACATGGGGGGGACCCCTCAGGACTACTTTATAGGGGATTAGAAGTGGTCCCTGAGAATTGGAGGGGGGGTGATAGATTGAGACGTTTACGGCAGAGGGAGACGTTTTGGATATACCGTTTGAAATCCATGTCCCCCTCAGGCCTCAACGTCGACCTCGATATCGCCGCTTTCAATTGAATAATTAAATTAAATCTTATTGGGCTACTGAGGCATTCATTAAACCATATAGAGTTATGAGGGAGGAACTTTTTATCCCTATCTAGAACCATAAGAAAATTGGATTAGATGTGGGTTTGACTGTATTTCCCCTCTCCCCTTCTTCTTTTACAGTTCCATTCATTTACAGTTCCATTCTGTTACAGTTCCCTTTAGTTCCCTAGATTTCCTTTGTCCAGCGTCAGTTCCCTTTTCAGTTTTAGTTTTTAGTTGTCAGTCTTGTTTTTAGTTTTTTAGTTTATAGCTTTTAGATTTAGAATGATAATACTATTTTGTGCGACTATTATAAAAGTGATCAAATTTTAAAATGGAACATATTGCGTATGATCCATTTATAATTGTTTTTAACCAACGCATAACCCTGACGGGGATGGGTAATTTGCTTTATATCAAAGGATTTGGGCACTTTGATAGCCAAAATGTTTTAATTAATTTATATGTGTTTATAAATCTACATGGTAATAATTTTTAATCAAGTTCAAGGAGCAAGTACACTTTGCACTATTATCATCCAGATGACCAATTCTGACATATGATTAGATGGACCCCATTGGAGGTCTTAAAACCAAAATACCTGTGAATTTTAATTTTAGTAGAATTTGTATAAAATTGTTTAAATGTGTGTGAAGTTTAAAAATAGATTTGATAATACTCTGATAAAATTGTCTAATTAAATAATTAACAAGTATGTATTTTACTGCAGTCATCTATTAACCCCGACAGATAGGGATATCAATTTAAGTATATAAAAACGTTTAAGCTTAAACTGATTTTAAAGGCAAGACAGTATGATTACAGAACATGAAATATGTAAATCTCATTAATAAAACGTTGTAATTAGGGCTTTATTAAACACAGCCCGCCCCAATTAAACTTTGATTACACAGGGGGTTTATAAAACTCAGAGACCCCCTCCTCGTCAGAATATGAGCCTGAGGAAGCCGATGACTCGGCGAAACGCGTAGCTCTAAAGTTCCTGCTGAATTTGGCCCAATGTAGCTCCCGTAGCCGGATCAACCAGGCAGCCATTGCAGACAAGGAGAAAAAGTTTTTTTCTCCTGTATCACGGACGCGTGAGTTGCATAAACGGCTGCTAAAACTGTATCCTGGACTGCACGAGGAGGCCAGGGGTCCAACCACTATGTATGTATGTGAGTCTTGTTTTACCAATTGCTTTTAAAACTAATAAATGTGTTTTAAAACCTACTGACAACGTGCCTCACTTTCTCTACCTACTCCCCCCCCTACTACCACCACCGGGGAGAGTCCCCATCTGATGCCCAAGACCGGGGTTAGAACCCCACGTTGGTTGCAGAAAGAGAAGAGTCTACACTGGGGGGAGATGCAGATGGGTTAATTTAACCCCAAAGTTACCAACTTCCTGCAAGGACTCACACACGGCCGTGTGAGTACAGATATATTTATATATTTATTTTAAAACCCTTTAAACCACCAATACTTGTTGTTGGGAGTGACTGGAATTGCCAAAAGAAACCACATCACCGTGTCTGCTTGCACATGGCCGTGTAAGTGTCTTTAGTATTTTCACCAACCCCCAGCATTATTGTTGTAACCACAATAATTTGATTGTTTTTTATTCTCAAATGTTATTCTAATCCCACGCTCCCGCATTGCCTGTATGTCTCTATATCTTTGAAAGGGTTCCGGATTAACCCTTCCCTGGGGTTGAAGCAGAGGGGAACTTCATGCTGGCTCAAAGCATCTGTCATAGAGCCGTGGTCTAATTTACTGCCACATTGTAAGCACACCTCATATATTAAGCTAAAGGTAAGCGCCAGGTTTTTTTTCCTATTGTCTCTCTGTTATATCCCTCACCATTGGCTGCCACCTTATAGCTTAACATTTATGAACATGGCTGATATGGAGGTGGAGGAAGAATCAATCACCCCCGTAGACAGCACACCAACTGTCATTACACAAAGTGTGTTCGTAAAAAGGGCACTGAGATCTTATGATATAGAAAGTAAATTAAGCGTCAAAGAAGAAATCAATACCTCTGACATAGTTAAAGCTGAATTCGAGAAATTAGATAAAATAATGAAAAAAGAAGTACGTATTCTTCTGGACAAAACATATCTAGAAGAATACTTAAGAGTAGCAAGGATCCCTAGAGGTCTCAGAGTCTCTAAACCTTCCTCATTTGAACTCACAGAAATAGAGTATGCCTGCATGTGGGAGAAAATACAAGACACTTGCAGCATTGAGTTAATGAAGTTGCTCATATCCCATCATGAGTTAACTCTGGAAAGGTTAGACAAAGAAATAAATCAGATTAAGGCCGTTTTGGAGCCCCTTATGAATTGTCCCAGCTTTAATACCCTGAATAGTAAACTCTCCGTAGAATTTGATTCATTAGAAAGAAGTGTCCTTATAAATAAAAATAAAAAATTTGCAAGGGACGAGGAGGATTACAAGGAGGGAAAGCAAAGAAAATGGGATAAATCGATGACAAGGGAACCGAATAAAAGGGATAGAAGTAACTCAACGTTAGGTAGAGACAAAAAAGTACCCCCTAAACCTCTAGATACTAACAAAAGTCCCGCCAAACCTGTAATTATAAAACCAAAGAAAGACATAACAGGAGATAGTAGCGGGAATGTTCATGATAAAAAACCCACGTCTAGGTATCAGCATGAAGATAGACAGAGGGAGAAATATCCCACGAACACCTACAAAAAAGGGGGTTCCTCAAGGTATGATAAAGATCACACAAGGGAGACGGAAAGAAGATATCCCAATTACTATAGCAGGGGAGGAGGCGACCATTATTCATATAACAGAGATAACAGGTATACCAGGGATGACCATAGCTATAGATGGGAACGTTCCCCAAGGCGAGACCGCTCAGTTAGGCGGGATCGTTCACCGAGGAGAGAAAGATCACCAAGACGTTCCAGAGAGGTACTGTCGAGGGAAAGGTATGAGAACAGGAGTACATTAATACTAGAAAACAAAAGCACCCTTTTTGACAGCACTCGTTGTATATGATAGTGTAAAGATGAATGATTTAAAATGTAATCTTTTAATTCAACTGGTTAAAATAATTGTCAAAAGCCTTTTTGGCTCTAATGTTTTGACAATTATTTTAACCAGTTGAATTAAAAGATTACATTTTAAATCATTCATCTTTACACTATCATATACAACGAGTGCTGTCAAAAAGGGTGCTTTTGTTTTCTAGTATTAATGTTGTTCTCTCTCTCCCCTTATTGCACCGTTGTTTATATCACATATTTATTTGAGGCAGACGCGAGGGTTCCCTTTCTCTTCCCCCTTCCCTAGAGTATACTATGAGAACAGGAGAGAAGAAAGAGATCACAGGGAAATGAGAACCAAATATGAGGAACCCAGAAACCCTATTTGGGAACGCACAGAAGGCCCCAGAGCTGGGGTCTCTTTTTTAGAACAGGCACCACAGGGAACAGTGGAGATAAAAAACAGGTTCTCTTGCCTGGACGACCCAGGGGTATCGGAGACACCGGAAGGGAAAGGAAGGAAAAGAGACAGAGAGGGAAGAGAGGAAGAAGAAAATGTAGGGAGCAAGAAAGCAGCACGTTAAAAGGTGTTTTTAACTTAAGTTCAAAAACATTAGACAAAGTGCAAACACAGGTACTCGCGAAGGGACTTAATTTTGCGCCTTCACGGGGGCCTAGTGGCTTCGATCTTTTTATCGATGCACAAAAATATTTACGGCAATTAACGATAAAAAGATTTTTTATAAATAAAAGTACCCCAGGGTGTAGCCAAGATCAATTAACGAAGGAATCAGAAATTGCAGCTACCCCCAAGGATGTGTTCATACACTCTAACCTTAAGAATAAATCGAACTTTTATCCAGCCCATTGCAAAGGGCAATATCTGGAGGTGTTTAACAAACTTGTTATGGACGATTTTGAAAAACTTGCATCCAAAAAGGGTAAGCATCGAGAAAATTTAACAAAGGAGGAAAAGCAAGCCCTAAAAACACTCAGCGAAGACACTAGTATTACAATTAAATCAGCAGACAAAGGAGGTGGTGTCGTTATTATGGACACCAGTTATTACCTCTTTGAGTGTCTCCGTATTTTAGGTGATGAGACAACCTACGAGAGGTTGACACAAGATCCTTCAAAGGCATACCAGGAGGAATTAAAACAGATTTTGAGTGAAGCAAGGGACGTAGGGATCTTGGGTGAAAAGGAGTTTAACTATCTTTTCAAATCTGAACCAGTAAAACCAGTGTTCTACTTTTTACCCAAGATCCACAAAAACCGTCAAAGACCACCAGGTAGACCCATTATATCGGGTATCGGGTCTCTGACACAGAACTTCTCTGAATATGTTGATATATACTTACAGAAGTATGCGACTAACGCAAAAGCCTATCTAAAGGACACTTTAGAAGTCCTAAACATATTATCAACAATTAAGTGGCAAGAAGACTACATATTAGTGACCTGTGATGTGACGTCTCTATACACATCAATACGACATGAGGATGGGTGTGCAGCGGTGGCATTTGCGCTGGAGAAAGACCCATCAGTCCCACAGGAACAAAAACGTTTCCTACTAGACGGAATAAGGTTTATTCTGTCTCATAACCTATTTTGGTTTGATGGGTCCATGTTCTTGCAAAAATGCGGGACCGCTATGGGGACCAGGTTTGCTCCAAGCTATGCCAACACCTTCATGGCACATTGGGAAGAGACCAACATCTGGTCGGAAAACCCATACGGAGCAAACCTGGTCCTCTGGAGGAGATACATCGATGATGTGCTCATCATTTGGCAGGGGAGCGAGGAAAATCTTAAACTCTTTTTGACCTATATTAATAACAATGAGGTTAATCTGAGTTTCACATCAGAGATGAGCACAGAGAGCATCAATTTCCTTGACCTAACCATCTACATTGAGAAAAATATTCTCAGAACCAAGACCTATTTCAAGGAAGTAGATGCTAATAACTTCTTACTAAACAGCAGTTGCCACCATCAAAAATGGCTAAAAAATATTCCGTTCGGACAATTCAGACGAATTAGACGGAACTGCTCAGAGGTCGAGATCTATAGAGAACAAGCAGGAGTTCTGCAAACCAGATTCGAAGAAAGGCAGTACAAACAGGATTTAATTGCAAAAGCACATATGAGAGCTCTGAACTTAAATAAAGAAGAATTGATGGTACCCAAGCAAAAAAGAGATACCACCAATAACATCGTTCCTTTTATAACAAGATATAACAACGAGGCCCAAAATATCAAAAAGATTTTAATGAAACATTGGCACGTGCTGTGCAAAGACACACTATTAAAAGACTATCTGCCAGAAACACCCCGTGTCATCTTCAGAAGGGCGGAGAACATTAAAAACAAACTAGTGCCCAGCGTATACAGGAAGGAAACTGAGATTAAAGACAATAACTGGTTACCTAAACCGATGGTTTTTTTTAAATGTTTTGAATGCAAGGCCTGTAAACATGCGATGACTGATAAAATAGAATTCAGCTCAAATGTTACAAAGGAGGGGTTTAAGACCAAACAACTCATCACATGCAAAACCAAATACGTGGTATATATGCTCCAATGCCCATGTGGACTCCAGTATGTGGGCCGGACCATAAGAAGTCTTAGGACCCGCATACTGGAACACTTGGGCAATATAAGAAGGGGAATGACCACCCATAGTGTGCCCCTTCATTTTATCCAGAAACATGGGGGGGACCCCTCAGGACTACTTTATAGGGGATTAGAAGTGGTCCCTGAGAATTGGAGGGGGGTTGATAGATTGAGACGTTTACGGCAGAGGGAGACGTTTTGGATATACCGTTTGAAATCCATGTCCCCCTCAGGCCTCAACGTCGACCTCGATATCCCCGCTTTCAATTGAATAATTAAATTAAATCTTATTGGGCTACTGAGGCATTCATTAAACCATATAGAGTTATGAGGGAGGAACTTTTTATCCCTATCTAGAACCATAAGAAAATTGGATTAGATGTGGGTTTGACTGTATTTCCCCTCTCCCCTTCTTCTTTTACAGTTCCATTCATTTACAGTTCCATTCTGTTACAGTTCCCTTTAGTTCCCTAGATTTCCTTTGTCCAGCGTCAGTTCCCTTTTCAGTTTTAGTTTTTAGTTGTCAGTCTTGTTTTTAGTTTTTTAGTTTATAGCTTTTAGATTTAGAATGATAATACTATTTTGTGCGACTATTATAAAAGTGATCAAATTTTAAAATGGAACATATTGCGTATGATCCATTTATAATTGTTTTTAACCAACGCATAACCCTGACGGGGATGGGTAATTTGCTTTATATCAAAGGATTTGGGCACTTTGATAGCCAAAATGTTTTAATTAATTTATATGTGTTTATAAATCTACATGGTAATAATTTTTAATCAAGTTCAAGGAGCAAGTACACTTTGCACTATTATCATCCAGATGACCAATTCTGACATATGATTAGATGGACCCCATTGGAGGTCTTAAAACCAAAATACCTGTGAATTTTAATTTTAGTAGAATTTGTATAAAATTGTTTAAATGTGTGTGAAGTTTAAAAATAGATTTGATAATACTCTGATAAAATTGTCTAATTAAATAATTAACAAGTATGTATTTTACTGCAGTCATCTATTAACCCCGACAGATAGGGATATCAATTTAAGTATATAAAAACGTTTAAGCTTAAACTGATTTTAAAGGCAAGACAGTATGATTACAGAACATGAAATATGTAAATCTCATTAATAAAACGTTGTAATTAGGGCTTTATTAAACACAGCCCGCCCCAATTAAACTTTGATTACACAGGGGGTTTATAAAACTCAGAGACCCCCTCCTCGTCAGAATATGAGCCTGAGGAAGCCGATGACTCGGCGAAACGCGTAGCTCTAAAGTTCCTGCTGAATTTGGCCCAACGTGGCTCCCGTAGCCGGATCAACCAGGCAGCCATTGCAGACAAGGAGAAAAAGTTTTTTTCTCCTGTATCACGGACGCGTGAGTTGCATAAACGGCTGCTAAAACTGTATCCTGGACTGCACGAGGAGGCCAGGGGTCCAACCACTATGTATGTATGTGAGTCTTGTTTTACCAATTGCTTTTAAAACTAATAAATGTGTTTTAAAACCTACTGACAACGTGCCTCACTTTCTCTACCTACTCCCCCCCCTACTACCACCACCGGGGAGAGTCCCCATCTGATGCCCAAGACCGGGGTTAGAACCCCACGTTGGTTGCAGAAAGAGAAGAGTCTACACTGGGGGGAGATGCAGATGGGTTAATTTAACCCCAAAGTTACCAACTTCCTGCAAGGACTCACACACGGCCGTGTGAGTACAGATATATTTATATATTTATTTTAAAACCCTTTAAACCACCAATACTTGTTGTTGGGAGTGACTGGAATTGCCAAAAGAAACCACATCACCGTGTCTGCTTGCACATGGCCGTGTAAGTGTCTTTAGTATATTCACCAACCCCCAGCATTATTGTTGTAACCACAATAATTTGATTGTTTTTTATTCTCAAATGTTATTCTAATCCCACGCTCCCCCATTGCCTGTATGTCTCTATATCTTTGAAAGGGTTCCGGATTAACCCTTCCCTGGGGTTGAAGCAGAGGGGAACTTCATGCTGGCTCAAAGCATCTGTCATAGAGCCGTGGTCTAATTTACTGCCACATTGTAAGCACACCTCATATATTAAGCTAAAGGTAAGCGCCAGGTTTTTTTTTTCCTATTGGTAAATTCATGAATGTTTAAAAATGCGAAAAAACACAATTTTTCCTAATGGATCCAAACTTTGGCAAAAAAAAACATTTGTCCATCTCTACCCATTTTTGTTAAAAACAGTGATGCTCAACTCTGCCAGACAATGTTTCTGCTCTGTAGATCGAAAATATGTTGCAGCCTAAGGAAATAGGATGATGCCTTGCAGGTATTGAGAATACCAAAGCACAAAGTATGTCTATAAACATACTCTTCTTCATTGTATTAATGTAACAGGGAAATTAGCATGTGTATAAATGCTAACAAACCTTTATTAGTCCATCAATTCTGAAATTCTTACGGTAATGTGGATATCAATAAAGAACTCAACTTCAAAAACATAATTCATCATTTTATAATACCTGGAGAAGAGGGTGTGAGAATAATATTTGCCCATTACACAACTTCTTGTATCCCCCATTACATTCTACAGCAACTGCAGCTAGTAAGTCTATACTAGCGCCTATCTTTGTATAATCCCAAAAAGAGGGGAGCGGAAAAATGGAGTTCAGCACATCAAAAACTTAATTAAAAAAAAATTTATTCACATGATCCATGAAGCTTGGCCCCCTGCAGACGCACTTACCAGAACTCCTTCCTATTGTCTCTGTACGTTCTCCCTACCTACCAATTAGACTGTAAGCTCCTCGGGGCAGGGACTCCTCTTCCTTAATGTTACTTTTATGTCTAAAGCACTTATTCCCATGATCTGTTATTTATATTATCTGTTATTTACTTGATTACCACATGTATTACTACTGTGAAGCGCTATGTACATTAATGGCGCTATATAAATAAAGACATACAATACAATACAAGGGATGACATTTGAGACATCAAAGGTGGATGGGCATATGACAGCAGACTCCGACGCATTTCGGGAGCTTTCTTCTCCAACATTAATTTTCAGCACGCTCCCCCTTTCCTCTAACAGTAACTTCACTTTATATAATTGTGCAACATTATGGAGGAGCACGTTCATGGCTTCGAAATCCAAACTTAGCAACTTCGACGTTTGATTAGAATTCCGAGGCAAATGTTAGAACAAGTTTTTGATTCTGAGGGAAAAAATGTTTTGTTTCATCATCTATTTATTTTTATTATGTGTGTGTTTTGTTTAATAAAATGGTGGTCAACAATTTGTTTTCCCTATTAATTTGTCAAAATCCAAAAAACAATTGGGTTTTTGGCAAAACCAAATCCAAAATACAATTTTCTATTTGGAACCACAAACAAAACCAAAACATATTTAAAAAAAATTAAATAACCCACCAGTGAAAGTGCACACCCTGTAATATATGTTGTACAGCTCAGTTGTTCAAGGAATAAATGGCAACATTTTTTTGCCCTCATACATTTGGTGCAGTTTTTTGCTCCAGTTTTGCCCCACTTCTGCAGCCAGAAGACGTTGATCTGTCTGATTACTCTACTACAGGCATGATATCCGCCACTTTTGATTGGCCCTTTTCGGATTAACTTCAGTTCTCACTGATTTTATTGGAATCTCAAATTTGGGGTCAGTCTTGCTGATTTGTTTTAACATCATTAGACAATAAAAGCAATCAAAGCCGTTTTTTTAACTTACATTTTTTTCAGCCCTGGGGACCCCATGCTTCAGGAGATACTTACGTCTGAAAGGGGTGCTGGTATCTCTGGAGTTTTCTTGACTTTAAAGCCCCTGGTCACATGGGCCAAAAGGAAGCCGTACTGGGTGATGTCATGGGCCCAGGAGCTTTCAAAAGCAGTATTATATTGAACCCTGGCGTGGCTACAGGCACTCACAACGGAGTGCCTCCAGAAGCAGGGGATCCCCAGAGATGACATTAGTGGGGTTCAGCTCTGGAGAATAAAATAAAAATAAAACAAACGCTTGAATTGCTTCTTTAATGTAGTCACAAAGCTTAAAAACAGCACTTTTCCATTGAAATCCCATTTTTGGGTAGTGAACCCCATATTTCCCGACATTTGCCTTTTGGCGGTTGTTATCTCTGAAGTTGGTTAAAATATATAACGCATTTTATGGTCCCTGTTGGAAGAAAACCATTTTATTTCCAAATACCTATAAGACAAATACTTTACATGTAGAACAGCTTTTGTTTCCTCGTTGGCTTTGATTGTAAGTAAGTGTCTGTCTGTGCCAAACAAATAACTATGTTTACTGTATGCAAGAATATTGTTTATAGTAAAAACATCTGACCAAATGTTTTCCTTGCAATACCTCATTGTACCTTATTTATTTATACTTTTACCTGCAAATCTTATACCAGATGTATAACAACTTCCACAACAATGACATATATTCTTCTATATAACCCTCTATTTCAATGTTAGTGACACATTTAAAAGAGTCTAACGTCTGCTTTTAGCATGACTATTTTGTCTTTTTGGAGCAATCTGTGTTTTATCAGCAAAATAAAAACAGAAAAACAGTTGTTAGTTATATAACTGGGCTTTATGTCTTTGAAAAATCATATGTAATTTTCATATGAATATGATCTTCCACCGTTTTAAACTCTTTCAAGAATGGATCATCGAACGATAATCCCCCTTAATACTGATAGATTGCATTCACATTCAATTGAAATGCAAAATGTTAAAACAGTTTTAAAATAAGTGTTACGGTTAGTGACTACGTCAAAACATTCAGGATCAAAAGGTACGTTAATCATAGTAATAGTATCAGGATATGTGATCCTTACTTAATCAATGTTTCATTAAAATGTTCTTCTCGGGTGATAATCTGTAAGGAAACAGCAGGAACCATAAAGCATTTCAATCAGAAAATCATGGAATGGGCACTGATCTCTCATTAGTCCACATATTATAGTTACATTGATTTGCCTTAAGTAGTTGTTTTGATGAATACAGGAGTGATGCAATGAATGCACATACTGTACAGTACCTTGTTTCAGGAAAACATTTAGGGTACTGTAAGTAACCAACATGCAACCAAGAAAACAATATAGCTAGGCTGATCTGGATTTAGATTACTAATCCCCCGAAATCTCTTTATAATTAAAATGAAAATACTTCAGAAAGCAAATGATGCATGTTGAGTTGATTATATAAAAATAGAATTTGATGGCAGATACAGCATGGACCACTTCGCACATCTACCTACTGTAGTCTGCCCATTTTACACTTGTTGTGGGCGCTATTCAGCATCCACCGGATATCGTGTGTGTGTGTGTGTGTAGCAGCCCCCACTCACTCCCCCTGGCGGAGCTGTGGATACGGCGGCCGGATTTTGAGTGTGTCCTTTCTCTCTCCCCCATGGATCCAGCGGTGCCTTCATCCTCGCTGGTGCAAGCTGTCAACACTGCTGTGGGGACATGGCGGTGTGTGTGTGTGTGTGTCTTTCCTCTCCCTCCCCCGACGTCGCTGATGGCCTGTTCTGGCAGCTGTGACGTCACTTCCATCATGGAATTTTGTTACAACACAAGGGATTTTTCCTATCAAAACTCTGTAGGTGCTAGCAAAGAAGTTTCACTTCAATAACAAGTTGGTCAATCATGCACTTTTTTAACGAACTTTAAAAAATACGTTTTTTTTCTCAGTGAATACCGTTTTTACCAACATGTTTTATAGCGCGATAAAACAATGCACAGTCGATCGGCAATACACTGATTTTATCGAAGTTTAGTAAATAGGCCCCATAGACTTCAATGGTGTAACCTTCTTAAAAACTGGAATGACTCCTGTACGTGAATCCATAGGCTGAGATCTATGCTTCTAAAAACATACGTAGACCTATGAATCGCCTCTGCTGCAAGCAAGCGCAACGTCACGGCATTCTATTTAGCGCTATGTACATTAATGGCGCTATATAAATAAAGACATACAATACAATACAATACAATTCTGTCTCGTGCTCGCGCGCAGGCAGCATGGATGCGGCCTTAGAGGCATGCTGGCATAATGTTGCCAGTTGACAAACAAACATACAGTACTGTGACACACGGAAGAATACTTCCACCAACATAAATTGAAAGATACAATCAGAGACAGATCTGCAAGCAAAAGGAGTGACTAACTGAAGTTTTGGATAAAGTGAAAAACTATAAATTGTCTAGGGGTTGGTATCATAAAATCTCACTTAATATCACCTATTTCCTATTCGCATATACATAAATCTCCTGCAGCAACATTAACAATTGCATGTGAGAAATGCTGAATCTACCAGTGGTAAATGAACAAGCACAAGCTAAACTTCACTCTTAACAGTCTTTTAAATACCTTAAAATATAGCCCCTTTAAATGTCCTTTATAGTTAGGGTTACCACAGTTAAGTTTTTATAATACGGGCAAGTGGTTACGTCATAATGAGTGATGAAAGATTTGCAAATGCTTTGAGCAGAATGGTTTCTCCGGCTTGACCGCTATAGTCTTTGTTTTTGTATCATCCCTGCTCTTGACAGGGCAGGGAAAGAGACGCACTGAACTAACAAGGGGCGGCGAGAGAAAAAGTAACGCCTATAGGAGTGGGTGCCATGGTATTATGAGATGACCAGGCAGTGTCCTAACATTATTATTTTAATAATTTACTAAGGAGACATCTAGCAGAAAAAATAACTGTTACACTCAAGTAAAAATCTATTCATTTTTTCATGACTCATTTCATTTTAAGTTCAGGCATTTCACGTCAAGACGCTAAAATATGGGACAATTATACATCCTTACAAACCTTTCCGGCACAAAGGGACAAGTCAGTGAAATAAGGGACAATTTGTGTATACGGGACGTCTGGCAACCCTAATTGTAACTGGTTAGCAGGCATTGTCAGTTTAAATGGCACAAGAAAATACATGTTCTTGTGTTACTTATTAGCCAAGTATTTTAGGGCAGCTACAGTAATAGGTTGATTCTTTTTTCATTTACATTGTATCAAGAATTCGGCTGTAATCAATAGGGCACAAAGTGAACTTGGGTACTCAACAAGAAGTACACTCAACTGCATTCTGTACTCTGTGTTCTTACAATTTCCTATTTTTCTATTTAATTTTCTGTCTGTTTTTTATGGATGGTTTTTTTCAGAGGTTTGCATAATATCTCAATGGTGACATGTTACTAGGAGCACCTGGTTTGTCTAGCAGCTACTGTATAACAAGTTATGACAGGTATTAAAGTATGTGTGGCATGTGCATGATTAAAAAAAAATATATATATTTTATGTTCACATTCACATGCTGCTATTGTATTCACAAGTTAAACCTGCACTAAACTCTCATGTTTATGTTCTAGTCCTGCCATGAAGATAAGTAGAAAAAATGTACCAGCCAACAAAAATGTTTATCAGCCCATCCCGCTTACCTTTAACCCCCTCTCCACATTCCCCTTTCTCTCTCCCTCACAAGCCCATATCTCTCCCTCACATTCCCCCTCTTTCATTTCCCCAGAATCTCCACTCTCTCTCCCCATAACTCCAACCCTCTCCCACACTCCAACCCTCTCCCTCTATGTACCCCATACTCCCCTTCTCCCTCACCCTTCTCCGTCTCCCACATTCCCCCCTCTCTATCCCACACATCGCCTCTATTGCTCCACCACATACTCTCCTACTTTCCCCCCCGCCCACACTCCCTGGGCCATACCTGTTTAGTGAGGTGTTCAGGACCTACCTGATGGTGGAGGGGGCTGCTATGACAGCAGATAGCGAAAGTTGGGCCGACTTCCAACTGGGCCTTACTTACGGCTTTGGACTGCTGGGCCATGCTCCCCTCCGCCGTTGGGCTTGGGACAATTGTCCTGGCGCTCTCCCTTGTTGACGGCCCACTCGTCTAATTACCGCTCATCCCAGGCAAACGGGTCAGTGGCAATTTGCACGACTGTTCTATCCTTTACATACTTTACATTCATACAGTAGGAATATATTCAGTGTAATTACTATTATCTATCCCTAAATAGTATAATCTAAATAGCTATGAAAATCAATTTTAGCTCTATGTAATATGTAGACTGTGTTCTCTTTGCCCACAGCACGATTTTGGACACTGTACACTTCTTTCCCATTAGTATCTTTCATAACAACCTTTAAGTTCTTATCTGAGCCCTCATCCCTTATTTATGTAGCATTTCAGTAGCTTCAAATTAAGACTCCATAACCCTACACGAAGGCACTTACCCATCTGGCCAATACATACCACAATAGTATTATTATTTGTATGATTACCTTTATTTATATGTAAAGGGCCAACATATTCCTCAGCATGGTTCAAATGGGGTACAGAGAGATATATATTACAAAAACATAAACAGAATGACATACCAAATGAGGACAAACGAGCATAAACAGATGTAACCCCTCTTCCCCCCCCTAGACTCATCTGACATGTCTAGGGTGTGTGAGGGCGAACTACATGTACTTAGTGGTGCATACCTGTGTGGAACAGGAGGGCCTGAGTCTCCCGTGGTGGTGTGGGGATCACACGACCAGGCTTCTGGGGTAGTAGCCTCCATGCTTTAGTGGTGCAGCGCCTCCATCCTCTATACTCCCAGGGATGTGGGATAGGACCTGTATAGAAGAGTGAACCCTGGTCCCAGGGTGGATGCTCCAGAATCACACACAGTCTTTGTTATTAAAGTATTGTCTCTATTTTGTCGGATCAGCGCCTCCAGCAGAAGTGGCTACAAGCAGCCACAACAACAACAGCAATGTGCCGCTTATCACTCGACCCTCCGCTTTGTACAGATCCTTCCTCCTCTCCTTCCCTCCAAGTTTCTCCTCCGACAGGATGGTCTGGACTGGGGCATCAATACCCCACTGCCCACCTCAGAGGGTATCCTCTGGGTGGGGAATGGATTCTTCCCATCACCCCAGCATTGGGGTGAGGGGCATTGGTCCACCGGATCTATGGTGCTATCAGCTCTACTCAAGGTGTCAGAGTCTCTCCTCTCCTCTGCATGCTCCAGTACTACCAACTCCTCTGCCGCACTCCTCACTCCTCTAGCACTAACTCAACTCTCTAGGCAGGAACTGCAACTAGGTTTGGTCAGCCCCACCCCTCATGATGTCATCAGAACCTCCCCTCTGTCTCATGCCTGCAGCAGAGGCAGGGGCCGGCATCCATCACTCAGGGCAGGGCTTGAAAGGGGGAAAACCCATGATGACTACTTGTGCCTGCCCTTAACAGGACTTACCACAGTAGGAAGGAGATAGGTATAGCCTGTGCTGTTTACAGGGGCTACACAGATACAAATGGTATCTTACCTGCTCGTAAGAATTTTCGATCATGAGGGAATAAGATCAATGTTAAAACAAAAAGTAAAGTGGCTGCTCATTGTGGGACGAGTATACCTCAGGAAGGAGTATGGTCCAGCCGTACAGCTGATCCTGTTTAGATTGGGAGAGGGTGTAAAAAATTGTAACACCTACTCCTATTGTCTCTGTAGGTCTCTCTACATAGTACTTAGAATGCACGCTTACTGGGGCGAGGTTTCCTCACTCTGTGTTATTTATTTTTGGTGCATTTATCCCTGGCTGTATCATAATTTATTGCATTGTAATTTTATTATTTTATGTAAAGTGCTGTGTACATGGTAGATGGTATATGCATACATATGTACTTACACATTGCTTGTTTATTTACTTTTAGGCACCTACACTGTAATTTATATGTTCAGCCTGTAGGAGTTTGATTAGCACTAGGTTATATCTCTGCTAGAATGCCCCCTAATAGGAAATATTTTAAAACAGCCATTAAGGTCTTGTAGTGTTAGACTGCCATTATAATACTAATCATTTTGTCTAATACTCATGTTCGTTTAATATGTACTGTATTATAGAACAATGCAGAAACAGTGCATTCTCTCCATTACCCGGAGGGCAATTCAGTTGTTTGGTACTAAGAGCTCATGCTATATATTCTCTTGTGACATAGAGCTGGCACTGAGTCTCAGACTGTGGTTCTCCATTTCAGAGGCCAGTTCCTTAACCACAAGGCCACTCGTTCTTACCACATTTAATTTCCTTCCTGAGGCTTTCAGTTTTTGTTGTGCCAATGCTGGGACAACATTTGGTAATCCCACACAGTTATTATATACCCTCAAGAAAAAGAACACTCCTGCAGGGTCTTACTACTATTGCACTGGAGAACTAAATGAAAACAGCTTGCATTCTCAGAAAATGATGCAAAAGGCTTGGCTATGTTTAATCATTACACAAAAAGATTGCAGCGAGACAGCAAGCAACAGATGGATGAAGAATGTAAGATCCTCCATCAGCACAGTGATTAAAATGAACACATAGTAAATAAGGAACATGGTAATGTGCTTCTTGAAATAACAGGTTGCATTGGTTTTTACCATTTGACTGCTCATTCTGCTAAATTCGCCACCAGCATAATAAGCACCGCACTCACACGAGACACGGGTGTACAGCAAATAAAAATACCGCCCGTGGGCACATTCACGTGTCAGACAGGTCTGCAACCCTGCCCTTCCCATTATTTCTTAGAATACAATGCTTCCCCTGCAGCCAGGGATTCTGGGTAATGACATGCAAATGGGGACACAGTGTGTCACATTTTGCTTCTTGTCCATTGTAACATGGACTCAAACGTATAAGCGTATGTCTGCCGTATTACACAGCTTTTTCAGCATTACCAGTAATTGAATGATTACCATTAACCTACTCAGACACAGCTTTTTCAACCTTCTGGGTCTCATCGGTGTGAGGTTGGTTATACTAGCCTTGCAATGTGAGGCTGGAGGTGGCAACAGCCAGACACAAAAAAAGTGCTGGTGAGAAAAAAAAAAGTGACATAAACCGTGCACCGTACGGTGAACGGCAAATAAAAACACCGCATGTGAGCACTTTCATACGTCTCAGACAGGTCTGCAACCCTGCCTTTCCCCATTATCTCTTAGCATACAGTGCTTCCACTGCAGCCAGGGATTCTGGGTAATGACATGCAAATGGGCACAAGGGAAGGGCAAACCTAGACGTTTTTCCAGTAGGAAATCTTATAAATATATAAGCATTTTTTTTGTGGTTGTGAAACTTTTTATTATGTGACAGACAAACTGACAATTTACAAGCATTGTGTATCTTCCCAGTTCCTCTGGGAAGCTTTAACCAAAGCCTTTTGACTGCAGATTTGAGGAAGACCACCATATATGATATTTTCTAGTCATTTTGTTTGATAAGAACTAATTTATGTTGCAATGAAGTACAGTATGATATCTGAAACTAAACTATACCATATATTATTAGCTTTGAAAATAATTTATTTGGTGACTTTGGGGATATTGTACACATTTCAAACCCCAAAAAATAGAATGAGCTAGCACTCACCCTGTCTACTATAATTCAGATAGAATTGCTATGATCTTGCAACTATACCACTACATGCATACAACTATACAAAATACATACTGGATCAGCACTCAAAAAGTAAATCAACAAAAATGAAAGATTTAAATTTTTCTTTTGGTCTCACCAAGTTTGTTCTTTAATGTATAAAAAAGCAGCAATAAATAATAAATCAACACACATAGGTTAGGCCGTTTTAAGATCATAGAAGGCCCTAGGCACTCTTGCATTCATAAGCACCACCCCACATCATGTCAGACGCGCATGCGCAATGGTGTCACATGAACTAGTGCATATTGTGATTTTCCCGTTTATGTGACACATATATAGTACAGATTGCTAGATGCGACCTTAATAAATTGAATTTTAAAGTATTCACAACTTCACAAGTTATTGATAACACGATCACAGTGCAAATTTATACAAGTTTTTTGTTTTGTACAAATAGATTTATTGAATTTTCACTTAGGGGATACAGAAAGGAATACAAGTGGGGGGACATGAGAGGGAAACATGAAGTCACTTACAATATGTTGTCTCTAAAAAAACAAAAATAACAACAACTACATCTAAGTCTACCAGTTATCATCACTGAATAATCTATACTTATTTGCTATAGTTTTGATATGACTATAAAGAACCATTTTTTTTTTTATCAAACTCTACTTCGCTTCTTTAGCTGGGTTTTTTAGATTTCTTATCTATATCTATATCCATCTCCTAGGACTTCAAGCATTTGTCCAAGGCACCCATATCTTATGAAAGGATCTCATTCTATGGTGCAACAGGCCGTCAACCTCTGCATCCCCATAACCTAATTTATACTCCTCACGATCATGCGTTTAGGGGGAGTATTCTGGTTCTTCCATTATACTGAGATCAAGCATCCTGCCGTGGTTAGAATAATGGGATATCATTTTTTTATTATAGCGATCGATAGCCTCCATTGGCTTGGCTAAAAATATAATGAATGGTTCCCATGGTATTTTAATTCCAGTTGCCTCCTCTATCATTCTTTGTACTAGCTTCCAATACTTCTGAATCTTGGGGAATAGCCACCAAATTTGTACAAGGTCAACAATCTTGCCACAATTTCGACAGCACATGTTTGAGGTGCCAGGGTAGATTAGGTTAAGTCTGTTTGGAGTCAGATACCAATGTAAGATTATTTTATACACGTTTTCCGAAGTTTTGTACAAATAGATGTTTTTGAAGCTGCCTCCCATATGTCTTCCTAGCAATTTCCATATTTAGATCCTTTTCCTATTTACGCATATAATCATGATCTAATATATCTACTTCCTGGATCAGTTCTTGATACGCATTTCAGATAAGGCATTTTTGATATTTCCTGTATCTACAAAGGCCTTCAAAGATCATAGGCATTGAAAAGACTGAGATCGACTGCGCACTCAAAATATAGTGTCTTATTTGTAGGTACCTATAAAACTCTTCTTTGGGAAGGGCGTATTTTATAATTAGGTCTTCAAAGGTGAGTAAATTACCCTCAGATATAAGATATCCTATGTCTAGAATATTCCTATTTCACCATTGATCCAGCTGTTTTGAGTTAAATCCTGTAGTTAAATTAGGATTATCTAAAATTGCCTCAATCTCGAGGGGTTTTGGAGTAGGACACATTTTTTTTTTAGATTGATACCAAATATTCATGGTGAATTTAATCACTTCAGAATGCTGTTGAAGCATTGCTTTATTAAATCTGTCCCTTTCTAACCACAATAATGCTGGTAAGAAATTGGAGCCGTCACCGACGTCTCAATGTCCACACAACGGTATTGCTTGATATTTGAGTGCCAATAAGTAACTAGTTTGAGGTGACATACAAGATAATATTTCTTTATATCTGGAACTGCTAGGTGTCTTCTCATTTTTGAGGAGAGCATAACCAATATAGGAGTCCTAGGATTTTTCTTCCCCCATATAAACTGGAATATATTCTTCTGAATATCTTTGAAACACTTTGAGGGGATTGCCATAGCTAAGGTCTGGAAATGGTAAAGTTAGCTGGGTAAGATATTCATCTTTACTGCCATTATTTGCCCTAGCCAGGAAATCTGATATTTACTCCATTCTATTAGATCCTTGTTAATCTTGGAGAAGAGGTCTGGGAAATTTTGTTTAAATACGTCTTGATACTTCTGTGTAAGAAAGATCCCTACAGTAGGTATTTCATTTTTGTTTTCTGCCATCTGTAGTTAAAGTTTAATTGGATTTGTTTCACCTCATGTTCTGGGAGCGATAGGTTCATGGCTTCCAATTTATCAAAGCTTTTTATGTTTATACCCTTACAGGGCTCCAAACTCCTCAAGAACCATTTGTAGATTGGGGAGAGATGTCAAAGGGTTCCTAATGGTTAAGATGATGACATCCGCAACAAGTGACAAGTGCTATGTTAACCACTGTGACGGTGAAGGGGTTAACCAGGCTCATCAATAAAGGTCAAGCCCACTTGGTTACCCCTGATCCATGTGTTGGGGTCCTAGAGTGTCAGCTCTTGGACCCAGATGTCCTAAATGCATTACTGTGACTGTGTGCAAATTATGTGACATTAAAGATGTCTGTGTGTTTTGCCTTTCCTGGGATGCTGGGACAGGAGATTTCTAGACTGTGAGTTTCAGGGTAGGTTTGACAGAGAAACATGTTTCAGATTGCGTGTATTTAGCAGAGTTCCAAAGTTACTGGGGACCCCAAAAAAGTACCCCAGATTCAGGTTAGATTCCCGGCTACTGTACATTGAAGCGCAGTGTTCCGGTCAAAAACCTACCATGAAAGCGTTCTTGCGACTCACCACTAGGAGGTCCTGCTTCAGCATAGACCAGAAAAAGTAAAAGGAAGCACAGGAATTCAAAGGGTACCTGAAACAGTCCTTGGTATAAGAGGGGTCCTAGTATAAGGACAGGTACCCAGATATACGCCTAGGTACCTGGAGCCTACAATAGGGGTTCAGGGGATGCTCCAGCTAGGTGATAAAGCTGAGCATATTCGCAGTGTGTAAAAGTTTTAAACGTTATTTTTCTAATGTGTGCCAGGCATAGTGAGGATAGGTGAATTATACTCTCACCCCATCCATGACACCAGAACAGAGACATATTTTACCACCCACAAGACAGGACACAGTATATTTTATTAAATAATTCTTTTTAATAGGTACAGTATATGTACTGGTAACCTGTAAATGAACTGTGGGATTTCCAAGTTATGGCTACAAAGCTTGATGCCTATGTGTCTGGGAGAAGTCAGGACTTGCAAGCCTCAGGGATGCCAAGGTGTTAAAATAGGAGGGGTATTGCAGTTCTGCTTGAGTACCCACATCCTGGGCTAGCACCATGCTCTCTGGCCACAGTTACCAGATGCTAGAGGTGTGAACCATTTGTTAGCATAGAGGGCTAAATGGAGCACCCATATCCTCATCTCAAAGGGTCCATGTGGCCTAGCCAGACAGAGTGGATCCTCGCACCGTGGTGGGCAAAGGGGCAAAGAAGAATATGTTGGGAACACTCAGGTGCTTGGGAAACCCCGTCTAGTCGTCTCAGATTGGTTGCTAGGGAAATTGCTAAGGTTTTTTGATTGGGCTACTGGGTTTCTGGGAATGAATACCAGAGGTTTTAAAAACTCTGACCTAGCTCAGATTTGGCAGATTCCCCAGAGATTCCCAAGAGAGGTTTTTTCTCCCAGTGATTCCAAGGGATTCAATGTTTGTGTTCCAGATTTTACAAGTTTTCCAAAGACTCTAAGTTAGTTCCAAGCTCTGAGTAAGTCATCTAAGATGCTCATATTGTAAGTGTCCAGTTACAATTATCCAGCAGGAATAATCTGCTTCAAGAGAAAAAACTGCCTGAAAATTGGCTGTTTGTTTTTGCAACTGTATCAGAGTGAAGATCCCCTGCACTTAGGAAGTATAGTTTGTCAACCCCAGTAAGTGTATCTTTTTCTGCCTATTGTAATTCAATGTGTGTTTGCCTGTTTCTATGGAATAAATTACAATATATTTTACTTATTGGTTTTGCTCATTGATAAGATCCCGGTATAAAGGGGTATTTTCCCTGGTCTCCCGTGACAACCGCTGATTTCATTAAGTACAGATGCAGCCACGAGTATAAGATCTCTTGCCTTGGAAATTCTGGGGCAGTCTCACAGTAAATGCCTCAAAATTTCTGTGAGATTCTTAATGGCCCATCGGATTAACACAGCAGAGATCCCGGCAGTCCCATTCAGTTTGAATAGGACTGCAGGGGCACCCCGCTGTGTCAGTCCGATGGACCATTAAGAATCTCACAGAAATGTTGAGGCAATGTTGAGACATTTACTGTGAGACTGCCCCAGAATCTCCCACATGTCCCAGGTACAAGTATTCTAATACTCGTGGCTGCATCTGTATTGTTAAATTGTAACTAACGTATAATACTGCCATACGCATAAAAGTAATATACTGTACCTACCACTTAGTTTCATTTTATTATTGTTAACATCATATTTTTGTATTTTAAGCAAACTTTATTGCTCTCTATACTGCACCGACACACTTTATTCGAGCAAATACCCAGTATGTACCTGGCAGATACCTGGAATGCGCCGCTCCTCACCTCTGACAAGCCCCGTTGTGTTTGCCTTCCCAGCCTGGGTTCATGCCTGGCTGATGGGCGGCTGATCTGTTAAATGATAATGATTAGGATTTAATAGGCTGCAATGCTTCGCGTGTCTACCAGATGGCATAAATTCATGAATTGTAATGCAGTATATATATATATACTGTGCAGTATTGCAGCCAGCGGGAATAAAATGCTTCAATCCCTGCCTGGAAAATACCTCAATGCACTCGGGCAGAAAACAGTCACAAACCTCAATACACCCGGGTATACCCGAATTCGTGGGACTAGCCGAGCTCGAATAAAGTGTGTCGCCAGTGTATATAGATATTTGATTTAAAAGTTTGAGAGTTGTGACATGTTAAGATTTGTAAGACATTTAATTAAAAAGTTATTAATTTTGATTTTGCAGTTTCTTTTTCCTATTTTCGGCTCAATCCATTTTTTTCCCAAGGTCTCAAACTTTTTTGTAGGCCTGTGACAGGGTAAATAAAAGCCACCAGTTATATGCCTGGAAAACCTATGTCTAGTCTGCAGTGCAGCACTGACTAGGTTAAACTTCAGCTGGGAACCTCAGGACAATTAGTTGGATCCCAGCTGCCTAATCAAGGTGTGTTAAAACCCAGGTTGTAGACACATGGAGTTGGCTGTTGATGAGAGAGGAGTAAGCTGCTAAAGTGTTTCCTGAAAACAAGGTCTGCGTAGCAAAGTAGTGAAACTGTGAACTGTCTGTCCCCTGCATAGAAAAAGGGTAGCTGCATACATATAAACTGTCTGCTAAAGAGAAACTGTTTTGTTCGGTTTGCTGAAGGAAAAGCCATTTTCGTTTGTTGCTGAAAAAGAGCTATTTTTGTTTTGTGTGCTGTATATTTTTCAAGGCAAAATAAAACAGCCTTGTCAAGAAACCCACGTGTGTAGTTGCATGTACCCTGCAACAAGGCCCTTAAAAGGCTTGTAGGCCGGGGGCACACTGCCTAATGTGCATAATGGATCAAATGGCCTTGCACACAGGGAGAGGAAAAATTAGCAGACACACATTATCTTTAGTATGGGGCCAGTAGGCCTAGAAACATTGCTCTTCTGTGCGCATATAACAAAGTGTGTCTAGTAAAATTTCCTCTCCCTGTTTGTGCTGTTTTTTTCTGTATTGTTGCTTTTATTGAGATATTAAAGAAGAAACTTGTTGAGACCAAAAATAAACCGTAAGTGTTTCATTTTCTTTGATTTACTTTTTGAGTGCTGATCCAGTATGGGTTTTGTACATTTCAAACCAATCGGCATTTGTTTTTTAACTTCTCTTGATCCATGATAAAATCTATGGCTCGTATACATCAAACTCTGTTAAAGTGGTGTTAATATCGTACCTGGGGAAAAAAATATATAGGTGTTATATGGCAATAATGTTTCTATCATAGGCTTCTGCAATATGTATTACTACATAGAAGCCTCTGATCAAAATTATATTAACCCATTTGATGCCTGTGGTTATCAAGGTATACCACACGCATCACAGGTGCCTCCCTCTCCCTGGGAAGACTAAATACCCTACCAGGGACAACTACCACTCCCCTCCTAAACAATCCTACCCACCCTCACCATAACATGTATAAGAAAAAGCAGGCCTAACCACTCACCCCGGGGCTACTACTCCCATCAACACTCCCAACAAGAGTACCCCCCATAATAAAAACTATGCCATTAAATCTATTGATTGTCACTGTGAGTGCCTATGCCCTCTATTGGGGATTAGATAGCCACATTGGCACGAAAAATGGACGATAAATAAATAAACGTATTACTTACCAATGCTGGGATGAAGTCCTCCACATCCTAAGTGGCACCCGCATATTAATCCAATAAAGGTACATTGCCCAACCATAAAAATAAAACCAAGAAACAATCCCTGCCTGATGGCAAATAAAAATAACAAACAATAAAACCATGGAAAATAGTCCCATGCCCAATGCAACAAACCCTCCAACAAAAAAAACAATCAGAAACTAAAAATCCCTGCCCAATTACACCAAAAAAAGATAATAAATAGAAATCAGGAAAAACAAATCCATGCCGAAGGTACAAAAATAAATAAAAAGTGCCAATTACTGAAGGTCAAACAGATCTAAATTCTGGGTGAAGGTTCATGGATCATCAACTTTACACCAAACAATGGAACTTCCGTTGATTGAAGAGCAGTCTCCGGTGAGTAATTCGTCTTTTTATTAATTATTATGTTTGATTTCTTCTCTCTTTCTTTTCTTCTAGGATGTTGACTCGTCGTCTTTTTGTGGTCAAATGAGACATCCCAGGCCTTATATAATGCCTGTGATGTCTCATTAGATGCTCACGTGGTACAGTATATCCACCATCCTATTGGTTGTGATTCCTTCCCATTTTTAGTGAGGTGAGGTCACCTTAAAGAGTAGGAATCACATGATACACACCACACCAATCATGTACCATGTGATTCCTTCCCGCCCCACAATATTGTTTTATGATTAATGCCCAAAAGCACTTTCAGCCACATTTGGCTAATTGTGATATTGGGCATTAGTCTAGGTGGAGAGGGGTAGGTTTGTTTGGGAGGGGTAGGGGTAGTTCCCCTGGGGAGGGTAGTTAGGCCTCTCTGGGGGAAAGGGGGGTTGGGTGGGGGTATCTGGAGGGTTAATCCCTTGATTACCTTAGCGGTTAGTAAAGCATTGCATGGCAATGATTTATAGTCACTAAGGTGGCCAAGGGAGGTAGGTAATGTCGTTTTATGTTTATATTAACCTCATTGTAGCCCTTTGTGGTCAGCTCATCATGAAAATTCATGACTGGTTGACCCATGGGCTACTAAAGGATTAATGTGTACGGTAATATATTTTAATTACTATTTTGTCATCTGTTTCCCGTTGATTTATCTTATCATGCCTATGTATATACAATAATGATTTGGCCAAAGAAGGGACCCTCACTTATGCAAGATTTACAGTGATTAGTTAACTATACCAGTTGTCATGTTGGATGTAGCATTAGGGATCTCTGTCTTTTGCTGTATACATTGTCACAAATCCAGGAGCACTCCTTTTTAACTTAAATATATATGGTGAGGAAGGTCTGGGTTTTGAGCTTACAGGGGTGTGTGTGTTTGTAGATTTTAATTGGTAAACAATTGTTTGGAGGTCTGTGACCCCTCCTCCCTGTTTCCAAGCTCGCCCTGCCCACCTTTAAATAGCAGGTCTTGAGATGCAGCTGTGAATAACCTGTCTATCAAGACTTCTTCCTCCATCAGAGAGGTAAAGAGAACGTTTACAGAGATAGTGTTAGGTTAAGACAACAAAAAGGACACCTTGATGTGGTCTGCAAGCTTAAAATGCTTTGGCCAAAGAATTTAACTAAATTAACCTCGCTTAAGAGAGAATAAAACATAAGTATTTAACTATATAATTTGTCATAGTGGATGTAGCATTGGGTCGCTCTGTCTTTTGTTGTATACAGTACATTGTCACAAACCGGTATCACTCCCTTTTGATATACATACAGTATATATGGTGGGGTCGGTCTGGGTTTTCAGCTTACAGGGGTGTGGTGTGTCTGTTTATATAATGGCCAGTATATTGGCCATTATATACATAGGAAAAACAGGACTAATGCTAGTCTGGAGTGGGTGATAAATTATTTGCGGTATTTCTGCCGTTAATCCCGTTCCGATAAATATCGGTACTTGGAGAACGGCCGTTAAGGGCCAAAAAGGCTGTATTTGGCCTACTTTTTATCAGAATCCAATATTTTTAATGGATGCGATAAAAAGTGTGTTTTTGTTTGTGCAACGTTGATGTATTGCATGGTAAAAATAACACTTTTTTGGCGATAATACCGCATTTTTTGGCTACCGCAGCTCAATGTATCCAGGCCTAAGAAACAGGTGCATGACATTTGAAACATATCTCCAAGGCCAGACAGATACATCTCATTATAACATGTACAGTATTTACCTGTTCCCTAACTCTTCCTATTGATGCTCAGCTTGAGACTAAGGGCCTATTCATTAAACTCCAGATTTTGCCCTGCAAAATTGTCCTAAAAAGATATGCAATTTGATAAAAATATACAAAGTTTGCTCTGTTTGAAAGCAGATTTTATTCATGCCTTCTCCTGTTATTTTGTAACTTAAATTCGTGGATCAACAGTCAGCAATCATCTTGTTCCTCATTTTGAATTTTTCTGGACTTGCACTAAGGGTTGGACTTTCTACATTTTCGTTTTTCTTTTTTCTTGTTTGTTATATGTTATCACTATTGTTGGCACGTAATATAGTTTTTTAGATTAATATATTGTCATTTATATATATATTGTTCTTTATATTTTTATTATTTTTTAGTTAAATATTGTTTATATCACCTTGTTTCACAAGTGGCGCTACTGTATCTTCTTTGTATATATATATATATATATATATATATATATATATATATATATATATATATATATATATATATATATATATATATATATATATATATTTAAATTTAATTTATTTAGCAACTTACTAAAGTAATTATAATATTATTATATGTAATATTTATGATATTAATTACAGTAATTAGCTAAATAAAAAAAACATAAATCACCCTTTAAAAAAAGGTCCTCTTAAATAATTTATTTTAGTGCTTTAAGTCTCCCAAACAAAATGACTGACATATCTCGGGCCTATAAGAAGCTGCAACACCAATAGTCGTGGTTTCTTATTGGTGACCATTTAAATCCCTTTAACAACCAGGAAGTAATACCAGGTACTTTGCCAGTACAGTATATATCTGGGGAACCGGGTGGCCCCAGGGGCTGACAATAGTGCAGTAAAGCTCTGGGGGAGCCCCTGCTTCCAATCCTATATATAAAAAATGGAGGTTAGTGTCACATACGGTACACCTGTGAGCACGTGACCTGCATACAGGACAAGGGTTAATATAGAGCTCGCAAGCTAACCCACTTTTCACCTTCGCAAAGGTCCCTCAAATGGATAATACAGTATCTCCCCTAAATTCATCCCCATATTCCACCTGTCACGAACAGCACACCAGTGAGCACGTGACTTAGATATGCAACCAGGGTTAATACACACAGGTACCCTAGCCAACTCACCTTTCTCCTCCATAAGGTACTTTCAATTAGTTAATGTTAACCCCTTACTCAATTGCAATCATATCTATATGCTTCCACCACCTGAGAAATTATACAAATTAAAGATGTCAAATTAACATCTGCCAGGGTCTCAGATATTTGTTTATAATAGAAAAAACTATGCACTTAACACACAAAAATCTGTTTTTGCAAAATGTGTCCGAAAATATAGATACTCTCTTTAGACCGTGCAACAGTTCATTCAGAGCCCAAAGCATCACTTATTAAATGTTTTAATATTTATAAACATACAGTGCTTAGATTACAGAAAAATTATTACATGAATATACATTACAGTAAATGCAGGACAGTTTCTTAAAATACCAGGATAATACATATAATAGAAATCCTATACAGTCCATTACCATATGTCATAGGTTCTCTCCCAGAAAGGTCACTGACGTAGTAATTATGAGAAATCACGTTTGGTCCAAAACACACCTCTGTGAAATCTGATTTTCATACTACCTTGCTCAGACATATACTTGTAGCAGGGATCCCCCTTCTCGCCTTCTGGGGAAAGAAGAGCTCCATAATGCAGGAAAATAACAGCCCTTCTTCGGCCATGTTATGGTTGGCATAGAAAGACACTGTACAGAAAAAAGGGTGGTGTGAATAGCGCTAAAAGACTAAAGTGAAATGCATAAAAAGTGATATACTGTACCAATAAACAATATAATATAAAGGGTGTGTAATAATGCACCCAAACCTATTAAATATAGGGCAAGGCTGCCTGATAAAACTAACCCAAAACACAGTTAGTGCAAGAACAAAAAACAACAATATAAACCGGCGCCTTAAAGTCCAATTAGGAACTAATGTGGAGTCCAAGAATTGTGACAATGTCCAATGGAGGAGAGTCCATTCTTTAACTTCAGGCTCCACAGCAGGGATTTACATACGTGATGCAAAAGAGAAAAGAAAAACAATCATAGTGCAACAATGTTAAATGCAAACAAATAGGACTTACAAGACAAGACAAGACAAACATAAAACAATAACAAGTAGGACCCCTGATGAAGTGCGCATGCGCACGAAACGCGTTGGGCAGTTGGAAGAGAGTAATTGCTTTGGAGCAGAGCACTGCAGGAGTTTGTTCAGATACTCGAGCAGGAGAAGGGAGTTTTGGACATTTGTCCCGCCCCCAGTGATGCACTTCCGGCAACGGAGTGGCAGCTGGCACCAGGAGAACCGGAGACCAACCTATGGTGACGCACATCCGGACGCAGAACCTAGGAAGTGATCGGAGCTTCACCTGATCGCCACTAGTCTACCAGTAGCTGCTGCCGGAGTTCCATCACAGTGTATCCCTGCTTGTTTATATTGGATGTCTTGTAAGTAGGATTCCGGTTTTACAAACCGGATCCGAAATCTGTTCCTGGCGTTTTTTAGTTGTTCATTAAATATACTCCTTTATTATTTGTCAGCCTACTTGTCATTGTTTTATGTTTGTCTTGTCTTGTAAGTCCTATTTGTTTGCATTTAACATTGTTGCACTATGATTGTTTTTCTTTCTCTTTTGCATCACGTATGTAAATCCCTGCTGTGGAGCCTGAAGTTAAAGATTGGACTCTCCTCCATTGGACATTGTCACAATTCTTGGACTCCACATTAGTTCCTAATTGGACTTTAAGGCGCCGGTTTGTATTATAGAAAGACACTGTAATACGTAATGCGACGGCCATCTTGGGTTTAACGCAGCCGGAAGGGGCTGGGAGACACAGGATGTCCTCCGTGGGACAGGGGTGACCTTGACAGATCATCCGGTGCCAGGGAAGAGGAAGGTAGTGTCCCAGGAGCCTGCCAAGCTCCTGCCAAGTCCCAAAACTGCCTCTAGGCCCCAAATAGATTCCCCTTACTGCAGTCAGTGTGCAGGGCTGGCCCTAAGTATAGGGAGCTCCTGTATAGAAAGAGAGTGCAGCGGAATCCATTGGAGCAGACCGGAGCTCAGAGCTAGGGTTCCCACTGCGGCCTGTGGACCATACATCAGCCGGGACCCTAAGTTGTGAGGTGCTTGTGTTGGAGACCCCTCACCATGGGACACAGTTGCTGTGCTTGCTCCTGCTGGAAGTGTGGCCTGGCTGGACTTTAAGTCAGATAGAGATGTGAGGAGCGCTCAAATGCCAAGTAGAATATCCAAATAACACCAAAACCACAATCCAAGGAGAATAATGCAATTCAGAATAAATTAAACTTATTGGTAATTTAGCCAGCAATTGTGGGTACAAACCCCCTGAAGACGGGTAGTGGGAAGCAAGAAATAGCTCCCACCATCAATCTCATTGGAGGATACCCCTGTAGCATAAACCAATAATTACTCACGACTCCTGGTGTGGCTGGATAGATGTGCAGCTTCCAAGATGAGATAGTAGATATACAGTGGTGTATCCTTGATAAAGAACGCTAACACGTTCTAAACGCGTTGGATTTTAATGTCTTGATGACTCAATAAATGTATATTTTTTTCGTTACTTGGGGTCCTCTCCTTGCTCCTACCGGATCGTGCGCTCCTTACACCACTGTGTATGGACTTTAAGTCAGGAAGGTATTGTGCACCAATGCAAGGGGAGAGGGTAGCGCTGCCCTCACACACATTGGGAGGGATTTGCTCACAGGACACTGGGTCACAGGTGCCCGACCACCCTAGGTACTATTTTGTTGTTACATGACTTTTGTTGTTACTATTGTAATACTGTGCATATTGTAATACTATCCTTTCTGTGGGACCACATTAAAGGAGTTATATTTTATTGATTGTGAGTGTGTTATTTGATTATACCCTAGGTATACGAGTCCTATTAGGAGTCAATCCTATTGCCTCAGGATCCTCATAGGTGGAGGCGCTGCACCATATAGAGATATACAGAACACACAGCCTCCCCATGCTCCCTATGACCTGAGGCTCAGGCCTTCTGTACATCCAACATGTAGCACCAGTATTGTAGAAGCCGTTGATTCCCTTAGGGTGGGGGAACACCTGTTACATACTATTTTTTCCCCATTGAAACAACAGAAGCCCACCCATGTCATAAATCGGCTGTTAGATTGATAGTTTTATGACAGGGTAAAAAGGGCAGGCTACACACGAAATGTGCCAGAGTTGTCCATATATCCACCTATTTTGATGTCTCCTATATCATTCCCAAAATAAATAGTTTTTAAACCATTTGGATGTGCTGTGCTACAATCTTTCCTCCCTGCACACTGAGCACCACATTTTTCCAGTGTGGACTACACCATTATCGTTTCTTAAGTAACCTGAGATTACTGTTTTTCTCCTGTTTAATTAGTTGAAAGTAGGTGAGGATTTTAAAGTCTTTAATAAAAAAACGATAACTGTTTCATTGGTAACAAAATTATTGGAGACTTTTTCCTATATTTACCTTATCTTTCATGATAAGACTGAGTCAAAAGGACAGTTGTCCCTTCCCAATGTTTTTATTTTCTTCTTTGTTTACCAAGTAATTACAGTACATGTATGATGCTATCATTAGTTGAACAGGTAAAAGTATAGCATAAGAACGGAAAATGGCAGATCCAAGATAATATTAAAAACATTTTCAAAGAAAACTGGTAAGCAAAATTCTTACAGTAGGTTAAGAGTTTTTTAATCTTTAATCTTCCCAAATACATTGTTTACATTTTTATTCTATACCTGCTATGTAGGGCATAACGTATTGTTACTAGCCAGCAGATGGAACCCTTCTGTCAGAATACATGGATATAAGCAACAGTCGTTCCAGTTCATTGGCAGAATGTTATACAAAACACTTTGCGTCTGTCAGCACATTCCTGGAAGGTCACAGTGAATGATGAATGCTCATGTGTAGGAGCCTATTTTTTTTTCCATGGATTGCATCACTTGGCAGCCTGCTGTTGGCTTCATTCATTTCACTCCTGTGGTTACAAACCATTCCCAATTGTTGTGAGCCTGTTTCCTCCACAGGCCCTTTGTGGCCAAAGCAGGATATCCATGACTTACTGGCTTGTAGAAGCTGGAAATATTCCAACTACTTTCCACTCTGGAACTGCACACGTCCGAAATATCCTGTGGTTATGGTAACATTTCATTCTTGATGCCCATAAAGCATATTCATGACCACGTGATAATGAAGGCTGCTACAACACAGCTAACTATGATGACCATAGCTTTTTTGGAAGTAGGTGCAAGTACAATTGTTGCTGTGAAGTTATTAGATTGTATTAAAAAAAAAAAAATTACAGGAAGATCAAAGTACCAATCATAAGAAGGTAAGAAAAATCGAATGAATACTAGGCACTGCAAAATTAGGAGGGCTGGAGGCAATAGAATAACATTATGTATTTAATGAACGTAAAGCAAACAAACAAAAAGCAAAGATCCTCTGATGCGTTTCCTGCTGTGAGCAAAGACCAAAGATCATAAATCTCAATATCTGTCTCATTTGTGTTGAGAATTGTTCGTGGGCATGTTTTTTATGCCTATGCAAAGAGAGATTATTACAAATATGTTTGGGGAACGGTGTTAGAAAACAGCAATGATGATAATGGTGGTACTGATCCCTAGTGGGATCCTGAATTATCTTTTTAATACTTATGATAAAAATATACAGTTGCATATAATACTAACAGTGTTATTGTAAAATATATATTTATGTAGCACTGCTATTTTGTCGGTACTGAATATGCCAGAGCAATATAAGTACCATAACTGCCTCATTCATCTTACAGTCTAATTATAGTAAATGAGGAACAAGTTGAAATAAATCACGTCCAAGTGACACATAATGTCACTGAGTCTTGAAGAGGGTTCTTCTGGCCATCTTGACATTTAATGGTATAAAAATAAAGCTTTTCCTCTCTCAAAAAATCTCCTCAATCTACGAAAAATGTATTGTGTTTGTAGCGGGGTTCCCCCGGTCCCCCTTACCTTCGCACTGGTAGGGGATGCTGCGGGGGCAAGTGCGTCGTCTAGGGCTCCCGGCGACATCAGTGAAAGGGCGCCACAATCTTGTGCGCGTTTGCGCATGCGCGGGAGTACGCGCATGCGCAGAAGGTGTTCGGCGACCATGTTGTGGTTGGTGCGAGGTTCGCGCATGAGCGGTGCGCGTTTGCAGTTGTGGTGGCCATTACATATAATGCAGGAAAGTGTAGAGAGGCAGGAAGGTCCCCTGTTGCGCATGCGCAGGAAAGTGGCGGGGCGGCCATTAGTCTAGCGCAGGTGCAGATAGAGAATGGTAGGCGGCCATTGTAGAGGCGCCCATGCGGTCCACTTAGTGAAAAGCCTCACAGGGGACTACAACTCCCAGCAGGCTTAGAGGCAGGTGAGTCAGATGATTGCAGGCAGCCAATAGTGTTTGCAGTTTCTCCTGCAGAGAGTAGATACATTGTATGGGCAATGTGCAGGAAGTCAGTCAGACTGAGGAGACAGTGGGGGAAGGAAGGGGGGCAGAGGGGCAGAGATCTTTGAGCTTCTGCCCTAGGCCAGAAGTACCTCGGGCTAGAGTTGAGGCCCTGACTCCCCCACTAGTGAGAGTGGGTGTTCATAGGGCAGGCCCTTAGGTAAGGACCCTGTGCCCCTTAAGCTGTGTGCTGGGCAGGGACCTAGTGATAGTGTCTGCTGCAGTTCCTTAGTGCAGGGACAGAGAGAGACCCTGCTGCAGTTCCTTAGTGCAGGGACCCAGTATAGTGTCTGCTGCATGTCCCTGTATGCTGTGTTACTGATCCAGAGACTGTCCTTACGGTGGGACGTCCAGCTTGACCCAATCCCACAAGGAGGTACAGATCAGCGCTGGACCAAGCGAATCTGGTAGACCCTTTGTGAAGACACCCAGGTGCCGGGGCACCTGGGCAGGTATTTACACCCTTCCACACGTGCACCAACTTTACCTGGCTAATCACATGTGACAGGTATGTTCATACACTTGGGTGGGCTTGGACTCTCTGGACATGGGGTTGGGAAGGGAGTGTAAGGGTATAGCCCAGTTAGGGGCTAAGAAGGTATAGCCCAGTTAGGGGCAAGGTTATAGCCACCAGCTAGTGGCAGAGGGTGGCCGTTATACTATTGTGTATGCTGATGTTGTTGCACTGTTATATCATGATACTGTGTGTTGTGTTACTCATCCAGTAAACCTTTTAGCCATAACCCTGGTGTATGTGGTTTCTGGGTGGGTTCCTATGTTAGGGCCATTCTACATTCTTATAGAATCCTACATAGGTGGAGGTGCTGACCGACGAGAGAACGTTCCAGAGAAGCACCCCAGGTTCCCAGTAGCGGAGGCTAAGGCCTCCTGTGAACCAGAAGGTATATGCACCACACCCGGTAACATGTAATTCCTTGCACCCCCCACATCTGCGATTGGGTGTTGGGGGGGATACAATACCCGTTACATGTTCATAACCATTCCAGATAACACAGGAGTTAAAATATGCACCCGTCTCATACTATACAAAGTTAAAAACCATAAACCTTTATTTGCTGTAGGGATTGCAACACATAGTAAGCATATACAGTGGCGGCCGCTTTTATCCTCCTGCGGCCGCCACCGTGGGTTTTTTAAAAACGCGGCGGTGCACGGCTTTTTTTTGTCAGTTTTCCCGCGCCGCGGGCGCTTTTAATGATAAGCACCAATAGCGCTTATCTGATGATGCGGCCGCCGCGCGGGAAACTCTGAGAGAAACTGAGAAAATCCCCGCATTTATCCGGGTAAGTAGGAGCCTGCTGTCTAGGGGTCATATTTGACCCTGATCTCTCCTTCATTCCTCACCTCCAGTCCCTGACGAAGTCCTGCCATCTCCACCTTCGACACATCGCCCTTTTCTCACTCATTTTGCAACTGAAATCCTAATTCACTTACATCTAAGCCCTCATCCCCATATACATACAGTATATATACACACCTAAGCAGCCCCTACGTTCAGCCCACAACATTCACATTTCCTCTCACTTGGATAGTAATGTGGCTATCTAGGCCCCCATTGAGGGCTTAGGTAGCCACAGTGACAAGCAATGGATTTAATGGCTTAGTTTTGATTGTTATTTTTTATTGCCTTATCTATTTTATTTAATGTATTTTTGTTAGGCTTTTCAATGGCCAAAAGCCCTACTACCTGCATTCGGCTAAAATAACTGTTGCTCATTACTATAGGGGGGAGGGTATGGGGGTAGTTTCCCCGGTGTGGTTAGACCTCCTGTGGTGGTGGCATGAGTGGTAACCCCTTTATTACCTCAGCAGTTACTAAAGCATTGCTTCGTAATGATTTACTAGCCACTGTGGTAGTCAAAGGGGGTAAATAATATATTTAAATTTTGTTAATTAATCTTTTATTTATTATAGCTTATCATTGATTGCCAATGTGGCTATATAGGCCCCCCATCAAGAGGGCCTAAGTAGCCAGAATGATAATCAATGGTTTTATGGTTAAAAATGATTTTAAAAATATTTTTAATGTAGTGTATTTTATTTTATACATGTGTTTTTTCTTTTTGAATGGCAAAAGCACTATAAGCCACATTTGAGTAATAGATCTATTGGCCATTAGTTTAGGGGGGGGGGGTAGAAGGTATTCTGGGTGGAGTTGGTGTGGGGGGTGGATGATGGGGGCAATTGCCCCGGGAGGGTGATTAGGCCACCTGGGGGTGGCAGGCGGAGTTAACCAATGGTTTACTAGCAAGGGACTTCAAAACAAGACTCAGTATCTTGCACTATGGACGAAGCCTTATGTGCATGCTGATAGAAGCAAAAAGATGGTGTTAGATTGCATCCAAAAAGAAGATGTTATTCAACAGGGAAAATAGGGCGAAGACAAATGTCCAAGGGTCGATGGATGTTGATTCAAACCCCGTGGGGTAGCTGAGTGATATGCACAGTAGCTGGTAACAATCCCAAAAGTCCATGCAATGTATGTAAGCTAAGTAAATACTCAGCCGAGTCCTATGTGGTAGCGATCAGCAGTCAGTCAGCTGGCCGCAGCATGCAGGTACACCTGATCCTGGAAAAGTGCAGGGTACAGATGGAATGCAGAAGCCTCTCCTGCTTCCATAGCATACAGCAGGCAGCAGTTCAGTTAATAGTGTACAGATACCAAAAAAAGTGGCCCCCTAGCCATCGGCGGGGGGGCCTCCTGAAAGGGGGGCTAGTCTCCACCTCTCTGGCCCACCCCCTCACCTCCCTGGGGAGGGGCTACAGGCAGGCTACGTTAAGCCCAGCCGCCGGGAGCATGGCCTGTTTGCTGCTCGCCAGCCAATTGACTGTATCCCTCTCCCTGAAGCTAGGATTGCGGTAAGGTCACTATTTAATATTTAAATAATGAGGTTCTGTTGTTCAACTATTGTACTGTGCAGGCATCACTGAGATTAATTGATCTCCTCAGACTGTTTTAATTGTCTGTCTTAGATATTGCTGAATAAATTGATATATTTTTTTATATGCTTGAGTGCTCTTTAGGTTACTGGCTTTTCTTGTAGATATATGTAGCCATGCATGTAAAATGGTCTGCAGTTGTCTTCCCTGCTGGCAGTAAACCTGGTAAGTTACAGGGATGCCAGCAGTAATCATGGAGGTTTGCCCTCATACCCTGGTGAGGTGCCCTATGTATGAGTGGGAGTGGCTACCAGCTATGAGTCCACAGTTAGTGACATCAGAGTTGTGACAGCTCCTGAAGTATATAAGGCACAGCACTGCCCAAAGTTAGTTGGTTGCTGGGTTGCTGAGTTGTTGGGAAGGAAGGATCCACTAGTGCAGTAACTAGTGGTCCATTTCTACATTAATCTTGATAAGAGCCACACTGTGTCCAGGGACCTGGCACAGGGGTGATCTCCCTACGGGGAGAGGGGATCCCACTCCATTGGGTGGGCGTACCTGGCAAAGGGACAGCAGAGAACTATGTGCGGCTGAGACAGCTGGCTGTGAAGGGCAGCTTGCCCACCAAGCAACAATAAAGATGTCTTGTTCAATGATACCCCCACTGTGTGAGTGTGAAGTTACTCTCCAGTGGATGGCACCACCAAGAAGGAGTTCTTCATCAGGACCATCTCCCTGCGGATGCATAGACCCTGATGAGGTGGAGGCGCTGCACGTGATATAGGTAGGACTCGCACACACTACCTCAGCTGCCTGTCTGGATTGACAATCCCCAAATTCCATCATGCGGGAGACTCAGGAGTCCTGTTGCCTATAGGTGCACCACCAAACACGACCATGTAATGGGGGCTGGTTAGTCCACACGGGCCAATATGAGATTGGGTGGGTCATACTAGAGGGAATACCCGTTACAAATATATACACTGAGAGACTGAAGGTTTAAAAGGCAGGAAGTAGCCTGTACAATGTGAGTTAGCTTTCCTCAGGAGGATAGAGAAGATTCTCCCCAGCTGGGACTCCAACACAGGATAAAAGATCACCACGGACTGGACAGCCTGCTCTCCAGAACCGGTGTTACTGAAGGAGCAACACAGAGACCCTGGGATAAGAATCCCGTATAAAACAGATAAGCCATAAATAAGACTGTTAAGACTGCAATGTTAAAAGACTGTTTGCTCCTTCAATTCAAATAAGAGACTTTTTTTTGTACTTTGGTTGTGGAGCACTTGTTTTGGGGTCGGATAACCAGATTAGCTGGCTACCCGGTAGATAGGGCTGAAGAAGTTGAGTTAGTTTCCCTAACGGGAATAGGAATTTATTTCACGTTTTATTTTGCCTTAAAGCTACAGTACCCCGATGGTTATTGGGCTGGTGGATAATAAAACCACTATAGTAAAAGTTTCATACCGTGTCTAGCGTCTTACTGACAGTGCCGCGAGGCCGTCCTGCCACTGGTGGTGTTAGAAGTGGGATACTATGCCTGTTGGGATCAGTAAATGAAGAGATGTTAAGTTCATGAACCCAGGAAAGAAATGGAAGCAGGCACATGGTCTTTCTGAAGGTGCAATTTAATGTGCCACCAAAGGGTCCAACGTTTCGGCAAAAAATGCCTTCATGAACCCAAGCAGAAAAAAAAAAAACAACAACATTTTAATTTTGCTGAAACAAGTCAATTTGCAGCTAGCAAGCGCGGAGTGTAAAGTTTGCCCCGTCGGGTATGAAAGGATTGCTGTGCTGTGTTAAGCAAACGCCATAAGCAAAGTATTGAGTGTTACGTTTACCCTGCTGGGGTTGGAGAAAGTAAAAATTGATTTTTCTAAAGTTGTGGTCCTAAGAAGTACCAAGAAGGTTCAAACATTGTAAAGCAAGTTCAACGCACGTGTGTTGTACAAAGTCTGACCCGCCGGGTGTGAAAGAGAGAGAGGAAAAAAAAAACCTGGATTTGAAAATGGCCGACGACAAATATTTGTTGTGTAATGTACGGAACCATACAAAACAGGATCCCTTCAGGCCATACGAGGATGAGGATGATGATAACGACTCTTACGTGGCCCCAGGAAGAGAGCCACACCCGCAGATGAAAGCTGCAGCAGTGACCAGCGTCCAGAGCGCAGGACCCCATAACCTTGGAGTAGCCCAGGAATTTGGAGCCACTCCAAGGATACAGGGGCTGTCAGGAGCCAGGTAACATGGAAGAATCATGTCCCCACAACCTCAAATATAAACAGTGGCAACAGGAGTAGCATGAGGAATACTGTATCCCACAGCTACGAAAGCAAGCAATGTGGTGTGAGCATTATTCTGCCAGGTATTACATACACTGGCGACACACTTTATTCGAGCTCGGCTAGTCCCACGAATTCGGGTATACCCGGGTCTATTGAGGTTTGTGACTGTTTTCTGCCCGAGTGCATTGGGTTATTTTCCAGGCAGGGATTGAAGCATTTTATTCCCGCTGGCTGCAATACTGCACAGTATATTTATATATACTGCATTACAATTCATGAATTTATGCCATCTGGTAGACACGCGAAGCATTGCAGCCTATTAAATCCTAATCATTATCATTTAACAGATCAGCCGCCCGTCAGCCAGGCATGAACCCAGGCTGGGAAGGCAAACGCAACGGGGCTTGTCAGAGGTGAGGAGCGGCGCATTCCAGGTATCTGCCAGGTACATACTGGGTATTTGCTCGAATAAAGTGTGTCGGTGCAGTATGGTATAAATGTCTGTAAGGTTCTGAATATATGATTGCTGCTATTATCCAAAAATGAATATACAGTACAATTTGCTTTGGAGAAGGAATCTTATTTTCACAAATGAAGGCTCAAGAATTGGCTTTGCCACATTCTAATTGATTAACTTGGATGGAAATTAGTGCAATGTATTGTGTATCAAATTTAGGATTCAGATGCGAGCAAGCTGCAAGGTACCAAAATAATTGAAGTGACAGAACAGGAAGATCTACTGTATAGTAAATTACAACAAGGAGAGGGCAGAGGAGGAGACACTAATATAAAAGAAGAGATGCCCTTTACAAGCTGGATGGTGAAAGCTGAGGTCAGGGTAAATGATAGCATTACAACAGGAGAAAGGGATTAAATAATTTATGAATGTGGTGAAAGGGAAATTGACTAAACAGAGGCAGTAAATACAAAGAGGAAATTAAATTTAAACAAACTACCTTAGAAAAGAAACACTAAAGAAAAAAAAACGCTGGCAGAATTAAAAAAGAAAGATTAGAAATTTGGATAATAGTTTTTAGGTGAGAATATTATTTTAAAGAACATTTTAGGTTGTATAGTTTATTTTGTAATGGGGTGTACAGATGTAGCCAGACTTACTGTTTTCGATACTGTGACAAGGTGCAAGATTACACCCCTGTGAGCACTTTAACTGCAGCTTGCCTGTTGGCCGGCCATGGTCAGCCAGCAGAATTATTTGAGGGGTTTATTTATGGAATTACAATTTAGGGGCCTATGTACTAAGCGTTGCTATCACGGTATGCAGAAATCCCCGAATACCAGTGATTGCAACATTTGCATAAATGAAGAGTAGCCGGTGACAAGATGATCGACCCTCTGAAAAGGGCTCACCCGGCGAGTTCTTCCTGCTGCCGAGTGAGAGGGCCGCCTCTCTCTGCGCAAATCTCACCCAAATGTTTTTTATTTGCATTTTATTACTAGTGTACGTGAGCAGGGGATCTCCGGGGCAGAACCGCGTTGATTTGAGGTTTGGGGACCTCCTGCTTCCCGAGGTACAGGCCCCATTATGGGGTGCCGGTATCTCCTATGCTTTGGATTCCCATGGTCACGTGATGCAGGACATTTCAATGCATAGGAGATACCGACCCCCCCCTTAACGGGGCCTGTATCTCAGAAAGCAGGGAGTCCCCAAGGCTGAAATCAATACGGTTCAGCTCACGAGACCCCCTGCTCCCGTACACTAATAATAAAAATTATATTGAAGCAGCTTCGTTACCTTAGCCAGAAAGAATACATATAAAAATACAATCTAATGGCCCCTAATCCCTTAATCACATAGTGGTTAATAACCATTATAGTAATTAAGGGGTTAACCCCCTTCCCCCGCTACCCACCTGGAGGCCTAACCAAATACCCAGGACCCACTATACCCACCCTGTACCCATTGATTGGCATAATGGTACAGTGACGGCCGCCTTTAGCCTCCTGCGGCCTTTTCCCCGCGATTTTAAAAATCGCGGGCAGATCTCAGGCAGATGCGGGCAAATCGCGGGCAGATGCGGGCCATTTTCGGCAGTTTTGGGCACCTGCGGGCACTTTCATTGTCTAGCGCTAAGCGCTTTCATTGTCTAGCGCTATTAGCGCTATCTGGTGATTTCGGGCCGCGCGGAAAAGTCCGTGAGAGACGGGTGAGAGACGGAAAACATCCCCGAATTTTTTCGGGGATGTTGGAGGTTAAAAGGGGCCGCGACAGTACATCATACCCATATAATATGGGCATGATAAGCCACTATAGCACTCAATGGTAACCTTAATCAAAAAGCATGAAGGCCAAAATTCAACAATAATCAAACACAAACACCACAATTCAATAAATAAAACACTAGCCAACCAATTAAATAAATAAAAGCAGTAACCAACTAAACAATTAATTAATTTCAACCAGTAGCCAACAAATCAATTAATTATTTAAATCACTATCCAACACATCACTTAAAAGCAGGAGCCGACACAAGAAATCATTAATTAAAAACGCGACTCAATCGAAAAAGAAAAAAAAAAGCCAGCAAAATGACAAAAAATGACATCCACAGAATAAACATAAATAGAAAAAATAACACTCAATATAAAGCAAGAATTTTCCAAAAAATATTGGTTAATACTGTATTGATCAGTGCCCAAAGGGGGCCAGATGAATACATTATCAGTCAATGGGCAATGAAAAACATAAAATAAACAATATACAATCCAGAGCCTAAAAAAAACCCATTTACATATATTCAATATTTAACTTACCTTTAGAAGTGTTGGCCTTCCGAATCCAGGATTATCAGGAGGCTCTCGTACCGCAACATCATCCAACTCAATCCGATGCCATCTACCATGAAGATCCAGACCAGGTAACAAAATTCTTAAACAATATACAAATTCTTAAACAATGGCATGGCAGGGGTAAGAGGAAAGGTTTTTATTTACTTTATTTATGCTGACTGGCTAATGTTTGTTTTAATTATGGGCAAATGAGCTATTATCCATATCTGGATAATAGTTATTTTGCCCATTACTGTACTATATGTGTTTGGTGGTAGGGGCATGTGTATTTATAGAAACACCTGGATGGTCCTTTTCCTTACCAGAGTAAGTGTGTGAATATGGTAACAACAGTACAATAATAATTGCATGTTGTGTGTGTTTATGAACAAATTATATATACAATATACTGTTGTGGTTAAACTCTCTTATTACATTGTTTTGTAGAGGGACACTGGCCTAGCTAACACTCCTCCTGCTATGGCTCAGTGACTAATAGGAGGAGTAGCAGGGATGTGGAGTGGGCCCACAAGCAACAGGCCGGACACCCTGCTTCCCTCGGCTCTGCGCATGTGCACGGGGGTCGCCGACAATTTTTTTCCCCTGACTTTTTTTAAATTTATATAAAACAGGCACGGCCATGCAGGGAGCCCGGGTGGCCAGGCCCCCTGACTCATGGGGACCAGGACGCCAACACCGGCAGACCACCCCTGCTGGCGGCCCTGCATGTACCACGCATGCGCACGTTCTGCTCATTCCGCAACTATAACATTGTGCCTATGACACTCCATGCTCCAGAGTTTGACCTTTAGCGTCCCAGGGCAGTTACCTGTGCCTATTTTCCATAGCCCACCTGCGGTAACTGAACCATGGAGGTGGAGACATACCAGTATCCTTCTCTACCTGACATCCCTCTGTCCATATTAACAAGGAAAATTTTGGAAAGATATGCTGCATGCTGCAGGGGACAACCACATAGAGTTGTCCAGTTGATATTCCAGTACCAGGTGCCTCTGAGCTTTATTTCGAGTGGTCCTCAAAAGTGAACTCGTGTGTTTAGAAGGCGATACCGAGCAATTTTAAGGATGTTATTTTGGATGTTCTTCGTAAGCAGAACGTCACAGCTGCGGAATTCAAGAATGTCAAAGGCACAATTAATGGACTATTAAGGCATCTGAGGACTGTGGGATGTGGTAATTAGTGATGGAAACTTGAAAAACCATGAAATTCTAAAGCAATATATTTTTTAATTTATTGGGGAGAGTTATATTCTGTAGTGAAGAACTAGTCATCTAGGTATGCATTTTAGTATGTAATGTTGTTGGTTTCGTACATTAATATATTGATGCCTTTGTTTTCATCCTTGTTTTGGAGGTTCTCCACTTCAACACCTTTTGTCTAGCAACACAGAACATCAGTATTGTATCATTAAGGCCTTTTCTGTATTTCTTTGCATTGTAGATCCTGCACGCATGCGCTATCATTCAATTAAATGCATATACATTCCATTCAATGAAGTCCAGAATGATTCATCGCACCTCCAAAAAATTTGGAAAAAGAAAAATATTTTTTCCTCCTCCTCTCCTCTGTTTCCACACCGCTACAGATGAAATTCAAAAGCCTTTTTTGTATAAATGTCCAATTTATAAAAATCAGGTATACACTCACATAAACGAATGAGCAAAGTACAAAATGTGAGGATCAGCTCCAGTCACTTGAATCTGCTCCATGGACCGCGACTCTCGCCATTCCAGCTGGCGTCTTTCTACATTGTATGAACATACTTCAATATATGGTAGAAAGGGGGGGGTGATAGACAGCACTCTGATACAATGACTCAGCAAGGTTGCAGGGTACACGGAGCAGGAAGGGACCCTTATTCCCTTCAGAAGTACTAACAAACCAAAAGATAGTACCAGCACTCTCTGTCTGACAGCTACAGATATAAGCGAATACCAGTGTAGGGAATATGAATAATTTAATGACACTAATAATAAACTGAAAATATAGCAACAATAGCCAATACGCCAATGCAAGAATAAATATCACCATAGAGAAAATCAAAAAATAAAAGGGGGTAGAGGGGAAAGAAGGAGAAGGGGGAAAAAAACATGAAAGAAAAGGAAAAGGAAAAAATCACAAAAATGGAAAAAGGAAAGCAAACTAGGGGGGGCGACGTTTCGAGGGGTGACCAAAGGGTCCCAGAGGTACTTGCCTAAGCCTTCCCTCCCACTGTCAAATAATCCCACATGCAGCTAATGATATAAATCTAAAGTCTAAAGAGGGCAAAACACATAAGCAGATATCAAATATCAAACAATAAATGTAAATACAAGAATATTGTAAAAGACACAGAACATATGCAGATATCAGATGTCAATCAGTGAACAAGTATAAGCAAACCCTCTATCAAGCACTTGACAGGGCACCAGGAGCTGTTGATAGGGGGTTTGTCATTAAATTATTCATATTCCCTACACTGGTATTCGCTTATATCTGTAGCTGTGAGACAGAGAGTGCTGGTACTATCTTTTGGTTTGTTAATACTTCAATATATATTTTTCTTTTTCCAAATTTTTTGGAGGTGCGCTGAATCATTCTGGACTTCATTTCAACAAGAACTGGGAACAGCTCTTTTCTTCAAGCAGCACCCATTATTCACGTAGTTAGTTAGTTTTAGACACATGTATTCATTCGTATTTATACATTTTTCTTGAGCGCTTCCTTTTTTGTGTTGTATTCCATTCAATGGGCATAGAACAAGCATGCACAGTGGTGTTCCCACAAATAAAATCCCCCTGTTTAGAATAATCATCGCTAAATGTTTATTTGCCTTTTGACAAAATTAATAATTTAAAGGGTGAACAGTGGTTCTGGACAAAAACAAAGCCATATATTAACAGCCCACACAGACAAACTTTAACACTAGTCTGTTTGCACTGATGAGTGATGAATGATTTGCAAATACTTCGTGCTGAATAGTATCTCCCACTTGACCGCTATATTCTGTGGTTATTATCATCCCAGCTCTTGGCAGGGCGGGGGAAAGGTGCGCACTGAACTAACAAGTAACAGTGGGAGAAAACTTAATGCCTATACTGTAGGTGTGGGTTTCATGGTATTATGAGATGACCAGACAGTGTCCTAACTTTATTTTATTAATTTAGTAAGGTGACATCTATCAGAAAGGGTAACTATTACACTCAAGTTGAAAGCGATTGTTTTTATTAATGATTTCATTAGTCATTTTCCAATTAGATATTTCACGTCAAAGCACTAAACATGGGACAATTATGCATACCGACATACCTTTACGGGACAACAGGACATGCCAATGAAATAAGCTACAATCCGTATTTACAGTACAGGATGTCTGGCAACCCTAACTACACAGAATGTGTGTGATTTTAGCAATAGCCTCAGAATAGTGTACAATGTATTTACAGTAGCTTAATTACACACTAGCATCACCTATAATTACTTTGAAGAAGTACAGAAACCGCAAAACACCACCGCAAAACACCACCGGGCAGCCGTGGCTGAGATGCGCTCACAGGCTGTGAAATAAATTGAAGTGTGGAGGCATTTCACTTATTTACCTGTGATCATGGGATCAGTAAGTCGTACTATATCTGTAATGTTTATATCTTTCATATGCAATACTGTATATTCCCTTGCATATCAGTAATACTGTCGCATGTCACTGTTGGCATTCTTTTTGATACAGAAAGGCCCTGATCTTAGAGAATGTGTAATTAGAATGACCTCACCCCATATCTCATGCTCGAGCAGTTCATCAGTGGGCATTTTTCTTTCACACTTTTGACTCCTCTTACCATAGAGCTAGGTTTGTTTGATGCCCTAATTATGGATATTGATGCACACTATTTATAATGCTAATACTTACATGTTTACTTAGAGTTTGCAATTAAAGGGGCCTAATAATATGTTCCAACAGATCCTGATGGTCATTCATTGAAAAAATGAAACCAACTACAGTAATTCAATAAATCCATTTTTGCAAGATTTTCCAAAAAATGGATGCATTTTATGCGAATGAAAGGTAGTCGTTGCAAAATGTTTCCTTTTTTCACCAAAGGGGTCCAGTTCTCATTAAAGCATGCAAGGAAAAGATACCACTTATTTCAGTACCATTAAGGCACATTAGGCCCTATTTAAGAGTGGTCAGGAGCCATCAAAGTGCGATCAGCAATATCGCAGCCAATCAGCTTTATCAACCATCAACTTAAATGGCAGATATTGCTGATATCGCTAGCACACTTTTTTATGACTTCCGGCCATTAGTGTTGTACTGGGTTCTACATTTTCTGAAAAACGTATGCCGGCAGTGTTTCCCTATGCCCAACCCTCGGCCATAGTTAAAACCCCTGCCCCTGTCACTTTTTTCTATGGGTCCCAGTCTAGCCAAGGGTTGTCTGGGGAGTCCTGAGCCACTTTTGAAGAATGGACTGGGGAAAATCTGGACTGGGGTGACTGTTTTGCCTCCGATGAGGGATCGGGGAGAGAAATGTCTATGCAACAAATGTTATACTGCACTAATGATGACAATCGTACTGTTATGGTGGGGTGTGAACCTAAGAGCCTTGGGTCAAATTTTGGGTCCCCAGGAACATTGGGAGTTTTATCTAGGAATTTGGGTAATGTTGCTCATATTGTGCCTATTGGCCGGGGAACCCCCTATGTGCCTCCAGTGTCGGCAAGAGTTGTTAGGGGTCGCCAAAGGTGGTTACTTTATTTTCACCATCCATGGGAGGGAGAAAGTAAGTTCGAAATGGGTTTCCCTGATGAAGATAGGGGATATGGCACTGATGAAGAGGAAGGATCGGGGGAAGAAAATTGGGATCCTGGCGGGTTAGATGAGAAGTGGTGCAGTCAAGAGGGGATAGTCTACATCTCCAGGAGATGCCTTTGGGAAATGAATGGGCATAATCCTCTCAGTTCACTAGCATCCAAGCCAGAGTTATGGGCTGATTGTGGGTGTCCAGTATGTCACCTAGAGTGTTACAGCGTTGCTGCTCTAAACCCAGTGGACCATGCTGTGCGCAAGCCACCTTAAGAGGGTAGAGTAGTCCCAGTAATGGATACTCCAGCATGGGTAATCCTAGTTCTTACACATCTACGTTAGGATGTATCTGTTATTGTGTTATGAAAAGATATGTACTGTAATAATGTGTTGTTATGTTTTGCAGTGCTACCTGAAGGAAGGTTCCGCAAATTTAGGTCCAGCCGGGATGTTGGGATTCTACCAGGGGGAGAATGCAGCCATGTCTAAGATTGGTGTACATATCTCTTTCTCATGTTGGCAGTAAACCTGGTAAGTATGCAGGATTGCCAGCAACAATCAATGGAGGTTTGCCTCAAACCCTGGTGAGGTGTCATATATCCCTAAAGGAAGCGGGGTTGCCACCTCTCCGGGTTTCATCCGGAGACTTCGGGTTTGGCATCCCCTTCTCCGGGCTCCGGGTTTGTCCCTGAAATCTCCGGGTGGGCGGGTTGTTGCAGACAGGGCAGCACAGTAAGTGACTTCTCATTGCTACATCATAGATCACTCAAGTCACAAATCCTTTGCATTTCTCACAGGATTACCTGCAGAACTAATTTCCTCCCTTCACTGCCTACTACATCCGGGTCACAGCCCTATGCTCTACTGCACATGCTCACACGTAGGGGATCATGGTAGTTGTAGTTTATATTAGACAAGATCGATTGACACATAAGCAACACAGTAACATTCATAGAAACCCTGCTAGAGAACAGACACCACCCCCATGTATCTTACCTCCTCTCCCTTCTCCCCTCTTCTCTCCCCTCTCTCTCTCTCTCTTGTGCCCCCACTATCTCTCTCTCTCTTCTCCCCCCTTCTCTCTCTCTCTTCTCCCCCCCTTCTCTCTCTCTCTTCTCCCCTCTTCTCTCTCTCTTCTCCCCCCTTCTCTCTCTCTCTTCTCCCCCTTCTCTCTCTCTCTTCTCCCCCCTTCTCTCTCTCTCTTCTCCCCCCTTCTCTCTCTCTCTTCTCCCCCCTCTCTCTCTCTTCTCCCCCCCTCTCTCTCTCTTCTCCCCCCTCTTCTCCCCCTCTCTCTCTTCTCCCCCCCTCTCTCCTCCCCCCTCTCTCACTTCTTCTCCCCCCTCTCTCTCTTTACAGTAAAGCTGCTTCAGTTCCTCCCTTTTGATAGCAATGAGGTAACCTTGTCTTTGTTAAATTAACTCAAGTAAAGTAAACTGAGATAAACCATTGTAATAAATTAATATTGATCAGCGACGACTCTGTCTGCAACAATTGTCATCAGTGTTAGCTATAAATAATAGAAATGATGTAAGGTATAATTCCATATACCATTAACGCAGCAACAGCAGTCTCCCGCCATCTCCCCCTGTAACTACTGTCAATATGCCATGCCAACGGGGACGTCACGTGACGTGACGTAACAGCATCACGTGATGCTCATTGCCATGACAATGAGACTCCACATGTCACGACGTCATGCGGTGCCACGTTGTCATGGCAACTTGCCGCCGCGCGACGTTGCATAGCATCCCGTTGTCATGGCAACACAGTGTCATTAAAAAAAAAAAATCTCCAGGTTGACCGTCAGTCGAAGGTGGCAACCCTGAAAGGAAGTGACAACATGCAATGTGCCCACACTTAGTGGTACAGAGCAGGTTTGTTCTCTGGGGGGTGATATAAGACACAGCACTGCCTAAAGTTAGAAGTCAGTTTCCTGTTGTTGTGCTGCCTCTGTTCAGTTAGAGGCACAGTAAGGTTTGCAACAGTGTTGCAGTGGTCTCATGCTAGCTGTGAGTCAGTGAGCATACGCAGCAGAGTTAGAGGAGCTGACAGACAGAGCAGCTCAAGAGAGGAGCTGAGAGAGACAAAGCAGCTCAGGAGAGGAGCTTACAGCAGCCAGAGAAGCTGGGGAATCTCTTTGAGAGTTAAGGTGGAAAGCAGCTCTATTAGGGAGAAGGGACCTTCCTAATGGAGTGCTGCCCCGAGATGAGCGGCTGAGTTGCTATCTGTGAGGGGCGGCTGGCCCATACCATGCAAATAAAGATGTCTTGTTCGCATATACATCCACTGTGTGAGGGTGAAGTTACTCAGCAGTGGATGGCACCACCAAGAAGGAGTTCCTCGCCAGGACCATCTCCCTGCGGAAGCACAGATCCTGATGAGGTGGAGGCGCTGCACATGAAGTAAGTTGGACTCGCACACACTACCTCAGCTGCCTGTCTGTATGACATCCCCTAATACCATCAAGCGGGAGACTCAGGAGCCCTGTTGCCTACAGGTGCACCACCAGACACGATCACATAATGGGGACTGGTTAGACCACACGGGCCAATGTGAGATTGGGTGGGTCAGACAAGGGGGGTCCACCCGTTACATTTATATGACAGGAAACGTGGGGATTGTAAATTGATGTTTCTCATACAATAGGTGGAGGAGAGTTCAGCCCCTTGCATCCCTTAGTAATATATTATTAGCCTCCTTGGCATACAAGTGGGTACTGCTTGTGTAATCTCACACTGTTATGACAATTCCACTTTAAATAAAAAAAATGTCCAATCTGAACAGATTGTCAGATTTGATTATACAGTACATAACTATATAGATCAATCTTTTGGCCAAAACATATAGGATCAAGCATGCAACTACGTCAAGGTAATAACTGTGACCTTATGAACAGGCCCTACACTACCAATTGTGCACAGTGTAGTGTCCTTTTGTATTTCCTCCACTGCATACAGAAAAGGAAAACAATGATAAAGTTTATAGCATGGGTTGCGTGACATGTATGCGGAGCCGAAAGGGTTAATATTTAGGAGCACCAAATTTGCTATAAATGTGTTACAGTGCCGTTAAAATATTTTAAACTCTTGTTCTTCTGGGTTAACTTTATAAAGGCATTTCAAAATATCTAAAACATTATCAGGAACATGCAAGGTAAGTGATTCAGAGTAATTTCCTTAATCTCAATTCCCCTAGTGTGTTGGTTCATCCTGATCTGTAATGCCAAGGCCTCTACAAAAAGGGTGAGCGAATGGATGAGAAGGGGCGCCCCTGTCTAGTTCTATTATGTAAAAAAACAGAATAAAACTAGTTCTTGATCATTGCTGAGAGGGGGCTATAGAAAGAGCTCTAACACCATCAATACATTGAGAACCCAAGCCTAATTTATTAAGCACTTGGAAAAAGAAGGTCCAACTACTTCTGTTGAAAGACTTCTCTGCATTCAAAGCCGGTAGCACTATACTGCACCGACACACTTTATTCGAGCAAATACCCGGTATGTACCTGGCAGATACCTGGAATGCGCCGCTCCTCACCTCTGACAAGCCCCGTTGCATTTGCCTTCCCAGCCTGGGTTCATGCCTGGCTGATGGGCGGCTGATTTGTTAAATGATAATGATTAGGATTTAATAGGCTGCAATGCTTCGCGTGTCTACCAGATGGCATAAATTCATGAATTGTAATGCAGTTTATATATATATACTGTGCAGTATTGCAGCCAGCGGGAATAAAATGCTTCAATCCCTGCCTGGAAAATACCTCAATGCACTCGGGCAGAAAACAGTCACAAACCTCAATACACCCGGGTATACCCGAATTCGTGGGACTAGCCGAGCTCGAATAAAGTGTGTCGCCAGTGTAGGTGCTTTTAATTAATTATTCTCTAAACCATCCCCTGCTATATATTTTAGCCAATTCAACTTGTAACATCTATCTGGTAAAAACATATTTAAATCCTGTCTCTAAACCAAACACCCCTTGAAGTGTGTTTTAATTAGATTCAGCTTTGACACTCAGGCAGGACTACACCCTGTTTAAAAAACACATCTGTTTTAATGGGCCTCACATGTGCAAATTAAGTTGTATGGGGGGTGAACATAATTCAGTTAGGTGACTTTTTAATAGTATCAAATGAAAAGCACTGCAGCCTTGCTGTTTGCAGCCATGTTTGAAGTAGATGACAGGAAAATATATTTCAGCGCATGGGATCAATTTAAGGAGAGAAATGTATGTCTCAGAGGCCAAGGGATTCCAAATGAGATCTCACTCTAGATGTGGGTGGTACAAACAGTAATTTTGATAAAATAAAACAAAACAAAAACTTGATAAAACAATTATCCCAGCTGGGTGCAAAAAATTACACCAACACAAAAATGGATATTAAATTACAAATAAAACATTCATCTTATACTAAGCTTCTAAAAGAACAGGCGCTTGTTACTCTGAAAAGCACCCCTTATGTACATACATTTGCATGCATATATAACCATTTAAAATGGCTGCAATATTAGTGATGTCTGTGGTGAGCCTGTACTTCCTTTCTGGGGGAACAATGAAGACTGTTAAATCCTCTTTGTAAACCCCCTAGGTGTTGCAGACAGAACCCAATGCAGATGATCACTAAATGTTTGCCTCCAAGGAAAAATCATATGAACATATTTTGTCAATGAAACCAATGAAATCTAACTGATGGTATATAGCAGTCAAATTTGTTGGTGAAAAAGTAGTACTACAGAGCTTCTTCGTTTAGAGCATGCTATAAGAATTTTAAAATAAGAAATAAGTTGGTGTAAGTGGTGGTAAGGATAGTCAATCTTTATATTTCTGTACTTGTATTATATATGGCTGGGTAAGAGGGAAGAGGTAGGAGAGCAGTGTTTCCACATGCCTGTTCTTTTAGAAGCTTAGTATAAGATGAATGTTTTATTTCTAATTTAATATCCATTTTTGTGTTGGTGTAATTTTTTGCACCCAGCTGGGATAATTGTTTTATCAAGTTTTTGTTTTGTTTTATTTTATTAAAATTACTGTTTGTACCACACACCTAGAGTGAGACCTCATTTGGAATCCCTTGGCCTCTGAGGCATTAAGTTCTCTCCTTAAATTGATCCCATGCGCTGAAATATATTTTCCTGTCATCTATTCTTTATATACATATGGGAATTGAAGACTCCCTTCCAATATACCTCAGCAGCAGGCGTCATTCCTTTTGTATAGTGACAATAATACCATTACTTACATTGTTGCAAGCTCATTTAGCGCCATCTTTTTCTTTTCCATGTTTGAAGTAGCCATGTTTGAAGTAGCGTGTCATGTTGGAGTTTAAAAGGGTGTTCAAAAGGAGTGAACAAGTGGACAACACCTACTGGCCAGGAATCCGGGATTTGATCTATGCTGGAAAGGAGGAAATTATCTACTCCAGACTGCCCATCTCAGCAGTTTACTATTGCTGTGATGCCACCTTTACTATTTATATTTGCTATGACCTCACTTATTTTCAAATTATGCACGTCTTTCTACCAGCCTCATGTCTCCAACTGTATTCATATATATCCATCTCTAATCTCTTTGCCACTTCTCAGTTCACATGAACTACTTTCTTACCTGTGCCCTCTGTCACTACACAGCTATACCCCCTGCACTAAAACACACCCCTACAAAACATCCTTACACATTCTCTTTCTATCCATGCTTCTCCTCCTTGCTACTGGGGATATCTCCCCCAATCCTGGTCCCTGCCTTATTTCTACATGCTCTCGTCCTTGCCTGCCACATGCAACTTCTACTCCTTCTGGTGTCAACCCCTCCTGACTCATACTGATCCCCTGTCACCCACCCTCCTCTCTCCCGTTCTCCTGTGCCCATTAGAATGTTCACTCCCTTTCTAACAAGTTCCCCTCTGTGCATGACTTCTTTCTCTCTCACGCTCTGCTCCTATTTGCTATAAGTTTGCTCAGTCTGACTCTGTTCTGGAAGCTGCCCTCTCATATGGTGGGCTTTCTTGCTCCCGCACTCTGCACCCTGATGGCAGGGGTGGAGGCGTGGGGCTCCTCCTCTCATCTCTCTTCCATTACTGTACCCTTCCTATTCCTCCCTCTCTTGCTTTTCCCTCCTTTGAGGCTCACTCTGTCCAGATCTCTTCTCCCTGTCCATGTGGCTGTCATCTATCGCCCACCTACATCTACTCATCCCCCTTCTGGCTTTCTGTCTCACTTTGAATCCTGGCTCGCTTTCTTTCTCTCCTCAGACTCCTCTGTTCTTCTCCTTGGGGATTTCAACTGCCACATTGATGACCCTTCTCTCCCATAGGCTTCCCGTTTTCTCTCTCTAACTTCTTCTTTTGGCCTTCAACAGTGGACTGCAGCTAGTACCCACAAGAATGGCCACAAACTAGACTTGGTTTTCACTAAAAACTTTTCTCTCTCTGATTTCTCCATTTCCCCTTTCCTCTCTTTATAACCTCATCTCATTTTCTCTCTCTCGCTTCTCCCCTTCTCCACCTCCGTCTACCCCTCATTTCTGCAGAAACCTGCGCTCTATTAACCTACCAGCCTTTGATTCCACTTTACGCTCCTCCCTTTCCTCCCTCTCCTCTCTCAGTTCTGCTCCAACTACAACTCGCGCATGCTGCGTTCCACCACTCATTCCTCTGAACGCCTCTGGATGAAATCTCACACTCTCGCAGACTTCCTTCACTACAAATGTACTGTATGCTATCCTGTTTCAACTCTGCCCTCTCTCAGGCTAAACAAACCTACTTTTCTTTACTAATCTAACCAATGCCGCACAAGTCTAACCCATGCCGACTCTTCCCTGTCTTTGATTTTCTACTCCAACCACCCTCAGCTGCCTCTTCTTCTTCCTCCATCTCACCTCATGACTTTGCTGACTATTTTTTAAGGAAAAGGTGGAATCCATACGTCAGAACATCCCCTCTGTTTCCTCCTCCAAACCTAAACTGTTTCCTAACTCTCCTCCTGCCTTGCTTGACTCTTTTCCTGCGGTCACAGAGGAGGATGTCTCACTGCTGATCTCCTCTTCTCCCTCTACCTCCTGCCCTCTTGACCTCATTCCCTTCCATCTCCTAAAACATATTGCTCCATCTATAATCCCTACGCTCACACATATTTTTTACTCCTCCCTCTACTCTGGTACCTTTCCCTCCTCCTTCAAACATGCAATAGTTATACCATTACTCAAAAATAACAAGCTTGACTCTTCCTATCTTTCTAACTATCGACCGGTCTCCCTCGTGCCTTTTGCCTCTAGACTCCTTGAACGTCTTCTATTCTTTTGCTTGCTCCACTTTCTCAACACTCATTCTCTCCTAGACCCTCTACAATCTGGCTTCTGCACTGCTCACTCGTCTGAAACAGCCTTCACTAAAATAACTAATGACCTTCATGCTGCCAAAAACAGAGGTCATTACAAATTACTCATATTACTCGACCTCTCTGCAGCATTTAACACCGTGGGCCACCCTCTTCTCCTTCACATTCTCCATACTCTTGGTATTCATAACAAAGCTCTATCCTGGATCTCTTCTTACCTCTCCCATTGTACTTTCAGTGTCTCTTCTGATAACACCTCCTCCTCTATCAATCTCTCTCTCTGTGGGGGTACCCCAGGGCTCTGTCCTAGGACCTCTCCTCTTTTCTCTGTACACACTTTCTCTAGGTGACCTAATCACATCTCTTGGGTTTAAATATCACCTCTATGTTGACGACACACAAATTTATTTTTCAAACTTTGACCTTACACCTGCTGTACAGACCAAAGTTTCTGAATGTCTCTCTGCGATATCATCCTGGATGGCCATCCGCCGACTTAAATTAACATGGCAAAAACAGAGCTCCTCATACTTCATCCCAAACCTGGCCCTACTACCTCCTTCCACATTACTGTTGGAAGTACTATTATTCATCCTGTAACCCAAGCACGCTGCCTAGGGCTCACATTCGACGCCTCTCTCACATTCTCATCTCACATTCAAAACGTTTCTAAAACCTGTTGCTTTTTCTTCCGCAATATTACAAAGATACGCCCTTTCCTCTTTTGCTCTACTGCTAAAACTTTGACTCAGGCCCTCATTCTCTCTCGATTACTGTAACCTGCTGTCTGGCCTTCGTGCCTCTCACCTGCCTCCCCTACAATCTATCCTAAATGCTGCTGCCAGAATCACTCTATTCTTTCCTAAATTTGTCTCAGCATCTCCCCTGCTGAAATCCCTCTCCTGGCTTCCTATCAAATTTCGCATCTCACACTCCATTCTCCTCCTCCTCACTTTTAAAGCTTTACACTCTTCTGCCCCTCCTTACATCTCAGCTCTAATTTCTCGCTATGCACCATCCTGACTCTTGCGTTCTGCTCAAGGATATCTTCTCTCTACCCCTTTGTATCTAAAGCGCTCTCCCGCCTTAAACATTTCTTATTGACTGCCACACACCTCTGGAATTCCCTTCCCCCTCAATACCTGACTATCACCCTCTCTATCCACCTTTATGACCCACCTTAAGACACACCTGCTTAAAGAAGCATATGAGTAGTAGTGTGGATAATACTATACACATTAAGCTTGGCCCCTGCAGAATGCCCTCCTACTGTCTCTGTACGTTCCTCCTACACTGGCGACACACTTTATTCGAGCTTGGCTAGTCCCACGAATTCGGGTATACCCGGGTTTATTGAGGTTTGTGACTGTTTTCTGCCCGAGTGCATTGAGGTATTTTCCAAGCAGGGATTGAAGCATTTTATTCCCGCTGGCTGCAATAATGCACAGTATATATATATATACTGCATTACAATTCATGAATTTATGCCATCTGGTAGACACGCGAAGCATTGCAGCCTATTAAATCCTAATCATTATCATTTAACAGATCAGCCGCCCATCAGCCAGGCATGAACCCAGGCTGGGAAGGCAAATGCAACGGGGCTTGTCAGAGGTGAGGAGCGGCGCATTCCAGGTATCTGCCAGGTACATACTGGGTATTTGCTCGAATAAAGTGTGTCGGTGCAGTACCTACAGACGAGCCAACGAGTATTCTAAAACTTGCCTTAAACTAGCCAGGTACATGCTGGGTACATGTTGGGTACATTTCAATTACATTTCTGCAGAGGCTAATGGCCCATCGGATTAACACTGGATTAATTCCGTTTGAATGTAACTGAATAGGACTGCCAGGGACCCCAGCTGTTAATCCGATGGGCCATTAGTCTGTCTGCAGAAATGTGTGAAATGTTGCAGCATATACCCAGCATGTACCTGGGTCTTTTTGGAGATTGCCCCAGGTTTGTTTTAGAATAATTGTCGGCAATCACAGTACTAATTAGATTGTATGCTCCTCGGAGCAGGGACTCCTCTTCCAAAATGTTACTTTTATGTATGAAGCACTTATTCCCATTATCTGTTATTTGTATTTTTGTTATTTATATGATTACCACGTGTAGTACTACTGTGAAGCGCTATGTACATTAATTGTGCTATATAAATAAAGACATACATAAATACATACATACATACATACATACATACATACAGTGATGAAAAAGATTAGTGACTACAAATCAGAATTTTGCCTTTCAAAGCTATACATGGACTTTAAGATAACAGTTTGTTTTGTGGCATACACTGACATTTCTTCTCTTGATCACTGAATAAAAAGAAAGAATACTGACAAAATGATTCAATGGTTGCAAATCTTTAGTCGTATATTGATGTGTTTACAGCTACAGTAACAACGTTGTCAAATAGAATAAGACACAGATATTTATCTTTGGTTGCTTTAGCCACCTTGCAGCAAATCCTATTTTTCATTAACTGTTTTCAGTTTCTATTAATCTGTGCTAAACTGATAACATGTTTTTTTACAACCTTGTCTCTTTGTACTGTTTAATCTCTAAAGGAAAAAATGTCCTAGCCCGTGTTGAACAACCGGCAATAATGTTTACATAGTTTGATTTAATTTTTTTTGTGAACATTTTAAACAAGGCCTTTGTTAATGGGGAACTGCGTGAAATAGATTGTAAGAAATTCAGGTCTCAGGAATGAGGTCTATTTAATTAATATGTATGTATGATTGTCCATCCGTACCTGCCTCCCTCTGTTTGTTCCCCTGGTAGCTCTCCCTCCTATGCTGGGAAGGTACTGTACATATGCTTGCTTCCCTTAGTATTCAGTAGATTCAGTCTCCTGCATACAGGTGCAGCGGCCGTTATCCGAACATTTCATGGAGCCGTTTTTGGGAACTCTGCTGTATTCCACGCGGCATTCACTCGTTATTCTTCCGTGAACGCTGCCACGAATGCCGCCAATCACACCTGTAATATTCTACAGTTAGAGGATTTGTGTATGGCTAAGGAGCCTCAGAAAGGACTTCTTTTCCATGTACAGTATACAGAATGAACTCGTAACGTTAATCTTCAAATTACAATTACACACGCACACTTACAGAACTGTACGGCAATAAAAGACAGGTTGATTTTTAGATTTTAAGACAGCACCCGATAAAAACACTAGTAAACATACGTCTTAACGCGGGAAAGTTTGAAGAAATGATGCGGCATGACCTGGGTATGCCCAGGAATACAAATCGGGAAATGTTCAGATAACGGCCGCGGCATCTGTAACTTCAATAATGTCCTATCTCAGGTGGTCCCTTTTTGGGGGGCATACACTATTGTTTGGGATCACTATCCCATTTCAGTGTACGGCATTCTTAGTCTATATTTCTTGAATCGAGAGTTTACTGAGGACATTCTGGTGGTGCCAATCCAATTATGCACTTGAGCTACTGCACTGGGAATGAAGCGGGCCTAGCCTGAATGGGCGGCACAGCAGGTGACCGGGGGGCTCGGCCTCCCCGAACCGGATTGGCCGCAAGAGCGGCCGGGGGAGGGGCTGCAGGGATATAGCCAGCAGCCAGGAGGGAGGTCCGGCCTCTTGCTCCTGGCTGGCTAAGGAACGCCAATTTCGGTAAAGAATATGGCGCCTCGGCGGGAAAGGCACCCCAATAATGCGGCAGCTGAGTTTGGCAGAAGGGGTCGGGAGGCAGCGAGCGAGGTTATGGCGGTACGGGAATGATTTAAGGGGGGGTTAAACAGGCCCGTCGGTGGCGGCAGTTGGGGGGGGGGTAGGTGCTTGTCCCTCCAGAGGGGGCTCGGGGCTGGTAAAGCAGATTGAAGCGAGGGGGCAGGTTACCGGGACGTACTTCCGGGTGCCCCCTCTTGCATTGCCCAGCACCGAGCACTTTCTGGCGCGGACGGGCAGCACGCTACCTCAGTTATGATTATGTTTATTATTAATAAACAAAGCCGCGGCCATTTTACCTCCAGACTGTGTCCTCTCTTTATTTGGTACGTTACATAGAAATAATGTTAGGTGAGGGGGGGAGCTCGCGCCTCCCTGGTCATGAAGCGGGCCTAGCCTGAATGGGTGGCACAGCAGGTGACCGGGGGGCTCGGCCTCCCCGAACCGGATTGGCCGCAAGAGCGGCCGGGGGAGGGGCTGCAGGGATATAGCCAGCAGCCAGGAGGGAGGTCCGGCCTCTTGCTCCTAGCTGGCAAAGGATAAATCCTTAGTTTAACGCAGGATCTGAAGTTTGCTTGGCAGGTTAACAATTCTTTATGTTGCAGGAAGCGAAAATAAATCGGCATACACAAGGAAAGATCCGGACGGAGTGGTTATTGCGGGGCCAATTTGCTTTTGTCGCGGCGGCAGTTGGGGGGGGGGGGGGTAGGTGCTTGTCCTGCCAGAGGGGGCTCGGGGCTGATAAAGCAGGTTGAAGCGAGGGGGCAGGTCACCGGGACGTACTTCCGGGTGCCCCCTCTTGCATTGCCCAGCACCGAGCACTTTCTGGTGCAGACGGGCAGCACGCTACCTCAGTTATGATTATGTTTATTATTAATAAACAAAGCCGCGGCCATTTTACCTCCAGACTGTGTCGTCTCTTTATTTGTTACGTTACATACAAATAATGCTAGGTGAGGGGGGGAGCCCGCGCCTCCCTGGTCACTCCTGCTGAGCACACTTTCTCCTCTTCCTGCCCAAGAACAACTGTGGGCCATTGCTGTAGGGTTTGTTCCTTAACTGAAAACAATAAATGGTGACAGGACATCCTTAATATACATAACTATACACTTGAACCTATATACAGAACTCCAAGGAACCTGCTTCCAGAACATTATACATATATATCACACACACACACACACACACACACACACACACACACACACACACACACACACACACACACACACACACACACACACACACACACACACACACACACACACACACACACACACACACACACACACACACACACACACACACACACACATTCTTCCATCTTCCTATTTTTTCCCTTCTTTTATTCTATCACTTTTCTTTGTTAACTGGAAAGTATGACACCCCCGGCTGGGGGCACCTTCAAACTCAGCTTAGAACAGGAGACAGCTACTCCCCCCACTCCCAACCACAATAAAAGTAATACGAAGGGAAAAATGGTTTCACAGTCCAGTCGATCTCTCTTTTTCTCTCTTTACCCTGTATTATTAGAAAATGGTTGACATTAGGTACTGAAGACATATTGCCTTGTTGTTTATGTAATTCATTTATCTACCTAATAAAAAAATGTTTAAACAAAAAAATAAATAAACACAACTTGCAAAAATACACAAATACAATAAAATAAACATCAAAAATAAGCATCATAAATAAGCATAAAAAATAAGCATCAATAACTGTAAAACTCAGGCAAATAATGCAACGAAGATTTTTTTTCAATAGTGAAAATATTGATGAATAACTTTCTAACTAATCACACAAACAAAAATAAAAATAAAAGTCCCCGGCGCTGGTTAGTCCAATATACCGTGATCTAGAGGCAGTCTTTATATAAAGGTTCCTTGGGACGGATAAGGGCTTATAAGGATAATGTTCCGGATGGGAGGATGTTCTTGTCAGGGATGTTTGGCTGCTTCTGAAATAACAGATGACAAGGGACACCTGATTGCGCAGCGTAGTTGGACAATCAATCCCTATCTTACGATGAGAAGAATATTACTCACATAGGCAGCGCCTGCACGTGCAGTGGAGAGAATCTGTGATGGCTCCCCTTCTCCTCGGCTCTTCTCACGGACCCCTCGTGGAATGGCTTAACGGAGTGCTTCTCAGTCAGTGGTGGTAGCGGTGGTGAAACCGGTGCAGCACCCCCACGAATATGAAAATAGGGATTGGACACAGATATGGTGTAGAACGAAACAACTTTTAATAGATTATTAAAAACATAAAAACCCACACTCACATTGTCAGGGGGTATGATGGGACACTCACGGATGCCGTCCGCAACTTGGAAGCTCCACGTGGCGCGACGGAGAGGATCACTGACCGCAGACCCGCTATCGGCATGCGTGTGACGTCAGTGATGCAGGAAACTCTCCTCGCGTCTGGAACTACGGGTGCCTGGACGGCTCACAGAACTAAGCTCCTCCTCCCTACGCGTTTCGTGACTCATGGTCACTTCGTCAGGGGATCCCCTGACGAAGTGACCACGAGTCACGAAACGCGTAGGGAGGAGGAGCTTAGTTCTGTGAGCCGTCCAGGCACCCGTAGTTCCAGACGCGAGGAGAGTTTCCTGCATCACTGACGTCACACGCATGCCGATAGCGGGTCTGCGGTCAGTGATCCTCTCCGTCGCGCCACGTGGAGCTTCCAAGTTGCGGACGGCATCCGTGAGTGTCCCATCATACCCCCTGACAATGTGAGTGTGGGTTTTTATGTTTTTAATAATCTATTAAAAGTTGTTTCGTTCTACACCATATCTGTGTCCAATCCCTATTTTCATATTCGTGGGGGTGCTGCACCGGTTTCACCACCGCTACCACCACTGACTGAGAAGCACTCCGTTAAGCCATTCCACGAGGGGTCCGTGAGAAGAGCCGAGGAGAAGGGGAGCCATCACAGATTCTCTCCACTGCACGTGCAGGCGCTGCCTATGTGAGTAATATTCTTCTCATCGTAAAATAGGGATTGATTGTCCAACTACGCTGCGCAATCAGGTGTCCCTTGTCATCTGTTATTTCAGAAGCAGCCAAACATCCCTGACAAGAACATCCTCCCATCCGGAACATTATCCTTATAAGCCCTTATCCGTCCCAAGGAAGCTTTATATAAAGACTGCCTCTAGATCACGGTATATTGGACTAACCAGCGCCGGGGACTTTTATTTTTGTTTGTGTGATTTCTGTACCGGATTTGGAAAAGTCTGTTTTATATTGTCCCCTAGGCTGCTAATTCATCACAATATCATCACACTGATATCACTCTGTTTTCACTTGTATTGCACTAATTTTAGAATCAATCAATTGTATTATATTGCACTATAATCAACAATTAGTGTAGGTCAGCGCTTCCAGAGGGTTAAAATTGTTTGTTTGCCCAACTTTCTAACTAATAATTGATAACTTAAGGGCTATAATGTTCAGTTCATTTTGTCCAAAATAGATACCCACAGAACACAACGCATTACATCAATGATAGCATGGAAATTCATACAATTACTGTATACATAAATATTTTCTATTAATCCCAATAACTCATACTCAATAATTTCATACTAGAATTATAAGAAAAAGACCCATGAGAAGTATAATGGCATAGAGATGGATTGATGTCATATTATTTCTATACATTGATAATGATCCCAAAGCAGAGTCATCCGGATCCAAGGACGCTTGTCTCATGAAGGTTGTTCCACGGAACGCGGACATCAATCCGCAACAAGGAAACAGCAGCACCGGGGTACCAAGAGGAACGTTGACAACACCTCCCTCTGGTAGTGGATAGCCTGGATACTTGACTGATGAGGAGACCTGTCAAGCGCCGTTGTGGTAACATGTTCCATATAGGTGTAATACATTATTGATCTTATCTGATGTACGTTCGATACTCATCACTTGTTCATTTATTTATTATAATTGAATTTACTACACTATGAGAGTTGTGTGCTGTTTTGTTTTTTCTTTTTACTAGCTTCCATCTAAGTGCCCTATGGCACCGGTCCATGTGGAGCAGCTCTGCATGGGACTCTGGGCATATGTGTTGAAGCCATCTCCCTACAAAGTCTTCACAGTCCCCTATAGATTCCGGGATCCCCCGGAGGCGCACGTTATTACGGCGATCCCTATTCTCGGCATCCTCCTGCCGGTCACGGAGCTCGTTTATCTGCGCCTGCAAGTCCCCTGCTTTCTTTGTGTTCTTTTGGGTTGCCTTTATGTTCCCATCCACCCGCACTTCCAGCTCTTGTATTCGGGTCCCCAGCCCTCCCACCTCCTTGGTCAGTGCCCGGATCTCCGCTTGCAGGACCCCCTTCAGGTCATTATAAAGCCGCTCTATGTCGCAGCGGCGGACTGGTAGGAGTCCCTGATCATTCGGCTCTCCGTCCCCCTCCGATTCCGATCCCGTGTGGGAGACAGGGGCCATTGCTGCTGAGGCCCTGCGGGATCTTCCTTCACCGATGTAGTCCGGGAGACCCTTCTTGCTGGGTGTCTTTGTTGTTTTTTTAGACATCCTGAGGTTAGTGCTCAGTGTGAGGTAGAAATTAGTTTATTTCTAAATGAATTAGTCCGTTTTTGCTTCTAAATTGTCAGAACGGGGCATGGAGTCACACAGCCATGCAGTCTGACCTCGTGCATGCGCTCTCCTGTCAAGCGCTTTTGTGGTAACATGTTCCATATAGATGTAATACATTATTGATCTTATCTGATGTACGTTCGATACTCATCACTTGTTCATTTATTTATTATAATTGAATTTACTACACTATGAGAGTTGTGTGCTGTTTTGTTTTTTCTTTTTACTAGCTTTACTTGATGCCGAGCCATCTTGATTGGAACAGCAGCAGACTCTCACAGTTTTAACACAAGGTCACATGTTGAATGTTCTTTATCACATTTTTTTTTATCACATTGTATTTGATATCACAATTTCTGATATTTATTGAATACATTTATTCATCACGGTGGAAGAGTATTATATCTACCACTTCTATATTTAGATAATTATTATTTTTACATTAATTAAGTACTATTGGTTGCACAGATTTTCCACTTTTTTTCAATTTACCAAAGTGACCTGGATTGTTGCTGGCATATCAAATGCCCAATTTCCTAGGCTCATAGTACCTGAATAAACAGCAATGGGAAAAGCCCTTGTAATCCACCGTGTATAGCTCACAGAGAGGCACAGATGTAATAAAGGATTGGTCTTGATTAACAATTTAGTGTCTGCAGTTTTGCTTTGCAACTTTTATCTCATAAAAATCACCCCAATTTAAAGTCTTCGTTAAGACATCTAGGAGATAAAGGGGTCTATGCACTAAGCAGCGAAAAAAAGCATTCGCCAGTTTTTGAACTAGCCATGTTTTTGGCGTGTTAAAATCGCTGTATGCTGTAAGGGCCGAATCCCTGGCGAATGAATGCGCCACCACCATTTGATAAAATGGCAAGTAACCGGTGGCAAGACGGCTGCCTGGCGAGAAGCTGCCGAGAAGCCGTCCCCTGCCGAGATATGTTTGCAGCAGAGAGAGATCCGCCGCTCTCTCTGCGCAAACATCGTCACATTACAAATTATTTAATAAACCATTTTTATTCATAGTGTAAGTGCAGGGGGTCTCCGGAGCTGAACCGCATTGGTTTCAGGTCCGGGGACTCCCTGCTTCCCGAGATACAGACCCCTTTATGAGGTGCCGGTATCCCTCTGCATTTAAATGTGCCGATCACGTGACCGCGGAATGTAAACAAAGCAGAGGGATACCGGCACCCCTTAAAGGGGCCTGTATCTCGGGAAGCAGGAGGTCCCCGGACCTAAAACCAAAGCGGTTCAGCTCCGGAGACCCTCTGCACATCTACAGTATGAATAAAACACACATATCAATACACAATCATTCCTTACCTTTGCGGCTATCTGCTATGGTAACGAAGCAGCATGAATATATTTTTAATAATACCGCATTGCTTTGTGGACCAGGGACCCCCTGCTTCCCGAGTTACAGGCCCCGGTATGTGTGATAGTGTGGGCAGTGTCGCCGCCATGTTTATAGCGTCCCATATGCTATGTGCCCGCTATAAAGATGGTGTCGACACTGTAACCGATGCCCTAATCCGGGGCCTGTAACTCGCGAAGCAGGGGGTCTCTGAGCCACAAATCAATGCGGTTCAGCTCAGGGGACCCCCTGCTTCCGCACAATATTATTAAAATACATTAATGCTGCTTCATTACCATAGCGGATAGCCGCTAAGGCAATGAAGGGGTTAATGCATAATATTGGCTGATTGGCTACCGTACCATGTGAGGCCGGCCATGTTTCTTTTAATGACGCCATCTTAAAGGCAATTGAAGCACAGCCATTCTGATTGGCTGTGCTTTCATTGCCTTTAAGTGACGTCATCATTTTTTTTTATCAGCCATAGCACATGGTTTTCACGGCCCAATCAGGGCCGTGGAAACCATGATGAAAATGTGACGTCATATGCCTTTAAAAGCCTATGTTGTCTCATTTTGAAGCCCGATGCCGAGGAGGAAGGACCTCCTAAAGAAGAAGAAGACACGGGCATGGCAGCAGACGGTAAGAAGACCCCGGAAGAGAGTCGCAGCTGAAAGAAAGAAGAATACAGATGAAGATGAATTACAACTACAAGACCCGTGGATTGTTTTGAATTATTATTTTAATGTTTATTATTTTCTGGTTTGTTATTTTATGGGTTCCTGTTCGTGGATTGGTTCACGAGTAAACTGTTCAACGGGAGTCGGTGAGTGGGTAAAGTAATGGTAAGTGAAGAAAAGAAATGTATTTTATGTAACTTGTTTTTTTTTGCTTTTTACATGTGTTTTATTTTTTGGGGTACATCATTTCTTGCCACTGTATGTATTTATGTATGTATGTCTAGAGAGATATATACATACAGGGTTAGAAATGATTGTGTTTGAAAAGCTTGCTTTGCACTAATTTAAATGATTTTGGCTATGCTGCTATGCATACATGTGTGTTAAATGTATTTTATAATTAGCTAGATGTAATTTTTGGGCTTGTATGCTGTACTTTAGGTCATGGTGAGGCTTGCTTTTGTATATTTTTCTTTTTGGTGTCCTTCTATTTTGTATGATGGTAACTTGTTCTCTTTAACGGTTGCTATAGTTAATTGTGTAATTGATATGGATGCTATTTTAATTGTTTTGGAATGTAATTAATGTATGCAAATTGATTGATGGTGACTTTATTGGATTGCATAGTATACTTTTTTTGATGTAATGCTATTTTCTTTGGAATATTGTATGGTTAACATTGATTTGCAGCGTCTACTGTACATGTTGCTTAGATTTAATGCAGCATTTATAGAATGTAAATGCAATGTTTTGAGTGGCATTTGTGGCTTTGAATTGGCATTTGATGTTTTAGATTGGATGATTACATTTGATTTGTTTAGGAAATAGCATTGTATTTCATTGTGGATGTAATAGAGAAGTGTATTTTTATTTAAGCATGTTTTTGTTAACCCTGAGAAATTTATTTGTATATTGGTTCATCATGTGTATATATATATATATATATATATATATATATATATATATATATATATATATATATATATATATATATATATATAGTATTTTGTTTTTCATTTTTTTTTTGCATGATGAAGCCACTGTACAATGGAATGTGTGAAGGGTGGGTATCGGGCCAGGGTGGCTAAACCCCTTAATTACCTTTGCTGTTAGTATCCGATAAGGCGATTAAGGGGTTAATTGATTTGTGAATGTAATTGCAATGTATTGGCTATGTATTATTTTGGCAACGGACTACAAGGATTATGCTGGCGACGGGGCCTTCTTATTGATGAGATCAGTAGAAGTTTCTTTATTTTACTATGCTAGTTAATGTGTTTAATAATGGCCAAATAATTATTATCCCTATCTGGATAATAGTTATTTGGCACATTATTGTACTGTATGTGTTGGGGTGGGGGGAGGGGGTATTGGCCCCAAGGGTATGTGGGTAGGCCTCCCTTGTGGGTAGTGGGTGAGGGTGGGTAGGCCTCACGGGGTGGGGGGTTATTGGGGGAGGGTATGTAGGCCTCCCGAGTGGTGGGTGAGGGTGAGTTAACCCCTTAATGACTGTATCGGTTAATAACCGCTACGGTGATTAAGGGGTTAGGGGACATTACATTGGATGTTTTTATTCTTGTTTCTGTTTTGCAGAAGCGGATGGGGCATTAGCAAGATGAAAATGAGGGTGGCCTTCATCGTGGCAGCCGGACATTGGTGAGTGCTATATGTATTTAATGTATTTATTGTTATTTATGTATTTTAAATGGACAACTGCACTATTACCCATTTGTGGATAATAGTAATTTTGCCCATTACTATACTGTATGTTAGGGGGGTATAGGGGTTGTTGGGGTAATATATATATATTTATTTCGTGTGGGGCTGTTGTGTGTGTTTTATTGGTTTTTTTATTGAGGGTAGCGGGGGTGGGTGAAGTGGGTATTAGACCCAACGGTGGTTGTTTAGGGCTTGCGGGGGGGTAGCGGGAGGGCTGAACCCCTTCATGACCGTAGCGGTATTAACCGCTACGGTCGTGAAGGGGTTAAGCGCACCTGCAACACCCCGGCAAGCCCTAAACAAACAACAAGGACAAAATACCCCCTTCACCCACCCCCGCTAGCCACAATAAACCTGGCATGGCGGCTTAACACCTTCATCAGCCAGGAAAAAGGCCAGAATTTTTTCTAAGTGCCGATTCGCCGCTCATCAGCAGCCTCTCACCATCAAGTTGCCAACTTTTTTTGGTGTGCCTGATTCGGCATAAAAACGCCATTCTAGAGTGGCGAATAGAGGCGCAAAGCTACTCGCCACTACTAGAATACAGCGTGGCGGAAAATATGTCTATTTGAGTCGAAAAGTGCCTTCTCGCCTCGCCAATGGCGGAAAAAAAAACCCGCCAAACACATTGGCGTTTTTTTTGATTCTCGCCACGTTTTCACCCCTTACTGAATAGGGGTAGGCATTTTTGGCGTGAAACGGGCGAGAAGTGCCTTTCCGCCGCTTACTGCATGACCCCCAAAGAGTTTAAGTTAAATATCAGTCTAGCTTCCAACTGCAGCAGCAGTCTTTCCCTATCACCTCCTCTGATTGGACATGGCACATGCGCAATATTCAAAATGACGGGCCACCAGTTGGAATTGCAATTCCTCTGTCAATTGCCCATCCAAGTGCTTTCCATATAGCTAATCAAGGTAGAATGAGCCTCTCCTTACATTTTCTTGTAGTTTTCCAATGTAATATAATCCACATGGGCATTTAAGGAAGTAGACCATATATTTCATACCACAGTTCATACAGTCTTTAATCCTTATGTTGTGCCATCATGTGGGTGTAAATATGTTTTTCCTGTTATAAGGTACTGACAGTCTACACACCCATGACATTTGTAAACTCCAATATGGCGGCTCCGCCATTTGATCTCAGTGAAGTATTTATCAATGGGGTCAGTCTGAACCAACAGGTTCTTCAGGTTTCTGCCTGTTTTGCAGCAAAATATGGGTAGTTCACTAAAGAACAATATCTAATCTGTGAATACTATCAAAAACATGCCAGTGTTCGAGAATACTGAGCTTAATTACATTTGAGGTGGTACTAAATTTGCTGTCAAAGCAAAAATGTCTATCAACAGCAATCAACTTAGACTTTGGTAGTAGAAAATCCTCCGTGCTGGTTAAACAGGCCTTTCTGATGGCTAAACTGACTTCATTTGTAGCATACGCTCTGGGAATCTCAGCCCCATTGTGTTTAATGCTGGAGTTAGTTCATTCTCATCACTGGTCGTAGTCACAACTCGCAACATTTGTGAATATGGTTTGAGGGGCCCACATGGTTATTAGATGCTAATGTAGCCACTTTCCCTGTGACTAAGGGAACTATGTGTGCTGAGTACCTGTATAGCGTACAGGAGGCCTAATCCTCCTCCACTGGGAGCCTGGAGTGATTGCATTCTCTCTGGATACAGCGCCTCCACCTGGGACCTGCAGCACAGGATAACCCCTCACAGGAACCAACACAGTTAGTGAATAAGTATACACACACTGGTATAACTAACTTATCTTTACTGACATACTTACAGTATTACTCAACAATACAATAATAGTACAAGGTTCCACAATACAATATCCACAACACAGTAACGCCACCCTGGTGGAACCCCCAAAGTACTGAGGAGCCCATGGCACCTAACCACCATGGCGTCCACAGAGTCAGGCCCAACCAAAGTGTGTGGAGTAGTGCTACCCCTGTGTATGGCTGTTGGTGCCAGACCAGGCCGACATGGATGGTGGATCCACAGAGCCACGACGCGACCTACCGGATCCTCTCTCTCCTGTCCGGACGGCGTCTCCTCTTGAGGGAGCTCCAGCTGGAGGGTGTCCCGTAATGTCTCTGATTATGTGCCAGTGTTCTGCTCCCAGACCGCAGGCCGTGCACACCGTGTGGTGTCCATCACCGGTATAATAACAATGCTAGGTGCTACTGGGGAAGCGTCCCTATCTACGGGCCTTCACTGCAGCAACCACAATCTGAACAGGCTCAGGGGCCTAGCTAGGGCCTAAGGGGCAACTCTAGGCCTAGTCCGGTAGCCACTGGCACTTGGACACTACCTGCTCCTTCGGCTGCCTCTCTCTGACTGCCGTGCGGTCTCTAGCATGCCAAAATGTATCTCTCTGCCTCCCGTGATTACCAGAACCCTATTGGCTACACCTGCCCATGTAGTCCTGTGCGTAGCCACCTGTAATGGCTGCCGCACTTACTCTGCTCTGCGCATGCACGAGAACTCTATCGCGCATGCACAAAGATTCAATATGGCAGCGCTCTGCGCTGATGGTCCGCCACAGAGGTCTGGCGACCCGCTCGTCATGCAGCCCACCCCCACCCGGCACGGAGGTGAGCAGGGAGCTGGGCTACACTAACAACAGTGTATTCCTGTCAGTAGCTTTATGGTATATTCTCGTCCCTAGATGGGTCATCAACCTTATACACCACCATATCCAAAAACAAATCTGTACCTTGCTGAAAGCAAATGTAAAATTAATGAGATTTCAATGCATTAAGTTTAGCAATGAAATCAGTTAGTTCCTGTATTTGTCAAATCAGAACAATATTGTCAATATACTGCATCTCCTATAAAAGGTAGATATATTCAGCATAAGTAGAGTCTGCCATATTAAGTAATTGCTCACAGTAATCCTTAAATAGATTTGTATAGGATGGGGCCATGTTGGACCCCATCGCACTTCCACGCAGTTGCAGATAAAATAATTTTTTCATATGTAAAATATTTCTTTTTTTAAATTAGGTTAATTAATAGCAATAGAATTTCACCGGGTTGTGCAGAATAAGTGTCATCTGTTATAATGTGCAGATTCTATGCCTATATCATGCAGAATATTGGTGTATAAGATGTAACCGTACATGACATGTATCTAAATAAGAGATTCTAAATGCTACATATTAACACTAACACTAAATACCAAAACGAACATATTAACATTAAACCTAAATACCATGTGTTCACGAGAGAAGTGGTCTCCCTAAATGAAATACATAATACAAAACACATAAGGAAAAATATATTTCCTTATGTGTTTTGTATTACTGTATGTATTTCATTTAGAATCTCTAATTTAGATACATATCATGTTAGTTTTGTCACATCACTTTCCTTTTGACAGTTGTTATTTAGAATTGAATTTATCTTCATTAACATATGAAGTTGTAATTATACTAACACATATATACACTTTTTTTTATTTATGATGAATTTAGCACTAATTAAATATGGATCCTAGATAATTAGACCATGCACTTTAGCGCACATGAATTCAATGAGAATTATGCTCTCTTTTTTATGAATTTATTTAAAAGCTATTTAAATGTTGTTGATTTTTTTATTATGATCATGTTTGTAGCAGGGTCACCCCTGACTACTAATTTGCCCTTCTCCTGGCAGTAAGTCCTGGTATAAGAAGGCCTTGCCAGTAGTCATCATGGGGTTTTCCCCTTCACCTTTGGTGCTGCACTTGTAGCTTTGACAACGGGGTGTCCGCCTTCTGGTTGTACTTAAAGGCAAGACCGCCCTAAATTTGGAGGTTGTTCCTTACTTCTGAGGAAGGCAGGTCACACGACTGGGAGCCTGAGATTGGGGCCTACCCATGTGCTCTTACCTGCGGGGAGGAGTGAGTGTGAACCCATATCTCTGCCTCCGCTAGGGAGCTGGGGAAAAGCTAGGGTGGCTGCGGGTGCCCTTGGCCTGAAGTGACGGTCCAGGGACCATCTCCAGTGAGAGCTGATCTAAAGAGACTGTATCTGGCAGAAGACTGCAGAGTACCTGTTGTGTTACTGCAAAGTGTGTAGTAATAAACCGTTCCTGTTTGCAATATACCTCCGGCCTGGTGCGTGATCTAACTGGGGGGAGAGGTAAAAGTTCTACCGTGGGAGATCATCTCCATATCCCTGGAGCCTACGGCAGATGGAGGTGCTGCACTGCTAAGTATTATGCGGGGTATGGGCCCCAGAAGCCTGTTCCTGTGTGCCAAAGTCATCGCGGACAACTCAGCCCTCCTGTTGCCAGCAGGTATGCACCACATACATCCTGTAATGGCCCCTAACTGTGATTGGGACTGCGGGAAACACTGTTACATGTTTATCACATGTATGTATTTTATTGGGCTTTAATTGATTTAGTACCGTTTGTGGGTATAAATAAGAGTCCATCTTTGTGACGCTACCCCTCATGAAGCTCTTTGTACGTGCGAAACACATTGAGGTATCGTCATGGCGTATCTTATGCCATCACATAATTGTGTCATTGCATCACACGCTTTGACGTGTGCACCCTCCTGCCTCTCCCAGTGTTGCAAGTCTGAGGTCCGGAGACCTGGTGCACTAGTTCCTTGCTGTGATTCTATCTATGGACCCACACAAACTGGAGTCTAGTGCAGAGTGGATTTTATACATTTTAATGTGTAAGTTTATGATACATGTTGTGTAGTTTTAATATACTACTCACTGGTGAGCTGTATCTTTTGCTTCGATTTCCCCCCCCAACCAAGCTGGATTTTATACTGCTGCAGCTCATCTGAGTCTAACACATCGCCGGTTTTTCCCTAGCTTTTTCCTGGAATGCGACGCTCTTCACCTGGCGCATGCCGCATTCATTTTGCGTTCTCAGCCACGGGTCATGCGCGGTTGACGCGCGGTTGATGCGTTTATTGAGAATGGTTCGGATTTAATAGGTTGCAATTCTTCACGTGTCCACCAGATGGCAGATATTCATGAATTGTAATGTGCATGCGCTTCAGTAATGTGTCGACTTGCAGGTGTTTCGTTTAAAAAAGATACCACAGTGTGCTATTGTAACTTGGCCTTGAGACTGAAGGAAGAGGTTGCAAAAATGTATCAATTTAGGCTTTTCATATTAAAGAAAGACAAAGACCAGTTTTGGTCACAGTATTCTCCAGAGACCCGCCGCCCGCCGTGAGTGTTCAAGTGCAGCCCGTTTTCCAAAAACCCAACAGAAGTTACGCGTATTTAATATGGGCCGCGGTTAATGCAACAGATGATAAGATGGCAACAGTTGTTCAAATTTATCAGTATTTTATCGAAAACTATGGCTTTTACAAATTTTCGCCAGCTCCTCATACGTGGAAGCGTGCAATAAGGAAAAGGTTATGTAGCGATCCCTGTTTTTATCGTATTGAGCCACAATTTGTTAGAGGGTATTGGTGTGTATCACTGGCTTTTTCCTGTATCTACGATCATGCAGACGGCAAAAGGCAAAGAAACGACAGTCGCTGCCAAGCAATGCACCAACACCGGCTTCCAATAATGGTCCCACCGTCAGTGACAACCCTTGCTGTCTATCCAGAATGCCTGAGCCGGATTTTGCGTGCAGTTTCGATCAAGCTTGCATGTACCTAAGCAATTTCCAGCCTCATCAGCTGACTACAGGTGGACTAGTCCCGCTGCAAACTATCGACGTGGATGATCAAGAACACTGGACTGACAGTGGACCGGTGCCGGCACCAGCTGAATGTGAAATTCTATGGTGAGTATTGTTGCCGTATTAATATCTGTGTTTTTTTTATTTTGACAATACAGTATCAATATCGGTGCGATTCCAAAGTCAAGCGATTCTCCTGTAAGCAATATCATTGTCTGAGCGGCTTCTACAGTACTACAGATACTGAACAATTGGTGGAACGCTAGGCGCATGCGCATTGGAACCTTCTTGAAACGCATAAAGTATGCGTGTCATTACATCGACGGTAGGCGCATGCGCATGTGAACAGGAGACGCCCCCCGAGAAAATTATTGGTGGGACTGGCTGGGAACTTCTTTACGGGGCTGACCATTACAGTAAAACTTTTCTTTTTGTTTTTCCTCAGAAAAGAAAACGGCTAATGGAGGGATTTCGATGGATAATATCGCTTTGTGTAACAATGCCTGCAAATTGCTGAATTGGATTTAAAAACCCACGTACCGGAGTCTACAGTTTAGTGGCTGTTGTTATTGATTAGGATAGAATACTGTACCTGAAACAATAAGCTGATGTTTTCCGGCCGTACAGTATACAATACTTTTTTATAAACAGTATACTGTGTAATACACCCGAAAAAATAAAAACTATGCATTTATTCTACATGTATTACAGTACTGTACATAGAGTATGTATCTTCTATACAGTGCCAGTAAATACAGTACAGTACTGTATGTGTCTTCTATTTTTTTTAATACTCTTGTACTGAGCATGCCTACAGTATACAGCACAGTATGCCTGGACAGTAGTGTACATTCTAGAAACACTGTATTTTGTTACAGTAGCAAAGGAGCCAATGGAACAATGTAAAACAAATCAGCATGTTCTTTTATTGGTGGAGTAAGTACAAAAACATTTATTTACAAATACTGTACAATGTAGAAACATTTTAAGTGCCCAGCAATTCAAAACATCAACAGGTGTAGGGTTTACTGCTACAGTTGTGAAAACATTTATGTATAGAAAGTAAAAACATTTACAGTCAGTCTATGGTTTACAGTCACATGTTTTAAAAACAAATTCTTTATTCATAAAATATACAAAACGCAACAAACATCTCCTTTATTAAAGAACGGCAAGTCAAAACATATACAGTGAGATGGTGTGCAAAACAGTCTGCACCAGTACAGTCCTCGAGGGCAGCAAACAGGCCCGATTTACAGGGTAACCTTTGAAAACCGTGCCTGTTTGCGGCCCTCAGGGACTGGAATTGTGCAGGTCCTGTGTGTGTGTACAGTAAGTTAAAACATTTCTGTACAAATACAAGTTAAAAAACACACAACAACATCTCCTTTATTTAAGTACAGCAGGTCAAAACATGTACAATACAGTTCAGCACAACAGTATGGTCTTACCTGTGATTAATTAAAAAAAATCTTTATTCATAAAATACAGTATACAAAACGCAACATCTCCTATATTAAAGAAACATACAGTATTCAGTACAGTGGGATGGTGTGCAAAACAGTCAGTCAAGCCTGCACCACTACAGTCCTCGAGGGCAGCAAACAGGCCCGGTTTTCAGGACAACCTTGAAAACCGTGCCTGTTTGCGGCCCTCAGGGACTGGAATTGTGCAGGTCCTGTGTGTGTGTACAGCAAGTTAAAACAGTAAGTTAAATACAGTACAGCAGGTCAAAACATCTCCTTTATTTAAGTTCAGCAGGTCAAAACACGTACAGCACAGTTCAGCACAACAGTATGGTCTTACAGTTCCCGTGATTAAACCAGAAAGTCCACCACATTGTCCGTCCATGGCCGATTCCTTGCATGGCGCAAAAGGCCATTAATGCAGTCTCAAACGCCTTTCATTTCATTCGTAGTTCACTCTGAAGGCCCAGTCGCAGTACAACGAGTAGGGAACATGGTGCTTTAAAAGTAACAAGGCATACTTGTGGGGCGCACCAGCACTCATCACCCTATACTTCTACCTGAGTGCCGGTGTCAGATCGCACAGGCTGATGTCGGGCACCGTATTGATGCGAGGGAATGTAGGTCTTCTGGGAGCGGGTGTGCTTGAGGCGACGGGCGATGGTAGGTTGTCTGGGAGGAAGCTTTCCTCCGGTCTTGGTTGCCGTGTTGTCTCCTGGCGTGGTCTTGACGGGGTTGTCATGTCCTCCTCAACGGCATACATGTACACTACATCTTCTGGTGGAGGGGGTGCGCTTGGTGATGAAAGGGGGTCGATGCTCCCATTCATCACATCCATGTCACCCCCCTGCTGCGGCGTCTGGGAAACAGGGGCATTAACACCGAGCAAATGATGTATACCCGCTATGTCAGCCTCTATCTTCTCCATCTGTCGATCCATCCGTTGATCCATATGTATCATCCGTTGATCCATATGTAGCATCCGTTGCTCCACATTTAGCATGGTCTCCAGAAGATAATCTATCTTTGCTAGCGCAATAGAGTTCCCGGGGAGATCCACACTTATCCCATTCAGCATCCGGTCTAACGAGCTGCTTCTTGTGCATGGCGTGTGGACATCTGGGTGGATGGGTGCAACGGAGGATGAGATGGGGGTTCCATGGAGAGAAGCGGCAGCGTCGTCGAAGGAGGGTGGAGGAGGTGACCTGTGGATATCTGGTAGAGGAGAAGCGGCAGCGTCGTCGAAGAGGGATGGAGAAAGTGACCTTTGGATTTCCGGGCGAGAAGCAGAGTCGTCTAAGAGCAAAGGAGAAAGAGACCCGTGGATTTCAGAGGCAGCGTCGTCGGATAGAACTGGAGAGGATAGCCTGTGGGTTTCCGGGAGGGCGGCGGCAGAGTCGCGAAGCGTATGTGAGGAAGTGGTCTGCGGATTCGATGGGTTGGCTGCCATTCGTTTTGCGTCGAGAGCACATCACTGTATATGTTCTTGACATAATATGGCTGACGTCTATAAAAAACCCTTAGACTATGGTGTCAGCAGAAGGTTTTCTTTATTGGCCTTAGCCTGTCGCTTTTACCTTGGCGTGGAAACGGCAACCGCCTTTCGCTTTTTCTGCTTGAAAGGCACGGCAGAGGCGAGTGGGTTACTGCGTCCGTAGAATCGGGGTTGATCCATGGAAGCAGATGGCATACAGTAATGCAGTATCTGGACAAGGGCAAGTTCAGATAAAGATCATCGAGTGGTGGGCTATGCAAAGTGTGTAACCTTTTATGCATGGCGACGAGGTACAGGTGTTGAAAGTGGGCGTACGCAAATTTGAGTCATTAACGTATAAATACACCATCCATTTTGTGGATTCACTGCACATTGAATACACATCGACTAAACATCGAATATACATTCTTGTGTTTGTATTTCTTTCTACTCGCAGTAATGATTGTTAAAAAGATTTCCAAGAATCTCAGCATGCGAATTAAGGAGATGTACACGAGCGGACACCGAATTGCTGCTATCCAACGCTGGTTAGCTACTTCTGGCCTCGTTGTGCCAGCAACCACCGTGAGCTATCATGCACATGGAAAAAACAGAGAAAGCAAAACGGCACCAAGGGTAACTAACGCGTAAGTATATTTATAAAACTTTAAAAAAAATTTAGATCAAAAAATGTACATCTACAGTACTGTATCTAATATTGTTGTTATTTCTGTTGATTTATATTACAACAGTATATATATTTTGTATATTTATATTTATATTACAACAGTATATATATTTTGTATATTTATATTTATATTACAACAATTATATATTTTGTATATTTATATTACAATAGTTTTATATTGCTGCATATTAACAGAACAATATATTGTATCCTGTTGATCTACTGTCTCTAATATTTTTACTTACCGGATTGGTTTTTTTTACATTGTAGGGAGACAACTCTTCTGGTGGACAAAATAAGTGAGGAGAATGATGAGAAGAGTGCATTAAGGATCAAATACACTCTGCAGGAAAATCACAATCTCACTGTATCCGAGACCAGCATAAAGAAGATGAGACGCAGCATTGGATGGAAATATTGACGTGTGAGGTTAGTACTGGACAGTACAGGAGGTAAAAGTGTTGTTTAGGAAACTGTACTGTACCGCTAAAATAATTTATTCCTTGTCATACAGAGCGTACCCCATGATAAGGGACGCAAACAAAATCAAAAGAGTGGTTCAGGCCCAGGCATGGATCGACAGTGGGGAAACTTTCCAGGATTGCATCCTCACTGACGAGTCTACTGTGTCGCTGGAGAGATTTGCAAGCTTTGCATTCCACAAAAAAGGCCACATGTCTTTGAAGCCACGGCCAAAACACCCCGTGAAGCTGCATGTGTGGGGTGCCATCTCTAGGCGTGGACCAGGATGCATTGTCATCTTTGAAGGTAAAATATATGAAACATAATGTAGCCTTATGCACTGTACTTTACTAGTGTAGCCTTACTGTATGCACTGTACTGTACTATTGTGCAGTTTTTTGAGCACTTTTCTTTTCTTGCTATAGGAATCATGAATAAAGCTTTCGTCCACGACAACATTGTCCCTGAGATAGTGCACTACATCACACGCGAGTTCCCGAATGGTCACCGCTTCTACCAGGACAACGATCCGAAGCACACCGTGTCAACAGCGCATATCCTTGAGCGCGGTATCAACTGGGTGAAGACGCCAGCGGAGTAAGTGCGGTAACCATGTCTCTTTTTTTCCCCACTGTTTTTACTGTGTACTGTATCTCTTAAACTAATTGTCCTTTTTTTCCAATGACAGATAGCCAGACTTCAATCTGATCGAAATGGTCTGGCATCAGCTGATGGACCATATCTGGAAAGTGGCGAAACCCTCCAAAAAGGACGAGTTGTTGAAAGGCATAATGAGTTTTTGGAACGATGTACTCACCGTGGAACGCTGCAATAAATATATAGACCATATTGCCACTGTGTTGCCCATTGTGATCGCGCGTAATGGGCAAGCATCAGGAAAGTAGTACTGTGCTGTAGTATTGTAAGTACAGTATGATACAGGTAAGTATGGCACAGATTTTTTCTTTCCCAATAGTCAGAGTATACAGTAGTTACAGTTTTTTCTTTACAGAGAGAGCAGCACCAGCCATCAGGTTACAGTACATAGTATTAACAGTAGTCAGAGTATACAGTAGTTTCAGTATAGACTAGTTTGACAGTACTACAGTAACTGCCTACTAACTGCTCAATTTTTTTTCTTTCCAGAGAAAGCAGCACCAGCCATGTACAGTAGTACTACACATCACACAATGCCATAATACAGTACGCACATAACTGCACTAATTTTTTGTTTTCTTGTTGTTTCAGGAAAAAGGGTGGCCTGGGGGGTGGTGGGGTGTTGTGTCCAGTCTAATCTGTTTGTACAGTCAAATGTACAGTATATAAACAGCAGTAATGATGTACACAAAACCTCTCCTCTCTCAATGAACTACTGTACTGTACACAGAATGAGGAACAAGATAAAGACGGAAAAAATAATATTACTATATATATATATATTATACATTACAGTATATATTATTAAATAATATTCTTATTAATGTGCATTATTCATGTTTCCCCATGTTTTACAAATGTTTTCTAAATGTTTATCCACTTTCAATCTGCCAGAAGAACTTAATAAAGACTGCATTATGTATTATTCATGATTATTTTTATATTTGTATTTTTTGGTTCCTTGATTAAATAAAATAAATATTTATTCACATTCCTGGTAATCATAATCATTGACAACAACCACAACCGTCCCCCCCACCCCTACAGTACACCAATGAATAAGAATGTATGACAAAACAACATGAATCAGTTAATGGTTTTTTTAACTCTCAATTCTCACAATGCTGTGCAAATCAGATTTTCATTTCAAAATCGAGAAAGGATTTTCCAAAGCGTTACCGTAAACAAAGCCTCAAAGGGTTGGGGGTAGGGTGGGGTGAGTCATGTGCAGTAATCAGCTAGCTCCCATCTCAAAGAGGATTACACGCAGGCGCACTGAGGCTTTGTAGCTCGGCTATGGACGGATTAAGAACACAATGGCAATATTCAGAAAATTAACGACTCTGTGGAGAGAGGGGGTTGGGTGACTCATGCGTAGTAAGCAGCAAGCTCCCATCTCTAAAAGGATTAGAGTACACGCAGGCGCAGTGAGGCGATTGACGCTCGGCTAGGGACGGATTAAAAACACAATGACTAACTAACTTCAGAAAATGAATGACTCTGTGGAGGTGTCTGTCGATAAGAGTTTGTGTGTGCGTGGGGGAGGGACGAAGGATTAGTTGTACAGAAGTTCAAAGAAATAACATACAGTACTGTAGAGTACAGTAATTTCAAAAGGCAGTTCATCATAATACTGTAATTTGATCCCTACACCCCCCAAATACAGTACATAAAAAGCACACAAATCAACCATGTGCAGGCAAACGCACAGATTTAATATCGTAATATCAAGATTGTTTTTGCAGCTTGTGGATAAAATAACAGTTAAAAAACCATAATTAAAAAAAAATTTGAGGGCCACTCAAGCAAGCAGTGGTGGGTGAAGTTACAGGTTCATGAGCAGGAATAAACTAGCTCCCATCCGAAAGAGGATTACACACAGGCGCATAGAGAGGTGATGCTCTGTGCAAATCAAATTCAAGAAGGGATTTTCCAAAGCGTTGCCATAAACAAAGCCTCAAAATTCCCATCTCAAAGAGAATTACACGCAGGCGCACTGAGGCTTTGTAGCTCGGCTATGGACGGATTAAGAACACAATGGCAATATTCAGAAAATTAACGACTCTGTGGAGAGAGGGGGTTGGGTGACTCATGCGCAGTAAGCAGCAAGCTCCCATCTCTAAAAGGATTAGAGTACACGCAGGCGCAGTGAGGCGATTGACGCTCGGCTAGGGACGGATTAAAAACACAATGACTAACTAACTTCAGAAAATTAATGACTCTGTGGAGGTGTCTGTCGATAAGAGTTTGTGTGTGCGTGGGGGAGGGACGAAGGATTAGTTGTACAGAAGTTCAAAGAAATAACATACAGTACTGTAGAGTACAGTAAGTTCAAAAGGCAGTTCATCATAATACTGTAATTTAATCCCTACACCCCCCAAATACAGTACATAAAAAGCACACAAATCAACCATGTGCAGGCAAACGCACAGATTTAATATCGTAATATCAAGATTGTTTTTGCAGCTTGTGGATAAAATAACAGTTAAAAAACCATAATTAAAAAAAATTTTGAGGGCCACTCAAGCAAGCAGTGGTGGGTGAAGTTACAGGTTCATGAGCAGGAATAAACTAGCTCCCATCCGAAAGAGGATTACACACAGACGCATAGAGAGGTGATGCTCTGTGCAAATCAAATTCAAGAAGGGATTTTCCAAAGCGTTGCCATAAACAAAGCCTCAAAATTCCCATCTCAAAGAGAATTACACGCAGGCGCAGTGAGGCTTTGTAGCTTGGCTATGGACGGATTCAGAACACAATGGCAAGATTCAGTAAATTAACGACTCTGTGGAGGGGGGGGTTGGGTGACTCATGCGCAGAAAGCAGCTCCGATCTCAAAAAGGATTAAACGCAGGCGCAGTGAGTCTTTGTAGCTCGGCTATGGATGGATTAAGAACACAATGGCAAGATTCAGAAAATTAACGACTCCGTGGAATTTCAAATCCTTGAGCTAGCGTTCGTGGGGGAGGGGGCTACAGGGTACAGCTGCATGAAGTTCAAAGCTAAAGACATACTTTAATTTCAAAAGGCAGTTCATCATAATAATACACCCCCAAATACAGTGCGTAAAAAGCACACAAATCAACCATGTGCAGTCAAACGCACAGGGTCGCAGTCAAAAGCTACAGCACAGATTGAATAACGTAAGATGGTTTTTGCAGGCTTGTGGAGAAAAAAAAAATTACAATAAAACATTAAAAAAAAAAAATTTTGGTCACTCACTCAGGCAAGCAAGCAGTGGTGGGCGAAGTTACAGGTGCATGCACAGTAAATTCCTGCTGTCAAGCAGGAATGTGATTGAAACCAGACACACGTTCAAAGGAATGGTGTGGTAGAGATGTACTGCATTGTAGAGAAGATAAGAAGTTGAAATACCCTGCAGTGCAGTTAATTATCCTGAGTGAGGGGAGAGCGCTGTATATGCCGAAATGTGACACTGTTACAGTACAGTAAACGCCTATGCGTTTCAACAATTTTCAAATGAGACATACTGTACTGCAGAACAGCACTGCAAATGCATGTACTGTATACTTTAAATATGCAAATTTACAATTATTGCGCGCGCACACACAGACTGTGTACTGACGTAGGTTGAACCGCGAAGGTAGACTTCCAAGACAACAGCTCATAAACGCCCCCCTGATTTTTTACACGGCATTGCAGTATTGCAGACAGCGAGAATAAAATGCTGATATCAAGAGCGCGAAAATAACGCATTCTTGGAGTCAGGAGGGAATTCATTTTTCCCCTTAATGGGGTTTTTTGTTTGCCTTCCTCTGGATCAATAAGTATAGATATAGGATAAAGTATCTGTTGTCTAAATTTAGCATAGGTTGAACTTGATGGACGGAAGTCTTTTTTCAACCTCATCAACTATGTAACTATGTAACAATACTGTGCATTGCTTAGTCCAGTACTCCACTATGGGGATTTTAAAGTTTTTTTATTCGTTTGCCTCTAAACTCCTTGAACGTCTTGTATTCTCTCGCTTGCTCCATTTTCTCAACACCTATTCTCTCCTAGACCCTCTACAATCTGGCTTCCGCACTGCTCACTCCACGGAAACAGCCCTCACTAAAATAACTGATGACCTCCATGCTGCCAAAGACAGAGGTCATTACACTCTGCTCATATTACTCGACCTCTGTGGGGGCACCCCAGGGGTCTGTAAGCTCCTCGGGGCAGGGACTCCACTTCCTTAATGTTACTTTTATGTCTGAAGCACTTATTCCCATGATCTGTTATTTATATTATCTGTTATTTATTTGATTACCACATGTATTACTACTGTGAAGCGCTATGTACATTAATGGCGCTATATAAATAAAGACATACAATACAATACAATTTCACCATGTCACTATATATATTTTTTTGATGTACAGTGGCAGCCGCCTTCAGCCTCATGCGGCGGTTTCGGCGCGGCTTTTAAAACCGCGGGCAGATGTGGCATGTCCCAATATTTTTAGACGCCGCGGGCGTTTCATTGTATTAGAGCTATTAGCGCTGTCTCGCCATGAATGCGGCAAAGTGCGTGACATTCAGAAAACATTCGGGGATGTAGGAGATTGAAAGGGGCCGCAACAGTAATAAAATGTTATTGTTTTTGGTTTTAAACTGATTCTACTGTATGGTATAAAGACAAGTGGCAGCAGTATATTTACATATCATAGAGTGCAATTTTGTAGGGTCTCTTTTTGATCCTTAGGGATCAAACTGTCAATACACTGTATTACCCTTATGCACCATGACTGAATACAATACCAAATAATAGGACAGCAGAAGAAAAACGTACTTCTATTTAGTTAGAAATGAAGTATCCCTGAATGCGATAATTGCATCGAGAGTTTTAGGAGTTAGCCATGTTTCTTTGAGAATGATGGCTTTGGGTTTATGCATAAAGCACCATGCCCTTAGTTCATCCAGTTTGGCCAGCAGGCTCCGGATATTTATATGGGCGACCGATAGTCTTGCCTTCCTCTAGGCAGGGATTAACCACTGCCTGAAGGACACCCAACAGCTCAACTGTTGTAAACAGTCTTGCCCCTGTTACAGTATGATTTTGACAAGGATGGTCAACACAATTCATTTTAGCCCTCACCCTCTCTAGTTCTGTGGTTTTCATTGTCCAAGAATATTTTTAGAAAAGAAACAGACTTCAAACATATTTGATTTTCCTTTCCTGCCAAATATATTGTGTTTTAAGTAAAAACATATGACATGTATCCTGTTTACGTTTCCATGATTATAAGTCTCAAACTATCTGAGCCAGCATTAGGCAAGACTCTCTAAAGATAGAATTTAAATATGTATTCTCAGACACTTGTAACCTTTTTTTGCCATAACGTGAGGATTTATTGGGGCCATAGCTTGCACAGCAAAGACCATTTCCTATAAACATGAAGTCAACAGTAGGATAAAAAAAAGAAACAAAAGCAGTAATATATTTATCAGCTTGATTTGAGCTTTTTACATATTAATACTCTTGAAATAATTATTGATATGTATTGTGGAAATGTTTGCAAACAATGTAAATTAAAACGTGTACATTGTTTCATTATTTTGTCTTCCTGCATTTTAAATACTGTCATCCTCTCCTCAATAACACTCTACATGGGAAATCATACATTATCATTGGTGCGGAGGAAAGAGGATAAATGAAAAACATTCCAAACCCCAGAAATGTATGAATTGATTGATAACTGAATTTAAAGGAGACAATTTGCTCTGTTACTGGTGAAATGTCCACTGGCATAAAGTTAGATAAAATGTACTTCATTTCAGAGAGTGTCTATAGTTTTTTGGGAAAATTGTGCTTTTTCTTATTCCTAATTTTTCATTCTGTTTTTTCCCCTATAATTTGTATTCTGGCAGTACAACTCGCTCTCTCTCTCTGTTTGTCATCACTGAATAGATGTAATAAATAGTGGGATAAGGACACCCAGCATGGGCTGCTATCTTTAATTACCATGGTGTAAAGGGCTTTAGTAAATAGTGCTTTAAATACTTTGCATGGTACCAATCGATATACCATTGAAAATTAACATTTAATGAATAAGATCCTAAATTGGCAAAAGCTAATTTAATGTACAAATAATCCTTCTAATAAAGAAAGAACCAGCACTCTTGAGTTATTAAAAAAAGGGGATTTTAATAAAAGGTGGTTTGACGTTTCGGTCAAAAATGCTAACAATACATGGTAACTTCAGATTTAATTCACATGGTATGCTAATCTTTCTGTTAATACTTGTTTCCTTTGCATACATTTTCTTGCACAAACTGCCACTTTATTTATAGTGAAAAGGCTGTCACTTATAGTATGACACACTTGTGAGCATGTGACTTGTGTATGTGCATAGGTGCTGACTCATTCACCTTTCTGCAGAGCCCTCAAAATTAGCAATATCGCTCTAAAAAACTTCACACTACACTAATACTCTCCCACCACCAAAAATAATTTGTTTCTGGTCTCCTTTTCACTGGAAAAAATATGCAATTAACACAAAAACCCAATGTAGGAAAATGGGTTTGAAAATCTGGTTAATCTCCTCTAAAAGGTACTAGGTTCACTTAGAACCCAAAGATGGTACTTATTCAATTTTAGATTTAATACATGAAAAGTGAGACAGTGCTGGTTTATAGAAAAAGAACATTTCAAAGATATAGTCTATAAATGCAGACAGATTTCAGAAAATAATGTGAAATAAAAAAAAACCTAAAGATGTTAACACATAATTATATTAGATCCCTCCAAAGAGGTTGTGGAGTTGAAGTTATGAGATTACATGTGTTTATTGGAATAAAACACCCATCTGTGTTGATTTCTGCTTTGATTATAATCAAAGTACAGTGTTTTTATCACCAAACTTTGCAATGGAACCATAATAAGACCACCCTCCTGGGTGTGTCCTAGTTTCCCACTCATCCAACTTTCTTCCCATATCCTCCAGAATAATGCTACCTGCATTAATGTTTCACGTGATTCTCCCACAGATATAGAAACCACTTTGCCAACTCAATAGCTACTTTGTATGAGTGAACAGGTATCTGAGATATAGTATAACAAAAAATTGTCTACTCCGCACTCAAGAATAGAATGATATAATCGGATTTTGACCAAAGTAACAGTTTTACTGGTATACAAAGATAATGTAATAAAACTAAGTCCGAAATAGTATATGAACTAGTAACGACTGAAGGACTACTTACTGTATGTGATGCAACATACAAAAATCCGAGCAACCAAACACAGTCCAAAAGGGCGGAAAGGGAAAACAAACAAATATGTAAGGGAATGAAAAACAAACAAAAAAGTGAAAAAAGTAAAATAAAGTACAAAAAGTACACAAAGCAGTCAAAAATATAAAAGGAGTGCAACATATATGTTTCAGGGCAATCAACCCTTTCTTCTGGCCCATTCCTACATAGAAACTATAGTACTTCCCTGACCAAAAAAGATCTAACCAAGTCCCTTCCAGAGCCTAGAGACATAATGCTAATACTTATAGTTTGGGATTTTGAAGTCCTGTTGCAAAGGCTGTTGTCAAGGATAGCATAGCTCAGTACTCCCCATGCGACTGGCTACTGTGCTGTGATATGATATAAGGTATCTTAGCTATGTACTGTACACAGATACCCTGACATGTTTGATATTATTGCATCCGCATGTGTTTACCCGCTATCATGCACTTTTTCTCATCCTTGTGAATTATACTGTATCAGATTTTAAATATCTTACATTTTGGAAATCTGTGAGGAAATTAATGTTTAACTTTTGTCACCGCTGGCTCTGTCTAAGGAGAGTCCATAAAATGTTATGATTAGCCTTTGAAGATACATTGTCATGCCAGGTCATTCTCAGGCCTATTGGTATACTCTCTGCTTGTCAACTCACTGTAAACATGATTGTTCAGGTGTTTTATAACAACAGGAATCCATAAAAGGCCACTCTTGGATAATCTCCCCTGCAATACAGCAGAGTATTTTAATATGTCCCATCGACCCCTGTGTTGCTGTATTTGTTAATACAGCTGCACAGTAAAAGCCATTAACGTGACAGAGGCCCTTGGTCTCTAGACTTTCTCTGTTTTTCCCACTGAAACAAAAAGTATTGTAAACAATCAAACAGTACCAACAGCATTTGTCAAAGTTTGTCTATGAGAGTACAAAAGTGACACCACTTCTGTATCATTAAAAATACATTTAAATGAAGACATTATTCCATTGTATATATGGATTGTGTTTTGAATAACACTTTATATACTGTATAAATCCCAATTACAATGGGCTTTTTTTGATTTTAGTAAACAGGTTAGGTTTAATATATGAATAAAATACCCATCTACCCCTACAGAGCTCTTGATTATTGGCAAATTTAGTAAACGGTAAGACACATCATTTCAGTTTCTATTTTTGCACTTGTACTGTATATTAACTTAAAGTAGATGTTCTCCACTCCGGTCCTCTAGACTCCCCAACAGGTGAGGCTTTAAGGATATACCAGCTTCAGCACAGGTGATGCAGTCTTCGACTGAGCCATTGGTTGAGCCACATATGCTGACGCTGGGATATCCTGAAAACCTGACATGACTGGAGTTGAGAACCCCTGGCTTAAAGTATAGCCTTGAAAATGTTGTATTGACCCAAACCTATTACTTATGATTATGCAGCTTGTTTTTCAGTGGCATCAGCAAGTCATGCATCGTGTGGTCTTTATCAAGGCAGCATTTACGGTTTTTAAACTAGGAGTCTGTTTTAGTGGAGGTCAATTTATGACTGTATTTAGCCACTCAACAACAGGAATTTCATTAATTTCTTCTTTCAAGTAGATGATGAACTTTGCAGACAATAAGTGAGCAACATCATATAAGATGAAAGGATAAAGAAGATTGAAGCTCCATTATGCTATCTATAGTTTACATTGTACTTTATCATATGCAACTGTAGTTGCAAATGAATAATCGTGTTTGATGACAGGGCCTCTGTATGAGATCTTAAACCTTTAGAAAGCTTCTGAAATGTCAAAGGGGATTTTCTCCATCTTACTAAAGAGAGATTGGCCCATCGTTACTAAGCAGTGCTATTCCAAAAGTCACCGTTTGGAGGCAGAAGACACCGTGCGGCCCATTCTACAGATGTCTAAAGGCGTCTTATGAAATAGCACTACTTGGTAAATAATATATTTAGATCATACTTAGTTCGTTATGGCTTTGGCACTGTTTATTTTAAGTATTAACATTTTAATTTGTATATGGATGTCCTTACTGAAGACGGCGGTTGTGCAGCGTAATCGTTTCACTGTTTCTATTCCCAAACCATTCTTAGTAGGATTCAGCTGGCACTGATATTTTACATGTATTAGGTAGAGACTTGTTCATTCTAGTGATCTTACAGGTGTTAAGAAAACACCTTGCCAAATGTTAACTGATATACCTGCTTTACCCCGTGATAGCTTCTCCTTTTAATGTATTTTTATGTTTAAACTCTTAAAGAAATACGAATAAATGATCAAGAATGGCAGTACAATGGATACAATAAATTGCTGATACTTTATAACTATTTTGGCATTAAAACTAAGTGGGACATAATCTTTAGGTATTGTATACTAGTTTTAAAAAAAACCAGAGCATGGCAATACTAAAAAGCTGCCCACTTTATAAATGCATTTAAAACCACATAACCACTGGATCCAACAATGGAATAATTCATTCTTATGTGTTATGTGCCTGTTTGTCCTGTTACCAGTACTGATAATAGGTTACTGTGTTGTTTTTCCAAAGCTTCCAAGCTGAGTCTGGAGCAACTTCGTGTCTCCTGATCACCACGCTGGCAAAGAGTAGCAACCTGGGATTACTCTTTCTTGTTTGAACTAAACAACAGTGACAGCTACATATCCGTTAAAATGCGATTAGGGCTTCATTTATGTAAAAGTGTGAGTCACTCTGACAGGCCTAATTTAAGATGAAAAATGGGTCTATTAAACTGATTATCCATTACATTTGGAATGAGTATAAATTGTAGATTAATGCCATTGCCTCATTATATTCGGTACAACATGAGCCTGAAAATATAATAAACACTTGCAAGCAAAAAAAATTATAATGGGATAGTGTTATAATCATGTTTCATTTGCACTCTTTTTTTTAATCACAATATATACATTGTGAAATTAAATTTCCCCCCAAAATGTCTTGAGATTCCTTATATGAATGGATTTTAAAAACAAAAGATGGTCTCGTCTGTTTAAGGTTCAAGTAATAATTTAGGAGATATTTACATTTCAATTCGACCATCCCTGGGGAAATTCTCATTGCTGCCCAGCTAATCGGTGACGGCCAGTTCATTGGAACATGCTGGTGAAACATAGATGCTTTCCAAGTTTTAACATTTCATCAACATCTGTGTTTCCGTGTAGTCAGTGGCCATTTGGCATTTTAAGAAGGCTATTTTAAATTATCTTTTGAACTGGGATGTTTCCCAGTGTCTGACAGCTGTGGCTCTACATCAGGGTAACACTGGTTCCAAGGATATATTAAGTATATTACTTTTATGTAACCGGCTTTACTTATCAAGTCATATTGTAGCAGACTTCATTGCACCCAGTGGCATGTTGCTATGTGCATGCACAACACGCCGGCAGGAGAAGCAGTGTCTGCTACATCTGTATCTGCTCAATTTTGTGTATATATTTTCGCTCAAGTAAATACTGCTCTGTGAAATTGAAGAAAGAATTTGTAGGATATTTTTGGCTTCATGACTAAAAAAAACAACCAGTAGTATCATCTGTAGGTGATGTTTCTCTGGTTATATTTTATTGTTACATGGTGTACTGTACCTCGTCATAGCATAAATACCACACATTTTCCACATTCTTATAGTCTTTCCATGTGCATATGGCCATGGAGGGTACTTATTTGGGGGTGCCTTCACAGGACAATATTTTGGGTTACAGTATGCAGAGCCCTCAGTCAGGTACAGTATGTAAGAGAAAACAACAAAAATGCAGTTTATATACAGAGGGCCAAACCGCACAGTAAGATCACCAGTGTTGCATTCCAATACCAAAGATGCAATAGTCACAGGGGGGAGAAGAGGGTGGTTTAGCTCTGCCTGCATGTGGAAATGTAGTATCATGACATCCTATATCAATTTGGAGTGTTTTCCCTTGATCGCAAGGGAGTATTAGAGTACTTGTAACATCAAGTCCTCCTCTTAAAGGTGCATAATTACCAACATTATTCAATGAGCTCACAATAAATCAACAATGTGAACAAAACCCCCAAAGTATAAATCAAAAAGAACTTGGATGCATACAATCTTTGTGTATGAGCAATATAATAAAACAAATCATACTGCAGATACTGTATTACTGTAATGTGTATCCTGATTGTAAGACCTATTGCAAAATTGGCCACAAGATTAATTCTGTTCAGTTTTTACAGAAACACTCTCAAACCATTGGTCTCATTCAAACCAGACAATCCGGGTTATGGATCTAACTGCACTCTTTTTGTAACAGGATATTCTCCCAGTCCTGAGCTGTGAAGCACTATGAATAACCTGGAATTTAAGTTGGCTAACATAATATCTTAGATGAGGAAAGATAAGGTGTACTCTCTGGACACTGTCTTGCAAAAAATGCCCCTGGAGGCACGCCCAACTAATGAAAAATTACAACATTTATTGAAGACAATCAATGTTTCTGTCAGTCACTTACTGTAGACCTTTGTCTTGACGAAGGTCTAAGTGACTGACCAAAATGTCGATTATCTTCAAAAAATGTTGTAATGTTTCATTAGTTCTCTGGAGTGGTGCTCTCTTCTCTTCATATATAGGACATTTGTATTTGCTAACATTATGCCTTGCCTGACAAAAGTGTTTGGCTACTGGAAAATCAAGAATTCTCTCATCTGTTTTTTAAGGGCTTATTTAAACATTCACACATTTATGCATAAAACACACCTGAAAGAGTGACATATAAATTGTACAGTTACAAAGTGTATTACAATTAGAATTTATATAAACAGTCACCCTGCATGTCAAGTTAGAAAATAGCCATGCTCACAGGGTTTAAGGAAACTTCTATACAGGTGGAAATGATTTCCCAAAAATCTGAGATGCTTGAAAAAAAAAAAAAGGACTAAATTACTAATCTTACAAACATAAATCACATTTCTCACCATAGCAATGCCAACTGGTTTTGACATTTTTTATTAAGCATGTGTGTCAGCAGTCTGAAGCTAAAATTCACCATAAAATAGAAAATATAATCAGGCTCATGTGTCTCGTACTGTTTAAATATGTTTCTCCAAAGGAGAAGGAATAAACCGTGCTTGTGCTTCCCAAATGTAAGTGGTTGGCAGTAAATAACTTGAACTGCTTGCTGCTACTGTGTAGGAGCCCTCCAAGCTCCTCAAGATTTTTATCAGACGGCAATCTCCGAAGACATAGAAAGGAAGTAGACACACTGAAATAATGAATGGTTAATAAGTAGTTAATGAGTCACATCTCACTTCTTGCCGGGCCGGTCAGACGTCCCGGATAGTGAGACACAGTTCAACTCCACATTCTGCGCGCTGGGACAAGTCTTGTGCTGTGGGTGCAACACGTCCAACAGTTCCTGGTTGCGTCAGCGATGGAAACCCTGATGTGGTTAGCTCATGCATGTCTGCACAGTCTACATGGGACACCGGACAGGAACAGCTGTGGTGTGACGTCCCAGCTATGCGTTTTGCCCGGCTTTGTGCTTCATCAGGAGTACACGTATGGGGTCGGTGTCTTGGTCAAAGGTTAGTGACAGTTAATCATAGATATATTTACTGTCCGAAGTCCAAAACACACACAGTCCAGTCTTAAAGATGCTGCTCTCTTCAACAGGAAGATATACTCGGCTGCTCCAAAGAGAACTCAGAGCCAGTGTCTATCTTGAGATGCTTGAAAAAAAGTACTAAATTAGTAATCCTACAAATATAAATCAAATTTCTCACTATAGTAATGCCAACTGGTTTTGACATTATTTATTTAGCATTTAAAATTCTGCATAACAAAGAGTAAATGCATATGTCTCATGTGCTTTTTAAATAGGTTTCTCCAAAGGGTGGGCACTTTCACCGTGTTTTGTTTTGTTTTCCATTGTAAATAAATGCTTTGATATTCAGTTCCATCTTTTTGCCAAAACTCGATTTGTTTGGCTTTAGTTTTTGATTTTCACCAAATCAGCGAAAAGAATAAAAATAAGCAAGAAAATGCAATGTAACACAATATAGGGAAATGCTTAAAATAGGAACTCAATTAATAACAGAAAAACTTAATATAATAAATATATAAACAAATAATAATATATGCAGAGAAGAATGGCTCCATGCGCATTGATCCGTTGGTTCTCTTTAATATATATGCCTTGTATGCTGTTCGTTATATCTTCTTCTTTAACAACTTTAGATATTTTCTCCAACTTAAACAAGTCTTTATATAAAGACTACGGGCGCAAGAACTGCTACTGTCCCGGACCTGAGAAAGCAAAAGGCGGCAACTGTTTCCGAGATACCCAAGCGAAAGGCAAAGGTGGCCAAAGAAACGGCACACCAACCTCCCAAGGCAACGAATCCTGGACTGAGTTTAGAAAGAAGAGCATGACAAAAGTGATCTCTTCTAAAATTTCTTGGCGGAGCAGCTCCATCTCACCTGTTCCAAGCACAGCCGGTTGTCCTCTGTTCATCTTGCCCTTCACCCATGGATACACAACCAGTCGTACCCTGTTCATCTCATTCTTCATACATCAATGCCCAACCGAACCCCCCCGTTCATCTCGCCCATCACTCATCAAAGCCCAACCGGGCCACCCTGCACATCGTGCCCTGCTCCCATCGATTCCCGGACGAACTATCCCTGCTCAAGTAGCCCTGTCATAGCCCAAACTGATTACCCCTACACACTTTGCACCGGATCCAGATCGGTTGCCCTTATGTTGAATGTTTTAGTGGTTGCAGAATGCCTGGCCCAACACAGCAATACAACGACAGAGTGGAGGCAAAGTTAGAACTTATTTTGGAGATGAACATTGGGGGTCGTTATTTCTTGGTTCATTCTCCTGTCCCTGTATGTCCAATGCAGGAGCAGGAGGGTGATCTTGAGGCACCCTTGCCAGCCCCTCGATGCACTGCATACACCCCATCAGCACCCTCTACAACACTGGAATTGACCTGCATGCTGCCAGCACCATTCACACAACGGAGGCCCCATGCCCCCCTGTCTCCACAATATACCTTTGTCTTGGAGAATATCCCTGCTGAGGAGGTGATGAGAAACCCGGAAAGAGTACAGGGACCACAGGAAGACAGCATATTCCCAGAGCATTTTTCCCCACCCACTGACAGAAGCACATCCACTGCCCCCAGGTGTGCCTCCCTGCTAAGGCAACCAGTGACGTGGCTCAATCCAATCCCTACATCCCTCTTACCCACCTCCTGCTGGACACCATCGAGAGATACGTTAACAGCAGAGGAGGACAGGCGAGAAAATTAGACCTGCTACATTTCAAACACCACATCACTTTTGCGCTGTACAAGCAGTGGTCCCAAACTGTTCATTTTGATGGCTCGAGGGGCAAGGAGGTGCTTCCTGCAAATTTAAGAAAAAGTATTGTGGAAGAAATGAAGCTCCATTTCAAAGTCACCTGCTTGTTCCTCAAAGCCATGAAAGATGCCATCAATGCCCTTTTGCGGCATTACAGGGCTCATGCCTGGAGCTCCAAAGGTATTGGGGACGACTACCTGTTCTATTAATTCAAAAATAAAAATGCACCGGAAATGTTTTTAATTTAAAAATTAAAGTTTAGTAAATACAGTTTTTTAATTGACCATTCCGCTATTGTATTCATTGTTTAATGTCAAGCAAAGTCAATGTGCAGGAAACTCATCCATAAATCCTTCTAGGCAATGTACTGTTCTTAAATTCATGCATGCCATGGCTTTTCTTCTCAAACAAAAAAACACATAATTGCATAATGTAGTCAATGTTTAATTCTTATGCTCAGTTACTGTATGTTTTGCAGGTTTGGGGCCGGGAAAAGCCAACACAGTTTTTGCGCAGGAAATCCATCCAAGAATCCAATCAATACTGCCAGGTAATGTACTTTAATACATGCATGCCATGTCTTTTCTTCTCTTCTCCCTCCCCTAATTATTGCATAATGTATTCATTATTTAATGCTGATGTTCATTAATGTTTTGCAGGTTCAGCATCGGGACGAAGCCTACACCATGTTAATGGAGGAAAGACATTCAGCGACACTGTCAGGTAATGTACAGTACTGTAATTCATTCAACTACTGTATCATAGTTTTATTTTCAACTAGGCTCAACAGCGACACACATGCGCAGAAATGCAATGACACGCATATGCGTTTCAACCAGACTCCACAGTGACATTCATGTGCAGAAATGGTATGACACCACTACTGTATGTGCGATTATTAATATTGAATATTGTCTCTTTCTTTACAGACCAAGACATCCAAGAGCTAACCAGTTTGAGAAGAAAAATAAAAGAACATTGTACATTTGGAAGAAGTGACTTTGTATTATAGTATTATTCATTTTTACTTTATTAGCGTGTGCAAATAAAACATTTCATTCTCTAAAAATACTTTTTGGTGTGCTCAAGTTTTTACTGTTTACATTTCAATTAAATACACTTACAGTACATGCATCTGTGTGATATTGGATTGTGCACACATTAACGGGAATAAGTGACAGGTTACATTACAGTTAGATTTTAAAGACACAATAATTCGAGATCGCCGACTTGAGTTTCTGGCTGGTAAATGCTAAATTTCCATTTTCTGCCCTCTTTCAACTTATGGGCAGGGGAGGGTGTTGTATGTGACCCGCAAGGCGAGAGCGCCCGAACGTAGGACTTCATCTGTACATCTCCTCTTCCTGGAATCTCGTATCCAGAATCTTCCCCCTGTTTCTAGGCAGAAGTGGACGGGGCTTAACATCAGATTAGTCACCCCCAGCACCATGTAATGGGAAAGGGTCTTTACTCCGTGTGGGCCCACATTTGAGCACCTATTGATATACATTCAGTCATGATGTGTTGTGTTCCTGAAGTACACAGTGCTCTCAATATACCTGTACACAAACGGATAGTGACATTATTATTATCCTCTTGACATATTACTAGTAAGTATCCATGAATAGATAACCAGACTATTTGGCAATCATTAATACCAATATACCTCCACCATACACAAACTGAGCATATGGATGTTACATCACTGACTGAATGCACAGGTTCCCACTTATAGCTTCTATTTAACACTAATATGGTATTGTGAGGCAATTATATGATGAGTAATAATAGACTACTCCCATGCCCTATTGCTACTCTTATCAGCACAGCACTACTCCTGAGTCTATGCAGGACTGAGATATCTGAGTGCTGCATCCACACTTTTATCAATTATAACATATAAACTGGGCTCTTGGATATTATCAATGCACACTTTTTTAGGCATAACATATGACATTATTACCCAAACAATAGTTTTATTTCAAACACAGCCATACATACAGTACAGTATAGTAAAATGGTAACTATAATGCTATAAGTAGGGTGGCCACTATATATCAGAGATAAGATATGCACATTTCAACTTAGGCTAATGTGTGGGGCACCTTTTTCTACCCCACAAAGGAGTCTACCACGGGCCTAAGTTAGCATATCTTACCTATACTGTATGTGAAACAGGGGAAGATACTTCCATTGTAATCACTAGGCTTACCAGTAAGGAGCAAGATCAGGCTTGCAGACCATATTACCCTTTTCATCTCGTACTTCTACGAAGTGGACCAGCTTAGCCACATTTTCATCTACATTTGCCACCTTATTCTTATAAATGCTTTGCCCAATGTGCCATATCGTATCTACCCTATCTTTACTCTCAGCAAGCATGGCGTGACTGTGTTTTGTAATGTGAGTCTTTTCTTTGCACTCTAACTATTGATACCGAAACATAGCAACTATATCCATAGTATAAGCTGGCACATAAGGATATTCATAGCTCCACGTGTCTTTGAAGAGATCCTGAATCATACAATCAGCACGGCTGAATCGGGTCAGTTTGCAACACTATGGGGCACCAGGTAGAACCCATACCAAGGGCTCCTCTTTAGGGGTTTCTGCTATAGCCATCTCCTATAGTACATCATTGCTCAAAAACAATGGTCATCAAGTTGATAGGTGCAGCATTGGTAGCCCTCATTTTACTCATCAGAAGTCATAGGCCCTTCCCACCATTTCTCGATCTTACCCTGTCAGGACCATGTGGGTCAAACCAAGTTCCAGGCACACCCAGCGACAGGCCATGTCTGCCCTTGGATATCCTAGCAGACACTGCACCTGGATCGAGGAGTGTCTGGGCAGTACGACTGAACCCGGACACTTTCCAGATGGAAACAAAGGGGAGACTCCTCTCACAAACGTTTTAGTAGCCACACAACATTTGGATGTGCCTGGATAATCTCCACTGGATGTGAATTCAGGCTCCACAGGACACAGAGCCTCTAGTTCATCCTCTCTTACTTTATGCTCAGCGTTGCCCTCTGATGGGCCTACCGGGGAAATCTTAGCCAACGTTTCAGCGACTAGTAGTACAGTATAAGAATGACGCTGCTGCCTTCCGCTGGAAGAGTTGTGTGATCCCTTTCTCCTTCTGCAGACCCTGGTTGACTGGAATAAATGTCCAAACAGATCCGGTGCTTAGTCACAACCTACTCCATCAGCAATATGAATAAAAAATATATAAAATCCAGAACCTCCTTTCCAGAGGATAAGTGTAATGTATAAAGAGATAACACTTTGCAGGGAGAATAGTTAACCTCAGAAGAAGCCGGCAGACTGGCGAAATGCATCAGGACTTTTGGACTGTGGAAGCCACCGTATCAACCCTTCGGCAGTGGAACTTGCTGACATCAGAGGTCCTGGAGCGTGTGCTGGTGACAGGAGCAGGTGGAGTCAGCTGCTTGCATGCACAGGATGGGAACGAGTACCTGACGAGACCGGAGTAGGGTTGGAGTGCGCCCCAAATCACTCCCTGCATGATACCTTTGGGGAGATTGTGAGATACTGTTCCTCCTTTGTGTGGTCTGTTGCTAAGAGTATAAACATTATTGCACCAGCATTTTGCATTTTTTTCCCCTACATGTACCCACAATGGAGGTTGGATCAGTGATGTCCCGATTCAATGGAGGAGAATAGAACATTCACATAGCAGTGTGTTATCATCCATTTTACAGCACTATATCATGTTATCAGTTTGTGCCGTGAACACTAATTGTTTTACATTCTTGATTGATTGCTGTTGGGAAACTGCAAGTGTTTGGCAGCACCTGATGTGTTTTTCACTTACAAGCCACTAATCATTTTTATACTATAACAATTATATATAGTAGTTTGTATTGTTTTTTATGATCACTTCAGTACATCACCAGGATTATAAGTTTGTGCCTTAGTATATTATATTTGCAGGGAGAATAGTGCCTAGTGGTGTCTCGCCGGATACTGTATATAGAAAAATGGCATAATAATCATCTCCCATATTTGGGAAATTGGAATTTGTCACATAACTCAAGGTGGTTTCAAAAAGGGTTATTCACATATACAGTATTCCTGAGTGCCCATTATCCATTCTTGTCATCAGTGGAGGTCCTTCAATGAGAAAACTCTGCTGTGGTAGAAATCAGTAGGGAAAAATAAATGGAATTGCGGAGCACCACCAACTTCCAGCAAAATGGAAAAAAATTACTGTAATAGGGGACTTATCCCTGTTCAGTAATGTGCCTTTAATCCAGCAGTGTGGTGGTTAACCTCTGGTAGTTAATTACTAAACATCACCTGCCTGATTAGATGGTTTAGAAAGCCTGTCTTTTGAAACAGGAAGGGAGAAATCTTTACTGTCCCTGCTTCAGCTCCCTTGTCTTCAGGGTTGGTCAGCATACAGGTTTAGAAGTTATCCCTGTGTCTTGAAAGCAGCTCTGCTATCTTTTGGCAGAGCTCAAGACAAGTGTGTCTCCAAGTTCAGCTCAGGTGTCAGCTAAAGAGTTCTCACTTCCCGTTTCAAAAGACAGGCTTTCTAAGACATCTAATCAGGCAGGTGGTGTTTAGTAATTAACTACCAGAGGTTAACCACCACACTGCTGGATTAAAGGCACATTACTGAACAGGGATAAGTCCCCTGTTACATACCTCCCCTGTTTGTGGGAAGCTCGGGCTTACCACGGCCAAAGCCCATCCTTCCACTCTCATTCTAGATATCTCTGTGACTTGAATGAGAGTGGATGGAGGAAGAGAACCCTCTGTCCCTCTGGGATTGGAGCCCTTTCTCCAGTTTATTTTTGTCTCCTCCCGAAGATGGTTGAGATCAGCACTCCTCAGTCGCTCGAGGAGGACTTTTTCCACGTAAAGTCTTTTTATCACGTGCACGGTCTTGAGAATTCTGTTGCGTCGGGCACTCCTCTTTTTGTAGACAAAGTGTATGGCAACAGTTGTAGAGCAGTTAGGACTAGCCCTTAAAGTTATCTGCTCTTGAAGTGGTATTTCAGCCGCTTCTCCACACCACGGAGTCGCCAGTTCAGCTTCTTCAGCTTTAATTCTGCACTCCTACCTCTGTTTGTTGCCTGTTGGGCAGCTGTAGGTTGGGCTAGTGCTTTCTTTGGTGGTTCAAACTTCGTAATTTTGTTTTGAAGTTGCGTGGAGTTCCCAACTCTCACGGTACCCTTGTCCTTGCGGGCATTAGTTACTGTGGGATACTGGTGCTTAGGCAGAGCCAATACCTTTTTCCGTATTGGAGGAATCTGTATCAGAGTCTCCTTCATATTCTGGAGCTCTGTAATTTTTGTCGTCAAGGTTGCCGCTGCGTCTGTTTTCTCCTTGGTGTACTAACTCAAGGAAATGGAACAGTCTCTCTGTCTCTCCAGCTCTTGCTCCAGTTTCTGAGCCTTCTCACGCTCCCTCTCATACAGAGTCACCTGGTATCATAGCTCCACTTCCAACGATGCTCTGAAGACATGCAGCGTGGCCTTTAGCTCCTCATACTGCTCTGTGGGGACGTACTGGGTATTCAGACGTTCCTACAGCGCTTGTACCTCTTTAGAAGCCTGCAGTTTTTCTTCCTGTAGCGTTTGCTGCTTCTCCTCAGCATACTGGAGGTGTGTACGCAGACCTTGCAGTTGTTTCTGCAGTCGGTGCTCTGCGTCAAACTTTTCCTTGACTTCTTCTGTTAACTGAAAATTTTCTTCTTTCAGTTTTAAGTTTTCTCTTTTTAATCTTGAATTTTCTCCTTTTTCAGTCTCTGTATTCTTCAGGGCTTCTTTGCAGTCCTCCTTCCATTTACACACATCTGCTTTGAGAATGACCATCTCCTGGCGTGAGACTTCCTTCTCTAGGTTGAGGGTCTGAAGCTCCTTCTGAGAGACTTTGAGATCTGCATCAAGATTACCAATAGTTTATTTAGCAATGTCCAGCTCCTCAGTGAGACTGTGTAGTTCCTTTCTGGAAACTTCCAGGTCTGTGCGGCAGCTGTTGGTCTCATGATGTGAGGCATTCAGTGCTCTGCGGAGTTTCTGAACCTCTTTCTGAGATACGTCCACTTCTATCCGGACACTGTTGATCTCCTGTTGTGAGGCATTCAGCTCTATGCGAAGAGTGGGAACCTCTTGCTGGAAGACTGTCATCTGCTTCAGTGCCTCCTCATACTTCCGCTTTAGCGTAGCCACCATTTTATCAGATTGGCTCTGCTTTTCATCCATGGCGGAAATAGTAGCCTTTGCAGTATCTAGCTCAGTCTTGAGATCGTCCAATTCTGTCCTGGCTAAAGAGTAAATTGTGAGCACATCTTTTTGTAGCCTCACATTATTTTTCTGTAGCTCTGTGTTATCTGCTCTCTCAAGTTTCAATTGTTCTCGAAGTAGATCACAGTCATGCCTGGCAATTTTCAGGGAGTCTTCAGGGCTGGTCAAGGGATCGTCACTCACTGGTTCCGGCTCCGCTCCCTGGGATGGTTGATTGAGGGTTCCTGACTGTTGGCACCGGACAGACACTTCTTTGGGTACCCGACTTCTGCCTTGGGCCCTCTGGATCTTCGGTTAACTGTGGGACGAATTCTCCATTTTCTCTAGGCTGCAGGGCAACTCTGTCCCCCATTTTCTCCACAGGATCTGCGGACGTGTCTGTTACTTCCACGGTAAGTGAAGAACCGCTTTTCTTTTTCTTTTTCCGCCTTATTGATTTGGATGACACCGTCCCTTCAGGGATATTGGGGTCTCCATCTTCATTTGAAATTTTAGCAGCTTCATTATATACGCAAGGCTTTTCTTGCTGCTGCTTTAGCTGACAGAAATATTCTGTGATCCACTGCTCCCGCTCTGTCTCCTGCTGATCATATTCATCATCAAAGGGAGCGGTGTTTTCTGTTCGTGCCGAGTTCAGGCACCCCCACCATTCTTGGGGTGTTTTGTGTGTGTGACTCGGTTCGGGTTCCCCGTAAGAGATGTCTTCCTCTTTATTGGACTGGAAGGGCCACTCTTCCGTGGGGTAGGGTTCATTACAGGAACGCTGCATCTTGTCCTCCATTTTTAGGCTATCAGGTGTAATTTTCTTCCTGACTGTAAGGAATCCGCTCCTCGGTTTACTGTTTGCCTTACCTTGCAGGCTGTGCAGTCCTGGAAAACTTCCCCTGATATTTACTGCAGCCTGGATTCACTCACCAAAGCAATACTGCCACACGCCCCTTCTGCCATTGGTTCTCTGACCTTTAAGTACTGCTTTCCCACAATGCTCCCTGCCGAGCATAGTCCTTCCTGGATGTCTCTGTGTTCTGCCATAAGCCTTGTCTTGTCTGTCTCCTTGGTTCCTGAGACCGGCTGCTAGTGTCACGCAGCGGTCTGTTCCTGTGCTGAAGCGGAGTACTCTCCTTGTTGTCTTCAGCTCCCTGGTTCCTGTGACCGGCTGCTAGTCTCATGCAGCGGTCAGTTCCTGTTTCCTGTGCTGAAGCTGAGTATACTCCTTGTTACTTCAGCTCCTTGTTTCCTGTGACCGGCTGCTATATTCACGCAGCGGTCTGTTCCTGTCGTCTGTGCTGAAGTGGAGGTTTCTCCTGTGTTTCTTCAGCTTCCTGGTTCCTGGGGCCTGCTGCTGTTTCCCTATTGCAGAGGCCGTGTCCTGGTTCCTGTGCTGAAATGGAGGATTTCCCAGCCCGCTCAGGACACTTGCGCTGAAGCACTGGTTTACCAGTGCAGCTAGGCGGTGTGCTACTCTGGTCTGTCTACCATCTCCTGAGACCAGTACCATGGGCCATGGTCACCGCACGCGCAGAGGCCACTCCCGCACTCCTAAGCTGAAGCGGGGCTCTCCTGACTACCTGTTGCCGAACTCCTGCTTGAACAACGTTTACCCTGATGTCTCCAGTCCTGACCCTGGCGTGTCCACCGACGATGCTGTCTTCTCCAATCCTGATCCTGCTACGTACGACTACGAACTGCGCAATCCGGATCAGCCTGCGCGGTCTAAGGTCGGTGCTTTTACAAACCCACCTCAGCCACGCGGTCCGACCCAGGTTTGTGGCGAGCACAGCCGTGACACTGACCTCAGGAGGCGCTATTGCATCTGCTGCCACTGTATTTGCTAGAATCCCCAATTGTGGTAGTCCTACAGATGGGCATATTTTGCTTGTAGAGGTCGTAGCTCTCACAGGCATCTCTGTAGACTTTTCTTTCTTGGGTAATTTTTATTTTTTTCCAATATCAGCAGTACTATGCATGCATTTTCTTTTATCAGGTATACAAGATTGTGCAGTTGCTAGGTAAAAAAGTCTATTTGCTATACACCATTTATTTGCTAGGTGCAATCCCTCCGCTTCAGCAACAGAATTTGGTTTTCTGCCTGAGTTCAGTAATTTTCAGTCTCATCTTTGGGTATTATGGCATTCACACTTCCCACTTTGGATGTCTGTTTTGCTCCCAAGATAATAGGCATACTTTTTTACTTGCAGAAAAAAAACATTCTTTGCAGTGGACTCAACACTCAGCAATTGGCTTTGAAAAACCTTTTCCTTTATAGGGCAATTTTACACTCAGCATTTGTTTGCTAAAAATTCCCTTGCTTCAGCACAGTCTTGTATCAATTTTCACACTTTTCTGCATATACTCCATTCACAGCTGGTAGCCCTATGCGGTGTGGCAACCTTAATTTGCAAAATCAGTACCACCCGTGGGTCACCATCTGTATTCACTGCTTCAGCGAAACTTTTGAAAACAACAAACACCTATCCCTTTTCAAGGGCTGACTCACTTCTTGAAACCTGACTATGGCTGGAAGGCAAAACCCCTATTTCAATGACCATATTACGCTTTGTGATAGGCAAATAAAGTTTTAGCTGCTTCAGCAGTCTCTCTCCTCTTGGGATTGGGGTAAAGAGTCCATCTGTGGTTTTGTAAGTTTCAATGCAGTGTAAGTTTCAGTGGTGTGTCCCTTTAACTCTGATCTCTGCTGCATGAGGTTTTTTTTTTTTTCCTTTTTTTCCCCTAAGATTCTCAGACTTGTTTGTAGGCAAAAAGCATAACAAAAAATGTCACATAAAACTCTCCGGTCCTTTTTAACTACAAAGACACCTCTTATCCCACCTCGGACACCATATGTGGACGGACGTTCACAGAGGTACGCAATTAGGAGGCTTCATAATGTGAAATTATAATAAGGGTTTATTGTGCCTTTTCCTTTTTATCAGGAAAACATCCAAACAAGGGGGGGGGGGGAACAAAGCTTCCGTTCACTTGGGAGTATTTCTAGTGAAAACACTATGCAATCAATTCACATCTCCCTAGTCAAGCATTTCTTCCCAGCCCCAAAACATAGCATGCAATAAGCAGATATAAGCAGTCTCTTAAGAATAAGAGTCTTATCTGTTTGTAAGCTTCTCTGCTCTCCTGGAACCGCACCCATGCGTGCACAGAAAATATCAGCATCCAGGTTTTAGAAGTCTTATTTGGTCCTTGTGGTTTGGAGGGAAAATCTTTACTGTCCCTGCTTCAGCTCCCTTGTCTTCAGGGTTGGTCAGCATACAGGTTTAGGAGTTTTCCCTGTGCCTTGAAAGCAGCTCTGCTATCTTTTGGCAGAGCTCAAGACAAGTGTGTCTCCAAGTTCAGCTCAGGTGTCAGCTAAAGAGTTCTCACTTCCTGTTTCAAAAGACAGGCTTTCTAAGTCATCTAATCAGGCAGGTGGTGTTTAGTAATTAACTACCAGAGGTTAACCACCACACTGCTGGATTAAAGGCACATTACTGAACAGAGATAAGTCCCCTGTTACAATGACCAAGAGGGGTCTCCCATAAAAAAAAATTGTATTTATTAGGTCATTTTTAACCACCAACAAGGTTAAAAAATGCACCAATGCGTTTCACTCACAATGCACTTTATCAAGGTCACTGCCTTCCTTCTGCAGACCCTGGTTGCTTCTTGCTCTGCAGGTAATCCGGTAAAGGAGATGTCCATCTAACTCAAGGCCCGCTGACATGTGCAGAGTTTATCAGAGACTCCATGGTGCGATGCAAATGAGACCGCAGATATGGGGGCCACAGATATGGGAGGCTGCATTCCAGGCAACTAGAAGTACTGGAAAATGTATGAGCCTTGTGCCACTGGCAGCAGAAGACATCTTGGTAGCAACAAGGCAATGCAGTTCAGTACACTCACTTAGTGGTTAGCAGTCCAATATAGAACCATCCAGCAGAGTGCGTATTATGGTCACCCTGAGAAGCACGTGCTTCCTCTTCAGCAACAATAAGCCCCTCCCCTAACTAAATCAACAGGAGCAGGGTGTTGAATCCTGATCTCCTATTTTAATGGACGGTCGATGGATATTCCAGAGAGCAAATGGCTTTCGCACCACTCCTCAATGGGCTTTGTACATTGTTGCATGCATGCACTCTTGTATTCTATGGGTGGGAAAACTCAGTCCCAATGACTCCTGTTAAATTTTCTGTAGCGAGGAGTTGTGCCCGCTCTCTCCAATTCTGCAACTTATTTGGCTCTTAGCCCTGGGTGCACAACACATTGACCTACAGTCCTCATACTCCGAACGTTCCACTACCAAGGACGACAAATTTCTCTTCTTCTGTGAACTTTACTAGCTGGCTACTCACAGTCCACAGCCAACACTTCAGCTCCCAAAATATGATCTACAGTATATATATTTTCTCACTGTATTTGAAGATTTTCTTCATCTAAATCAGAAAATCTTAATAGCCCCTAAAATAGAAATTCCTGCCATACAGTATTATGATGAAAACATGGGTACACTATTTGGGGCCCCACAAACTCTCTTTCAAGTCCACTTTGATAACTTTCAAAATGTTATCCCCATGTCTTTACCCTACTGCATGTTGCATGCTTCTTTGCAGGGTACGTTTTAAAATAAGCTATTTCAGTAACTGAAGAACAGAGCACCACCATATTTTGTCAGAATAGTGAGCACGTGCATGTCTGGAAACTCACAGTGCACAGCACCTTTAGTCATGACGCCACATTGTCGTGGCAATGTGAAATCCCAGCATCATGTGATGTCATGTCGCCATGAAGACGCAATGTTACAGGAGGGGAAAGGAAAGCTCAGGAAAAGGTAAGACACACACACACCAATTACCTTCCCACAAAAATTGCCACCCTATGCCATAGCCTTGTCAGCCATATGAAAAATCTGCCCCTGATTCTAGCCATGCATGCAGTGTAAATTAATAATGTACTAAAATGCCACCGACATCTTTGCTATAGATTCATCTGTTGCTGTTACAGTGATCAGGTGTTCGGTATCTATCCCCTGCTGCCATGAACAGAGTAGGAAATCCTCCTCTTCTGCTCATATCACTCCAGCAGCTCTCCAAAAGATGTAAGAGCTTTATTTTTTCCTGCATGTCACAAACTTGCATTCCTCTCCAGGAATGGCACATGGTCCATTTGCTCTTTCTAGAATTACAAGATTGCATTGCAGAGTTTATTGGAAAAGCCACCAGCATATACTGTAGTAAAGCTTGATGAAGTTTCAGGACAGTGGTTACAAAAGAATTGGAAAAGATGGTAATTAAGATGTTAAAATCGCAGCTTTCTAAAACTCCTGCAAATGTCTGCAATATCAGGCAAGGAACCTCCTTATTCTACAGAGTGAAAATAACTCTGTGCCAACATTATTTGCACCTGAAAATAATTTGAGATCACGACAACCTCATCCATCCCATTGTGTTTTGTAGTAACAGGATAAATAAACAGCTTATAATTGGTGCTTCCTGACAATTAACCTTTTGCATTAAATTAAGTAATACTAATTATGATCATATACATAGAGATGGGTGAATTTGTTTTGAGAACTTGGATCCGCACTGGATCGTCTGGTTCCTTTGGTCGGTGGATTTCAGCAGATCAATGTCAAAAAGGGAAATTCACAAAATGCTGATTTTTTAAATTATTATTACCAATACGCTCCGCGGGCTGTATCCAACTGCGGATTTTGATTCATCTGCGCGGATTGAAACCGCCCAAATTTGTTTTGGATTTTACACAGCAAAACCTTTTTTTGGGGGGGGGGGGTAACAGCGAAAATGCTGGAAATGGATTTGGGTGAATTCGTCCATCTCTACATATAAAGTACCTCCAATCCTTGAACGTTTCTTCTACATGGAAAAAGGAACTCCCAAAGTATTACTGGCTCCTACAGGCTCCTACACAGAATTAGAGCTAATTTTATGTTGTATTTTGCTCTTTGAAACGTAATTATTATCGTTTTTTTCTCCTGAAATTAACAAGACCTGTCTGACTGATAATAAGATAATCTTACTGATTCAATGGAAAATTCTTTACATTTTGTCTTTTCCCCACAAAATAAAAAAATGAATTGTACATACTGCTATTTTGGACAACATATTTCTGACAAATCTAATCTTTAATGTTATCATGCAACACTTGTGTCTTTCTGTGCTTTGCAGCTGTAACTTATCTAACCTGGAGAACAGAGTTATTATTAATCTTATTGGATTTTCTTCAACCATCACGTTAAGTCATTGATCTTGTTCCTGTAATTCTGTCTGCTGTGCTCATATCTCCTGTTGCTATGGATACCAACACACGGTGGTAATATTGAGAGTGCAAGAAAAAAGCAGGTACTAATTTAGCTCAGTAGAGGCAGTTCAGGGATATCCTGATTATACTTAATGATTGGTTGAAGTCACATATAAAAACTTTCAGGGCAGTTTTACGTCAAGAGACGGAGCGGAGTAGAAGAATTGTCAAACTCAAAAATCCCAAATCAGTAAGGTTTCGGTATTCTGGGCCAAATAAACAGTATTTTAATGAAAAAGTACTGACTTAAATCAGTTAGACTCCATTGAGGTTTAATAATCAGTGAGATTTTGCAATATTTTCACAAATGTTCGCGAATGAGGCAAAATTTGCCTTTGTTTTTTTAGGTGAAATTTTTTGCAGAAACTGAAATATTTAGCAAAAAGAATTGCCAACCATTTAAAGTCAATAAGTACAGATAAAGCGGCCTTTATTTGAACATTTCACCCATTGTACTGTATACCTTGGAATACTCATGTCATGGCGATGATTTCTTCCAACCTTACCGCCTTAGACTCATGTTTTTATCGAGTGCAGTAAATGGTATTTTAGTGTTCTGGTTTTAAACACCTGCAAATTGACACAGTAGCACAGTACTGTTCACATTACAATTCATTAATTTCTGCCACGGATACGTGGCAAAGAAATCATAATTCATGAAATTCAAACAAATCAACCGCGGTAAACACAGATGTGCCTGGTGTGATTGGCGGCGTGAATGCCGCATGCTGCATCTATACAGCAAAATATTTCCACAATTGGTAAAATCCTGGGAAATTATTGCTGAAATTGACAAAATCTGTGAAATTCTGAGGACTGTGCATTTTTACAAAAACGCAAAAAGAAAACTGAAATCAATTTTGCAAAACGTTTTTAGACATTTTGCACGTCTCTATTCCATAGCACTGAGTCTCCTCGGAAACCAGTGATAGTTGACGGGTCTGGAAGAGTTTTAACAAGTGTCACTCATATTGGGGACATCTCACTAATTCCTAACATTAGAAACAAAATAGAACCTCACTCACTGAGGGCATTATTCATTAAAGCAGTAATTCAATTGAAATCCTCCCTTTATGGGCAATTAGGAAGCAAGGAGTGTGTTAGTGTAGTATTGTGGTTCCATTTCAAGACTTCCTGGTTCCAGAAAAATGCAATTATTTAAACAGAAGTTATTTGTGTCTTTTCAAGATGGCTGCTGGTAATATATGAAAAGAAACCCAACAAATAGCACTCAAACTCCCAAACTCTTTGATAAAGCGTCAGGAAATGGTGGAGAAACGCATCAGAGTTTGTCTACAGTTCCTGTACGGGCACTATGCTACAATAAAATGTTATTATTTTTTTAACTTTGATCCAAGCCTCCTGTTCTCTAATTTTTGCAGTGCTTCATATTGACCTTTTTTGCTTCAACAAACTCCCAAACTGAATGATTTGTGAAAATATTAAAATCTATCTTTAATGATCAAAAAATACTAAAATAAAGGTGGTATAAAGTAGACATACAATGTTTACTTTTGTTGATAATTGCCTTAATACAGCTCAATTATCTTTTATACTACTGATCCAAGGTGTTACACTACACTCAACACAGGATCTATAGCATGTACCCATTGTATGTCTATTTTATACCACCTTTATTTTAGTATTTTTTGATCATTAAAGATAGATTTTAATATTTTCACAAATCATTCAGTTTGGGGGTTTGAGTGCTATTTGTTGGGTTTTTGTTCTCTCATATATTACATATTTAACCTACCCATCAGCACCCCACCCCCGTACTTACTGCATCATTATTAAGCTGAAGCGGGGCCTCCCCATGGTATACCTCAATATGGCTGTAGGGCAGCTTCCAGCCTCCGGGTTAAAAACGCTGACATGCAGATTATCTTAAAAACAGTTTCATGGCTACGCCCATTTTAAGTTGCCGAAAAAGCTGCTCTATAGAAGGTAAATATCTCCTGAGTGATTAAAAATGTTATCATGTGCTATGACAAACAGTTAAATACCAGATTTGGCCCAAGAAACCCGAATGTAACTGTCAAATTTTCTGATAAATCATCTTTTGCCAGTGCCATAAAACTGTCAGACAGATCAGCACTAGTCAGATGAACTCAATCTGTTAAAATAGGGAGTGCTTCCCAATAGAAACACAAAAGTGAAATAGGGAACTGGATTTCTATAGCTTTATACAAAATAAATATAGCATATTTCTATAGCTACAGATTGAGCGAGATGAGAATCATTTAAAAGTCAGATCTTTGCTGGAATATATCCCAATGACCAATACTGCATGTTACTGCTTAAAAGCTTGCTTATATACAGATCTTCTTGTTTTAACATACACTGTACGTTTATTTGTTGACAGTTCTTTGTGTTATATGGCAGGCATATGCTTAAACGGGGTCCATGTTTAAATGGACATGAAGCAAAAGGTGACCATGTGCACTCATTTGCATGTCTTTTCCCAGAATCCCTGGCTGCAGTGGAAGCACTATAAGGTAAGAGATAATGGCTAAAAGCAGGGTTGCAGACATGTCCGAGGCATGTGACAGTGCTCTAAAGTAATATTTTTATGTACTTGCCAGTTTTTAGATTTTCTGTAAATATATCACAACATCAAAATGTTTTTACACAAGCATTTTTTATTAATCATTAAGGGTCACCAGGTTATACAATTTAGAAAAGCTTAGATATGAGCATGGTTTACGTTTTCTGAGATATATACAGTAATTTCAATCTCTGTTCTGTTGTTAAAAATAAAAGTCAAAGTAAGTGTTGTGTAAAAACAAAGGGTGTTGTAACATGCACTAATCAAGACTCTTTTAGCTGTTTTTCTTCCCCCATTCACCTCTGGAATTTGCTAACTATTTCAAGACTTAGGTGGATTCCATTCGTCAAGGCATCCACTCTGTATCCTACTCATACTGTATTCTACACCTCATCTTCCCAACTCTTCTGTGGCCTTGGCTCTATTTCCTCCTTCCCAGAGGAGGAAGTGTAATTGCTCTCCTGTTTTCTCTCTTCCATTTGGCCTATTCCCTCCCATCTCATCAAATTTCTTGCTTCCACTGTAATCCTTACACATGCATATTTTCAACTCCTCCCTCATCTCTCGTAGTGTACCTTTCCCACCTCCTTCAAGCACGCAACTGTTATATCTATACTCAAAAATAGCAAGCTTGAAACTACCTGTCTCTCTAACTATCGCCCTGTCTCCCTAACTATCGCCCTGTTTCCCTCCTGCCTTTTGCCTCTAAACTCCTACTATTCTCTTGCTTGCTCCAGTTTCTTAACTGATATTCTCTCTTAGACAATCTACAATCTTGGTTCTGAACTGCATACTCCACTGAAACAGCTATCACTAAATTAACTAATGACCTTCATGCTACCAAAGTCCAAGGTCATTACAACCTGCTTTTACAATATTATTCAACTTTGCAGCTTTTGATACTGTTGACCACCCTCTTCTCCTTGACATTCTCCATACATGTATGGACACTTTGTATCCATAAGAGAACTCTGGATTTCCTCTTAGCCCTCTTGTCATTCTTTCAGTATCTCGTTCCCTAACACCACCTCTTCCTCTGTCAAACTTTCTTTGGGTATACCCCAGGGGTCTCTCCTGGGACATCTTCACTTTTTTCTCTACATACTATCCCTTGGCAACCTTATCACATCTCTTGTGCTAAAATATCACCTATATGCTGCTGATGACGACACACACATTTACTTTTCAACCACTGACCTTACTTACACCTGCTGTCCAAACGAAAATCCCTGAATATTTCTGCTATAACATCCCTGCACCAACTCAAACTTAACATATCAAATATGGAGCTCCTCATACTTTTTGCCAAGCTTGGCCCTACTGCCCTTCTCATTATTTAGAATTAATATTGACCAGCACTCTTACTTGGTTACTTGGCCATTTTTCGCTCCCCTCCACCCCCATCATACAATCTCTACTTAGTGCAACATCCTGCAATCAGCTGTTTTCAGGTACTCAAAAAATAGAAAAAAAGATATCAGTCTTTTGAGCACTCAAATCCATTTAGTAACAGATGTGGAATAGCTGTAAATACAGTACATGAGTGATATAAGAAATAAAGTTTATTTACATATAGTTAAAATGAAGCGTATAATACAAGGATACTCAAATAACTGTCTATAATGATCTGCCTGTAAAATTAAAAGTAAGTCTCCTCCTTAATTGTGTCCACAAACAGGGGCCTTCAATAAGGAGGAATAAAAGGAGGAATCCATACGTCAGAACATCCCCTCTGTTTCTTCCTCCCATCCTATACCTCTTCCTAACACTCCTCCTGCCTTCCTTCAATCTTCTCCACTGTCTCGGAGGAGGATGTGTCACTTTTGATCGCCTCTTCTCCCTCTACCACTTGCTCTCTTGACCCCATTCCCTCCCATCTCCTAAGACCTCTTGGTCCCACTATATAATACCTACGCTCACACACATTTTAACTCCACTCTCTGCTCTGGAACCTTTCCACCCTCCTTCAAACATGCAACAGTTATACCATTACTCAAAACAGCAAGCTTGACCCTACCTGTCTTTCTAACTATCGACCTGTCTCCCTCCTGCCTTTTGCCTCTAAACTCCTTGAATGTCTTGCTCCACTTTCTCAATACTTATTCTCTCCTAGACCCTCTACAATCTGGCTTCCACACTGCTCACTCCACGGAAACAGCCCTCACTAAAATAACTGATGACCTCCTTGCTGCCAAAGACAGAGGTCATTACACTCTGCTCATATTACTCGACCTCTCTGCAGCATTTGACACCGTGGACCACCCTCTTCTCCTTCACATTCTCCATACTCTTGGTATTCAGAACAAGCTCTATCCTGGATCTCATCCTACGTCTCCCATCGTACATACAGCCGCGGCCGCTTTTATTTTAACACTTCTCGGATATTTTCCGGTGACTTTTTCCGAATGCCACGCGCTTCGCCATGTTCATGCGACATTCATGCCGTATTCATGTTGCAATCATGCCGGCGTCACCCGCGCTTGATCTGTTTAATGAGAATGGTTCGGATTTAATTGGTTGCAATTCTTCGCGTATCCGCCAGGTGGCAGATATTCATGAATTGTAATGAATTCTAACGTACTGTATGCGCATGCGCTTCAGTAATGTGTCGACTTGCAGTTGTTTAAAAAATACCACAGTGGTCCTTTGTGAATTGACCTTGGTACTGAAGAAGTTACAACACTGTATCTATTTAGGCGTTTCATATTAAAAACTTAATGCAAAGTGTCTGGTGTTCTATTCCATTGTCCAGAGAGGTCCAGAGATGAGTACACCACTGCAGTTCGTGCTCAAAAAACCCAACATAATGTATGCTTATTTAATATGGTCAGCAATTAGTTCAGCAGATAATAAAATGACCACATTTGGTCAAATTTATCAATATTTTATCAAAAATTATGACTTTTACAAATTTTCACCAAATGCTCATGTGTGGAAGCGTGCAATAAGGAAAAAGTCATGTATCGATCCGTGTTTTTTCCGTATTGCTCCTGCACCCGGAGTTACAGAAGGAGGGTATTGGTGTGTTGCCCCTGATTTTCCCAGTATCTTTGATCATGGAGAGTTCAAAAGGCGTAAGGTCATGGTAAAACCAAATAAGAATCGTCAGTCCCAAGTCCCAGGCAAGCAATGCGCCAGCACCAGCACCGGCTTCCAATAAAGGTCCGACCGTCAGTGAAAACTTGCTGACCGGCAACCCTTGCTATCTGTCCCCGCCTGGATACCTGCAGCCTGAGCAGGATTTCCCATACAGATACCAGCAAGCTTGCATATACCAAAACGATTTCCAGCTTCATCAGCTGTCAACTACAGGTGTAGCAGGCCCGCTGTCACCTGTCAACTACGTGTATAATCAAGACTACAGGACTGGCAGTGGCTCGGCGCCAATTGAATGGCAACATCTATGGTGGGTACAGCTGCCGTATGTAATTCTTTTTTTACCATATCAATATCAATGCACAGTAAAGCAATTAACCTGTAATCAATCGCTTTGTTATGGTTATTAAGTTCTTTTAGTCACAATTCGCCAAAATGTAGTCCAGCAATATCATTGGCTGAGCAGCTTCTACAGTAGACACTGAACAATTGGTGGACAGCTAGGCGCATGCGCATTGGAAGCTTGTTGAAACGCATATGCGTCTCATCACATCTAGGCGCATGCGTGTATGTGAACAAGAGACGCCCCCCGAGAAAATTATTGTTGGGACTGCGGGAACTTCTTTAGGGGACAGACTAATTTGAACCAACCATTACAGTAATACTTTTATTTTTCTTCCTCAGAAAATAAACTTTGTCATCACGCTGAGAATGGCAAATGGAGGGATTTTGATGGATATCGCTTTTTGTAACGATGTTTGCACATTGTTGAATCTGAATCAGTGCCATTTTTATTTACAATGCTTTTTTACATACTGTACTGTATAATAAACCCCGAAAATAAAAAGTATGCATTTATTCTGTAAATGTATTACAGTATGTGTGTTCTAATAATAATACTAACACTAATAATGCATTTTAATACTGTTTTGATGTAATGCGCATGCCTACAGTGTACAGTACTGTACAGTATGCCTCATGCCTCATTGAAACGCAAAATTCTTGTGTTTACTACAGTAACTACTGTACAGTAATCCTGCACACACTTTGACAGTACCAGTTAAATCCCCCGCCACCCGCCAAGGAGACACAATGAAACAATTATAATTTAAAACAAGCAGCATTTTTTTGATTGGTAGAGTAAGTAAAAAAACATTCATGGTGTTCTGTAAGTAAAAACATTTACTGTGAGAATACAATTTAAAACAAGCAGCATTTTTTTTATTGAAGTACAGCAACTGAAAACATTTACAGGTGTATGGTGTACTATAAGTAAAAACATTGAAGAATACAATTTAAAACAAGCAGCATTTTTTTTATTGAAGTACAGCAACTAAAAACATTTACAGGTGTATGGTATAAGTAAAAACATTGAAGAATACAATTTAAAACAAGCAGCATTTTTTTATTAGTGGAGTAAGTAAAAAATCATTAATGGTGTACTGTAAATAAATCATTTAAGAATATAATTTAAAACAAGCAGCATTTTTTTTATTGAAGTACAGTCACAGCAAGTGAAAACATTTGCAGGTGTATGGTATACTATAAGTAAAAACATTGAAGAATACAATTTAAAACAAGCAGCATTTTTTTTATTGGTGGAGTAAGTAAAAAAACATTTATGGTGTACTGTAAGTAAAAACATTTAAGAATACAATTTAAAACAAGCAACATTTTTTTTATTGAAGTACAGTTACAGCAAGTGAAAACATTTACAGGTGTATGGTGTAAGTGAAAACATTGACAGTATAAATACAATACAATCACGCAGCGAATTCGATCCTTGTATGCCGCAAAATGCCATTTATGGAGTCTCTCACGATTTTCATTAAATGATCGCTAATTGTAAAATAGCGCAGCAATTCCTCCACAATAGTCTTTCTTAAATTTTCGGGAAGAGCCTTTTTGGCGCGATTCCCTTTGTAGTTTACATTGTGGGCCCACCTGCAGTACGTAGGGCACGTGGTGCTTGAAAATGTACATGGCATGTTTCTGGGTGTCAGGATTGCCTAGACCTCCTGCCTAGCCATAGCTTCCTTGTCCACTGGGTGTGCTGCTGTCTTCTGTTGGCTCTGGGTTCCTCTGTCTGTCTTCTTGTTGCTCCTGTCTCTGTCCTTTATAGCTTGCTTCCTGTCTGTTGCTTTTGCCTTTGCTTGCTAGTCAGACTCCTACAGTATGCTCATGCCTGTCTTTGATCCTGACCTGTTTCCTGTACCTGTATTGTAGTCTGCTCACAGTAAAGGTCCTTGCTAGTAATCTGGCTTGTCCCTGGTTATTCCTGCTCCCCGGTCTCAGTCCCTGCTCCCTGTTCTTAGTCCCTGTCCTGCCCCGCCTGTCCTGTTCCAGTCTCCTCGTTGCCGACCTCTGCTTGTACCTAACTTCGCTGCCTGCCGCCTGCCTCGGACCCCTGCTTGTACCTGACTTCACTGCCTGCCGCCTGCCTCGGATCTCTGCTTGTGACCCCTACTACACTCGTGCTGTTCCGGCCACCGAGATCCTACCCGCCACAGGAGTCTCCCGTGACAGAAAGCAAAGGCCACTTCTGGATCTCGCTGGAACAGATTCTTCTTCTGCCTGCACCCTTTCCTGCCTGCTGCAGCAGACCACATCCGCATGGTTGAAGATAAGTACTTTCGTTTCTTTTTTGGAAATCCAAGTTGGGATTTTGAAAGGTTTTTTTTGTTGCTGCTAAGTGTTCTGCAAGAATTATTGCGTTCATAACGAAAAAACATTTTTTCTGAGACTAGAACTGTTGCTACAGACTATTGCAGCTTTCTTTGAGATGTTTATTTTTGCAAAGGTTTCTGCAGGGTTTTTTGTGCCACTTTCTCCCTGAGAAGAATTCCTTTTAAAAAAAAAAAAAAAAAAAAAAAAAAAAACCCTCCCTGCAGTACCTGTTTTTGCCATTTTCAGACTTTCATTACCTGGACAAGAATTGTCTCTGCATTGTGGGTGGGCCACTGCAGATTTTCAGACTCACATTTCTATTTAGGACGGTTACCTTGATTTACTGCTGTTCACAGGGTCTTCATTTCAAAAGACAAAAGTGCTCCCATTATTTTGTTGCTGCATGCTTTGATTTTCTTGCATCTATAGTTTTTCATATGATTGGTTCTAAGGTTTCAGGTTTACCTGCAAGTTCCCCTAAAGTTTGTTTCTCTGCAACATATGATATCCCTACGCCTGATATCAAAGGTTTCAGATTTGACTGCAGGGTTCTCTGTCTGATATGCCTATGTCAAAAGTTTCAGATCTAACTACAAGTTTTCTCTGGATTAGTTTCCTGCTGTCTATGATATTTCTATGCCTGATATCAAAAGTTTCAGATTCAACTGCAGCTTTTCTTTGTCTATATGGTATCCCTACGCCTGATGCATAAGGATTTAGATGTAACTGCAGGTTTTCTTTGTCTATATGATATCCCTACGCCTGATGCATAAAGATTTAGATGTAACTGCAGGTTTTCTCTGTCTGTATGATATCCCTACGCCTTATGCCTAAAAGATTCAGATATAACTGCAGGTTTCTCTGTCTATGTTTTTTCCTTGCATTTATAATCTCTGTGACTGATGTTAAAGTCTCAAAGGGTCAGCTCTCCTATCTTGTGTCTCTCTGTGTCTAATATTACTGTTGTTCATTCTAATGCTTCTGTTTTAAAAACACATTTCCTCTTTACTGGTTTCTTGGGAAGTGTGGTTTAATTATGGCTCCCACTCAAACAGTCTTGAGCAGTAAATGTGAACACAGTACCACTGATTCTTCAGAACTTCTCAAAGCAAGGAAGAAGAAGAAGACGAAGAAGGGAGGCATTACTGTGGAAGTTGCAGAAGAAATTAAGACTGAAAATTTAACCTCAGTCTGCATTTGATGAAAGAGATATGCTGCAGCTTAAGGCAACCCACAGACGTATCCCAAGAATAGTGGAAGAAAAGAAAGATGCCCCTACTCAGATGCTTCAAGCCGCACAGAAAGCGATTGATTGTCTTTATGGACGTTTAGATAAGGAGCAAGAAGCCAAGACTGCACTACAAAGCTGTCTATCTTCAGCAATTGCTAAGTGTGTTCTCCAGGAGAAAGAAAGAGAGCAGTTGGAGAGGGACAGGGTAATCCTGTCAAGTAAGCTGGAGAAGGCCTATGCTGATAATGCGCAGTACCAGAGTTTCATGGCTCAAGTTGGCACAAAACTGGAAGCCTCTGAGGAGAAGAATTGCCACTTCAACACAGAACTACGTTCTTTGAGAGAGATCTTCGAAGGGTTAAATAGCAGTTTTGAAATGGTAACCCAGGAGTGCAAGAATCTCTATGTCCAAGTCAGTGAAGGAGATAAGAAGCTCCATGAATTAGGAGAGGAGAAGAAACAGTTGGCCCAGGAAAAGTTAGACGTGCAGACAGCACTGCAGAATGCAGAGAGAGTGCTGCAAGAAGAACGTGTCTCCCTAGAGCGGCGCACACAAGCAGAAAATATGCTGCAGAGTCAGCTGCGAGAACTGCGTACACATCTGCAGGACACCAAAGAGAAATGGGTAAATGCTGAAGAAAAGCAGCGAGTTCTGCAGGAAGAAAGTTTCCAGACTGCCTACAAAATAAGTATGATGCAAGATTATTTGAGTACCCAGTGTGTCCCCAAAGAACAGCATGAGGAGCTGAAGGCCACACTGAGCATAACCAGAGCCTCGCTGGAGGAAGAGCTAAAGCTAGCAGCTGAACACACATCTCAGCAGCTCACAGCGCTGCAGGCGCAGATCGCTGAGCTCAAGACACAGCTTGCCAAAAAGGAGGAGCGAGAGAAGGTTTCCGTCTGTCAAGTGGCTGGCCTGACACAGCGCTATGAGGTCAAAATGGCCGATGCCTGCAAATTATTGGACCACACAGCCCGTGATAAGGTCCAGCTGCAGCTGGAGCTGGACAATGCCCGGAAGGAGTACCGGCAGCTGCAGATCAGAAATAAAGAAGATGAAACATATTTAAGCTTTACTCTGAGTCAGCTGGGAGATATGGAGTCGCGACTCAACTCCAAAGAAGCCGAACTGACAACTGCATTGAGTGGGAAAAGAAGTGCAGAAGGACAGCTTCAAGAGCTGGAAAATCAAATAGCTGGTCTTAATGAGACTTTAGGTGATACCACAAAACGGCAGTCACAAAAGGAGACCATGGAGCGTGAATTCTATGTTCCCACTTACACATGTGAAAAGTCTGCACCCGTCATTGATGCCCACATTCCTGATGTCCATGTCTCTGCAATGGATTTGAACATAGCCATTGGGAAGTTCCAGATTCCAAAACTAAAAGAGATATATTGGTCACAAAAAGAGACCACGGAAAGTGAATATGTCCCCTCTGCCGCATGTGAAGAGCCTGATGTATCTGTGTCCGATGCCCCTGCTATGACGTTAGACGGATCCCTGGTGAAGTTCCTTGCTATGCCTAATATTCTTGATGCTGATGCCAACGCTCTTGCGATAAGGATAAATGCACCTCTCACAGATTTCCCATCAGCACTTGACGTACACATTAAGTTGGCCTTCCATCAAGATTTCCCTGAAGAGCCTGGAAGGTTGTCCGGAGTTGTTGCTGATCCCTATGTTCCTGCAAAACTTGGAGTGTTGTCCGAAGGCCATCGTGAGTCGGCCTTCCATCAGGGACACCTTGCTAAACCAGGAGGGTTGTCAGGAGGATCTACTGGCTTCTCTGCCCCTGCTTTTGTGTTGAACGCACCCATTTGGAGGTTCCTTGCTGCACCAAATGTACCTGTGGAGTACCCTCTGCCTACTGACAAGCCACCAGAGGTGGGTCACCTTGAGTCGCCATTTCATCAAGGCCTCCGGGAAGAGCCTGGAGGATCGTCCGGAGAACGCTCTTGAGAGGGGGGAGTAATGTCAGGATTGCCTAGACCTCCTGCCTAGCCATAGCTTCCTTGTCCACTGGGTGTGCTGCTGTCTTCTGTTGGCTCTGGGTTCCTCTGTCTGTCTTCTTGTTGCTCCTGTCTCTGTCCTTTATAGCTTGCTTCCTGTCTGTTGCTTTTGCCTTTGCTTGCTAGTCAGACTCCTACAGTATGCTCATGCCTGTCTTTGATCCTGACCTGTTTCCTGTACCTGTATTGTAGTCTGCTCACAGTAAAGGTCCTTGCTAGTAATCTGGCTTGTCCCTGGTTATTCCTGCTCCCCGGTCTCAGTCCCTGCTCCCTGTTCTTAGTCCCTGTCCTGCCCCGCCTGTCCTGTTCCAGTCTCCTCGTTGCCGACCTCTGCTTGTACCTAACTTCGCTGCCTGCCGCCTGCCTCGGACCCCTGCTTGTACCTGACTTCACTGCCTGCCGCCTGCCTCGGATCTCTGCTTGTGACCCCTACTACACTCGTGCTGTTCCGGCCACCGAGATCCTACCCGCCACAGGAGTCTCCCGTGACACTGGGCTACACCACCACTTGCAAACCTATACTTCTCCTTGACTGGCTGGGACAGATTGCGCAAGATGATGTCGGGCACCGTCTCAATGCAAGCGTATGTGGGTGTGATTCTGGGAGTGGGTGTGCTTCTGGGAGTGGGTGTGTTTGTGGCGGAGGGCGAGGGTAGGTTGCCTGGGAGGTTGCTTTCCTCCTGCCTTGGTCCCCTTGTCTGTGTTGTCTCCTGGCGTGGTCTTGACGGGGTTGTCATGTCATCCTCATCAACGGCATACATGAACACATATTCTTCTGATGGAGGGGGTGCGCTTGGTGATGGAAGGTTGAAGGTCCCATTCATCCCATCCATGCCACCCTCCTGATCCTCCATCAGAGATACAGGGGCAATAACTCCAAGCAAATTATGTATCCCTGCTATGTCAGTCTCTATCTTCTCCATCCGTTGATCCATCTTCTCCATCCGTTGATCCATCTTCTCCATCCGTTGATCCATATTTAGCATGGTCTCTAAAAGAAGATCTATCTTTACCAGCATAGAGTTCCCATGGATATCGACACTTAACCCATTCAGCATGTGGTCTAACGAGCTGGATCTTGTGCATGGGGTGCTGTGGACATCTGGGTGGATGGGTGCTGAAAAGGATGAGATGGGGGTTCCCTGGAGAGAAGCGGCTGCATCGGCGAAGAGTGTTGGAGGAGGTGACCTTTGGATTTCCGTGAGAGAAGCGGCAGCGTCGTCGAAGAGTGATGGAGAAGGTGACCTTTGGATTTCCGTGCGAGAAGCGGCAGCGTCGTCGAAGAGTGATGGAGAAGGTGACTTGTGGATTTCCGGGAGAGCAGCGGCAGCGTCGTAGAGGAGTGATGGAGGAGGTGACCTGTGGGTTCGATTGGTTGGCTTCCATTTGTTTTGCTTTGTGTCTATATCAGCGAATTTCTTCTTGACCTAATAAGGCTTCTTAAAAGCCTTAGCCTTTGGAGTCGTCCGAAGGTTTTCTTTATTAGCCTTAGCCTTTCACTTTGGCCTTGGCTTGGAAACGGCTTCTGCCTTTCGCTTTTTCAGTACGACAGGCACAGCAGAAGAGAGTGGGTTCCTGCGTCCATAGAATCAGGGTTTATCCATGGAAGCAGATGGCACAATACAGTATCTGGACAAGGGCAAGCTCAGATACAGATCATCGAGTGGGAGGCTATGCAATGTGTGTCACCTTTTATGCATGGCCCTGAGGTGCAGGTGTTAAAAGTGGGCGTACTCTAATGTGACTCATTAAAATATAAATACACCATCCATTTTGTCGATTCACTGCACATTGAATACACATCGACTAAACATTGAATATACATTCTTGTGCTTGTATTTCTTTCTACACGCAGTGATGCCTGTTAAAAAGATTTCTAAGGATCTCAGCATGAGAATAAAGGAGATGTACACGAGAGGACAATGAATTGCAGATATTCAACGCTGGTTAAGTACGTCCGGCCTCGTTGTACCAGCAGCCACCGTGAGCTATCATGCCCACGGTAAGACCAAAATAGTCACGAGGACAGCAATGGTAACTACCGCGTAAGTACTGTAAAGTATTTTGAATACTGTATGTTTTCTGTACCGTGCAGTACTGCAATAGTGCTTTTATTGGTTAGATGGCTAATTGTTTTTAACAGAATAATTTTCCTACCAATTATTAGATAAACTGTACTGTACAATTTTTTTGGTGTTACACCTCCTTCCTCTATTATCATAATTGCATTCCTACATTCTTATAATCAATTCTATTTGAAAGTGAGTTGCACCTCTTTCCTTAATTATCTCTCACTTCATTATTACTCATTATGACTCACGCACTCACAACCCCCTCATTACAGTACACAGTTTACACACATTCTGACACACACACACATTAAGTACCGTTAATATTATATCTGTTATATACTGTATATATCTGTTATACTGTATATATAATATATATTGTTATCGCTGTATATTTATATAACTCTATTCTATATCTATCTATTATTATTGTTATCGCTGTATATTTATATAACTATTATATTGCAGTATTATATATATTTAGCTATAGGACAGACAATAGAGGGTTGTCATAAATGGAACTTTTTCAGGTTGGGCTAAAGTCGTGAGTGGAGTACCTCAAGGATCGGTACTGGGACCCCTGCTTTTTAACTTGTTTATTAATGACCTTGAGGTTGGGATCGAGAGCAAAGTCTCCATCTTTGCTGATGATACTAAATTGTGTAAGGTAATAGAATCAGAGCAGGATGTAATTTCTCTTCAGAAGGACTTGGAGAGACTGGAAACGTGGGCAGGTAAATGGCAAATGAGGTTTAATACAGATAAATGTAAGGTTATGCATTTGGGATGCAAGAATAAAAAGGCGACTTACAAATTAAATGGAGATATATTGGGAGAATCCTTGATGGAGAAGGATTTAGGAGTGCTTGTAGACAGCAGGCTTAGCAATAGTGCCCAATGTCATGCAGTAGCTGCAAAGGCAAACAAGATCTTATCTTGCATCAAACGGGCAATGGATGGAAGGGAAGTAAAAATAATTATCCCCCTTTACAAAGCATTAGTAAGACCACACCTTGAATATGGAGTACAATTTTGGGCACCAATCCTAAGAAAAGACATTATGGAACTAGAGAGAGTGCAGAGAAGAGCCACCACATTAATAAAGGGGATGGACATTCTAACTTATGAGGAGAGGCTAGCTAAATTAGATTTATTTACATTAGAAAAGAGGCGTCTAAGAGGGGATATGATAACTATATACAAATATATTCAGGGACAATACAAGGAGCTTTCAAAAGAACTATTCATCCCAAGGGCAGTACAAAGGACTCAGGGCCACCCCTTAAGTTTGGAGGAAAGGAAATTTCACCAGCAACAAAGGAAAGGGTTCTTTACAGTAGGGGCAGTTAAAATGTGGAATTCATTACCCATGGAGACTGTGATGGCAGATACAATAGATTTGTTCAAACAAAGGTTGGACATCTTTTTAGTTGGGAAAGGTATACAGGGATATACCAAATAAGTATACATGGAAGGATGTTGATCCAGGGATTAATCCGATTGCCAATTCTTGGAGTCAGGAAGGAATTAATTTTTCCCCTTAATGGGGTTTTTTGTTTGCCTTCTTCTGGATCAATAAGTAAGTATAGATATAGAATAAAGTATCTGTTGTCTAAATTTAGCATAGGTTGAACTTGATGGACGTACGTCTTTTTTCAACCTCATCTACTATGTAACTATGTAACTATGTAACAGTGAAGATTGTGTTCTAAGTATTGTATGAATAAATATATAGGACGTTTTATATGTGCATGCAGCTTTTTATTCAAATGAATGTTGTATATTAAATTTAAAGTGTAATAAGTAATTATTTGGGCGCTGAATGAACAGTTATTACATTTGCGGATACATTTTGCTAGAATAGATTTTTGTGTGTTAAGTAGATATGGGCAAAATTGTCAAGATTACAGTAGGTTCCCGAAATTCCGCACACCAAAATCCACGTGGATTTATTCAAATTTGCCATTTACTGCAATCGAGATAGAGAATTTTTTCTTTTTTTTAGCAGTCGCCAGTTGTATATATATCCCCTCAAACATCCCTCCAAATAAATTAGGGAGACATGTACAGTATATGCTGAAAAAGGAGCACGCCTGAGTGATATGCTAATGACTGTGCACAGTATATTTACAGTAAATGAGTCCCATTCCACACTTCCGAAAAGGCCTTCCATACCAACTAATTACAGTACAGTTGATAATAAACCTAAGGCACAAACTTAATGACTGGAGTCATGTCAGACCCAACAGGCCTCCACTGCGTTAATCCCTTCAAGGTAGACAGTTTTGTTTTTTTGGGAGTGGGGGACTGCGAACAGGCCGCTGTCGGGCTCTGTTTATCAGCAGCTTCCTCACGCACGAGGGAACTTAGATAGCACTGCATCTATAGTAGTATAATGAATATACCATACATTTTAGCACATGCAATTAAGCTATTACAGCACATTCTGAATTATATTCTCAGAATGTCTTCATCTTCTTTGCATACTTTGCTACCAGAAAGGCCTTTGACAGCAAAACAGGTTCACGAGTAAAACATTTTTACTAGTACAACGAAAAGTATTTTATATATTTACTTGAGCACACTTTTAATACTTATCCATTGCAAAATAAATATTAAGCTAACATTTGCAATGTTTCATTTGCCGTAAAAAAATAAACATTGCACATCATGTTTCATCTAGCACAAACATGCACTACCATTGACACTACATCTGAAATATAACATTTATACTACTCTTCAACATCTGGTCATGCAGAGACATTTATCCTTGAAGATGTTTTTTCAACTTCACGGCCAACCGTGCATATACTCTCATGTTCACACTGTATGAACAGCTGCTTTAATCAGGTATTTTATATTTACAGGGGGGAAAAGACAAGCTCTGTACTGAAATGTTAGGCAAATATTCCAGTTCTTTTGCTCTGGACCCAACATTTCCATTGAATCATTTCCAAAAGTACAGTAAGTTTGCAACTGTACTGCAAAGCGTTAGACCATAAACTCGGATAAACGTATGTAATTTAGGAATTCTATTACTGATTGCATTATGTGGCACTGGCAACCTGACTAGCCACTTCATAGGCCCGCATTTGAATTCAAATGAATGATTGACTCTTGTGTTATTTACACAGTTGACCTATTACATCAAGGAATAGCATAAACTGTATCTTTATTTTAACTTATACAGTACTGTAGTTACTGGAAGAAATGTTTATTTTCATCTCTGGGGGCTCTACAGCTTCTTTATAGATTCTATATAGATTATCTAAGAACCACTTTAAAATATTCTCTGTCAATCCTAAAAAGACAACAATCATAACAAATAGATAGAAATGATACTGCTTAGGAGGGTACCGTCTGAGTAAATGTAATTTCTTCTCTGCTAATTTACTGGCATCTTTGCTTAGTTTTTTTGATTCTCCTGTCTACATTTTTGTCTGGCGCTGCAGCCATCTCCTTTGTGGATTCAATCATTTACTGGATGCTGCTTCAATTCTATGTTTTTCCATCATGCCCTTCTCAAGCCATTTTTGGTTAAAGGCATGCATAAAATAAACATGGTCTCATTTCAAATGTTAGCCTACTGTTTCATATTAAATGTTTTGTTTGATGATGCTTGTGACTCTCACTTCTTTAATGCTTTTTTTTTCTGAGTTTCTAATGGTGATAATCTTCTGAGAAATTGTTAGACAGAATCAAACAAAATAACACAGAGGCACTGTAAGCAGGTTTGAGGATATACATGACAGTACCAAAAATAAATGACATTCGGGATTGATGGGAGTAAAGATTTGCGAAACTGGTGCATGATGGAATAAGTGGTGATAAGCGCTGACAATACTAAGTAGATACCTCAAATAGTGTTACAAACGCAAACAGTCTTATAATGTTGATCTTACATAAAATTGCAAATGCAACTAAAAAGTCCTGAAAAATTGCAGCCAAAGATATTTAAAGGATATTCCAAGTTCTTTTGATAATAGATGAAGGAGAGAGTCTTGTGGCGCATACAGTAAATCCAGGGAAGAGCAAGAGAAAAGAAGGGGGAAAAAAAGAAGAGAAAATAGTGGGATATTGTGAACAATGTGATCATTATTTTCTCAGCGTTAGTATCTTATTCAAATTCAGTTTCTTTCTTTTGGGACTTTAGGAAATCAAATGGGATGGTCTTGTTTTCTCTTTCTTGTATACCAGCATTTGCCTCATTAAAATGTATAAAAAATCTTCGTAGAACACAACACCTTTTCAAAGAAATAAAAAGGCTAACATAGTCTAAAACTGTTTTAATAAAAAATTATAAAAGTAATACATGTTGCTCTCTCAAACATTCCTCTTGAGTTTTATGAGTTGTATGTGGAGGTTAGTGGTGTCTTTTTTTTTACTGGAACTTACCCAAGGTCAAATGGAGCAAACACTGGGATTTGAACCAGATGCCACTGCTTCAAACTCAGTGCTAGAGTCAGTGTCACTGAGCCATTCCTTCTCTCTATTTTTTTGTACGGAACCAGTTGACTTGCTTAGTGAGCTTTTGATTGTTCATATTCATGTTGCCTATGACTACTTGGTCTCTGGATTACCCCTGGGTGGTGACGTCATCCCTCAAGTGTCTATGCCTTAGCTGCTCCCTGAACACAGGTGATTTCAGCTAAACCTGTTCGTCTGACTGGAGTGTGGGGCGTGTACGTCTTGGACTGGGAGCGGGTGCTTTCCTTACTGGAACGATCGCCTTCATCATTGCTGTGATCATGAAAACATCTACCTGCATTGATACCATCAGCCCGGCTAGGCTTGCTTTTGGGGGTCCTGCCACTTCGGTGATTCCTGTGAGGGTCTGGTCATTCTGGCGACTCTTGGTGGTTTTTATACCTGAATGCTTTTATGCTTCTATTTTACTGTACATGCATCTATTACATTTTATCCACTAAAATATTTGTTTGGTAATGCACTATGAGAGTTTGTGCATGTCTCTTTAATCCATATCTGGCCACTAGCACCTTGTGTACTTAGTCTTAATAATGTGTTATAAAGCAGAATATTGATTTTCAATACAATATTGCTAAAAATAGAAACATTATACATTGCCTTCCAAACACTCGAAAAAGTAAAAAAGGAAAATAAATGTTGACAGCAAAAAAAAGGAAAAAGGAGGTGCATTTAGACTGATTGAGAGTCCCCCCACTTTAATATAACGTATCAGAAATGGGAAATTAGTCTATGCACTTTAATTAAATGCTCAAAATTATTATTTTATTGTAAATCAATCCAGATTAAAAAAATTAAAAAGGCAGTTTTACAAAAAAAGAATCAAGAAAAAATTACTTTCTTACCCTGAGGGAACCCCCGGTGGGGTTTAGAAAGGACCAATGCACCTTTAAAAGCAAGCAGATGCAATTATAGAATACATTTAATCTGTAGTTAATCTGTGATAGAATTAGGGGATAAGGAGTACCACTACTTTTAAATTTACAACCCTAGAGTAATATTTGAAGTCAGACACAATACAGCTCAACCCCGTTATAGCGCGATCCACTACAACGCATATCCGCTTATAGCGCGTTATGAGTGTGGCTCCCGTTTTCTAAAAGTTAAGCTGCATTTTTTTTCAAAGCTTTAATGCTAACGGAGGCGGGACACACACACACACACATACACACACAAAATACATGAGGCAGGGGCCGCAGCATTGGAAAATCCTTCCGCCTTATCCCCTGCAGGTGCCTGTTGTCTTGCACCAGCTGGACCAAGGGTAGTTTTGCCCCAACTGTGCATTTAAAAGAGTGAGAGGTATGTAATAGGCTGAGGAAAGGATGACTGTTTGCACCTACCATATTTACAAGAGAGTAGTTTTAGAACAGCTACACATAGAGCAGCTTTTGTTGTGTAATTAATCTAAACACACTGGGACAGAGCTAGTTGTTTGCTAACATGTTAGATTTACATACAGGGAGTTTCTATACAAAGTCCTAGTACTCTTACACACACTCAACTGATGTTATTTTTGTCATGTTAGCACTATGTCTATTTGCAGTCAATACATTTGTTCAGCAAGTGTGTTTAATTAATAGAAAAAAAATTCAGTGAAATCTGGGGCTCAAAAATATTTATAGCAAAAAGGGACTGTTGAGGTCTCCTTACATTTACACATTCTTTATGAAGTTTAGGATAGAATCAGGCCCCTAAATATTCATGTGGAGTATGGGTTCGGGGGTATCCAAAAAATAGGTGATAAGATACAGCCTACCCGGTCACATTCAAAACAGAGTGTGGAAAACCAGGATAAATAAATAAATGACGTATAATGTTCATATATATATCCTTTCCCCTAGATATCCATATATTTTACTCCAATGTGGTAAGTGATAATTGCTGTACAAAGTCAGAGATATACCTTGTAATGACTTGATATCCGGGACAGATCGTTGTCCTGTCTGTGAAAATAGATGAAACATCAAACGAAAAAGCTGCAACACACCACCCAAATCATGAAGGAGGGTGACTTGGATACAAAATAGCTTTATTGGAGATCCAATATAGCTATTTTGTATCCGTCACCCTCCTTCATCATTTGGGTGGTGTGTCGCAGATTTTTCGTTTGGTGTTTAATTAATAGATGCTAAGCTAAAATGGTACTATTATCATAACTTTGGCTTTAGCACAAAGATTTTTCTTAAAGATTCGGTGGATTACAAAAAAAGGAATACAGTAACCATACAGTATAACTGAACCAAACAAACAAACAATAATAGGTAAAAAAAACAAAAAACGGGAATTGTAAATACCATAATAATAATAAATATATGTCTGACGAGTACATACTAGGCTAAACACAGTTAGGGCCATATAAAACATGTAACATTAGAAACAAAAAATCTCTAATATGGTTTTTATATACAGTACCCTCTCCAACATAATGTTAATGAACCAGTGTGTATATTTTTCACACAAATTCAAAGAGGTGAAATACCATACATTTAATATGAACATTTGTTATATTAGGTGGCAAGTAAGCTTTTTTTTTGTTTTGTTATCTTTGTGCAGATGTTAACATTAGCAGAGGTCCTGCCACAAATCAATGTTAGATTGCTTTCATAACTTTTTAGAACAACAAATATGGTCGGCTCCTCCTTCTGTTACCATGCACGCTGTTCTGTTACCATGCACCTCACGACTGGGACAACCAAGCAGACACTCTTAAAACCACCTCAAGTTTAAGTTCTTTCCAGACTTCAGCTGTATCACATTTTAATCTTGTCTGTAAATGTTACATACACAAATAACATATATTATCTCTAACTGTCCATGAAATGTCTGTAAATGTATAGCCTCTGTTAATTAAATGTAACAATGTATTGTCATCATAACTCTGTGCCCAGGAAATACTTGAAAAACTTGAGGTGACTTGCAATGTATTATTCCCTGGTAAAACATTTTATAAATAAATAAATACATTTCTTATAAAACCATATATGCTGTTTTCAAACTAGGGTTAGAAAAAATGCTGCATCAAAAACATTTTTGGATTGATACATAGCAACTGGATTTTGTGCTAACACTAATAATAGTATTTGTAGTGTTTATGCCAAGCTGAACTTGGCGGACAATTTTGATACACTTTCTCCTTTTTGTTGGCACATAGAGTCAATCTTTTAGTGCATACCATTAAACATTTGTACACCTAGTGCAGTCTATTTCTCTTTGCCAAATAAAAGAAAAATATACAGTATTTTTTTACGCTGATGGCGCTGATGTGGAAGTTTCAGTATAGTACAAAGGAGCACCCGAGCATACTTTAAGATAAGATTTCACTGCATCAATTTGGCCTGGAAAAATCCTTTTGTGATATTTAGTACAGTACATACTGTAGGATTCATTGTCTTTTGTATTCATTAATGCCAGCAACTTGTTAATTGTGAATATCCAAAAGTGTGTTTCTAAGCTATTTCAAAAACAGTAAATATGGAGCAATCTTTTCGCTTAAGGGAAGAATTTGGAATGCTTTTTTGCACCAGCTCTCAGGTCTGGTTCCCATTAAATATAATAAACATTCGTGTAAGGTCTTGCCTGCATGTTTTATTATGTCATTTTGGAAATTTGCTGCTTATTTTGATTTGTTTCCCCCTAATTTGGTAAAAATCCGAAAACCTAACAAATCGAGTTTTAGCGAAACCAGAACCAAAAGACAATTTTTTTTAGAACTATAACCCTGTCCAAAATCAAAACAAGAACAAAGCCAGGACTAAAACTAAAGCATGAGTGAAAGTGCCCATGGTTAGTGGGTAGCCGTATTGATCTTTCTTCAGTGTTGTAAAGTCTTTATTTTATTCCATGTAGTAAAGTCTTTGTTACTTAACTACTTTTACTTACACATTCATTAAGCCCAATTCCCTGAACACAGTAATTAAATAGCTTTTGGAGCTTATTAACTGCCACATAGTGCCATATTCCCTAAAGAATGTTAGCATATTTAACCTACTGTACGTTAGTGAATGTTAAGTAACACTGTGTCCACTAAAGCAAATAATGTTGTATTAATCATGATTCAGTCCTGTAAAAAAAAAGGGTACAATTCAATGCAAATTAGCTCATTCTCATTAAATCCTTTTCATCCCAAATTCACTGTACAGTTGTACAGTTAATGTTGGGAAATAAGTACTGTTTTACTTTCAGTTCTAATAATTTTTCAAGTTTCGATTTTTTTTTAACAACAAGCCAGGAATTTTTTTTTAAATTGTTTTGTAAATGCAATATTTTTCTGCATACTGTAAGTTTGCAAAATAATTTCATTTGTCATTAGATTTTTTCATTTTTCTTTGTTTGTTCACAAGGTCATCCCTACTCATGCCTGCCACTTCATTAAATGACCTCTTGAGATTAGAGTAAGAATAGCCCCTTTCTTCATACCTGACTAAGAGTTCCTGTAATTGTTTAAGGAAATCTTCATTATTGGAGCATATTCTTTTCAATCGTATAAGTTGTCCTTTGGGAATGGAATTAAGAAGAGACCTGGGGTGACAGCTGTCTGCCCTCAAATAAGTATTACGTGAGTTATTTTTTCTATATACATCAGAACTGATCATCATGTTCATATCGATAAATAACAATACATCTAGATACTGAATGTGATAAAAATCATATGTGTAGGTGAATTTTAAATTTAAATCATTAGGGTCAAGATATTCGATAAATAATAAAAGTGAGTCTACCCCTCCATCCCAAATAAAAATTAAATCATCTATATACCGCCTATAAAACGTGATAAATTGTCGAAAAGGGTTGTTATCTTCAAACACATGGACTGACTCCCACCAACCTAAAAATAGGTTGCATACGAGGGAGCAAAGCTGGTACCCATAGCAGTTCACGTGTTTGGTGATAATAAGCCCCATCAAACAAAAAATAATTGTGATTTAATAAAAAGTGTATACAATCCATAATAAAGCTACTTTGTGTGAGTGAAAGAGTGGAGTGATCTAGATAGAACCTGACAGCTGCCATCCCATGGTGATGTGCAATAATAGTATACAAGGTGGTCACATCCAATGTCACCCAGATGTAACCCCCTTTCCTATCAATAAATGTAAGTTGCTCAAAGAGGTCATTGCTGTCCCTGATATAAAAAGGCATAGATCACACAAGTGACTGTAAATAATGATCTACATATCTAGAGACACAATCTCCCAAAGATCCATTACTCCAGTATACATTTTTTTATTAAATCCCAATTATTTTTTGTTTGATGGGGCTTTTTATCTTCAAACACATGGAACTGCTATGGGTACCAGCTTTGCTCCCTCGTATGCCAACCTTTTTTTAGGTTGGTTGGAGTCAGTCCACGTGTTTGGAGATAACAACCCCTGTCGACAATTTATCACGTTTTATAGGCGGTGTATAGATGATTTAATTTTTATTTGGGATGGAGGGGTAGACTCACTTTTATTATTTATCGAATATCTTAACACTAATGATTTAAATTTAAAATTCACCTACACATATGATTTTCATTACATTCAGTATCTAGATTTATTGTTATTTATCGATATGAACATGATGATCAGTTCTGATGTATATAGAAAAAATAACTCACGTAATACTTATTTGAGGGCAGACAGCTGTCACCCCAGGTCTCTTCTTAATTCCATTTCCAAAGGACAACTTATACGATTGAAAAGAATATGTTCCAATAATGAAGATTTCCTTAAACAATCACAGGAACTCTTAGTCAGGTTTGAAGAAAGGGGCTATTCTTACTCTAATCTTAAGAGGTCATTTGATGAAGTGGCAGGCATGAGTAGGGATGACCTTGTGAACAAACAAAGAAAAATGAAAAAATCTAATGACAACTGGGATAGTGTCAGCCCAGTTTTTGTCACTCAATATAATGTAAAGCAAATTGTATAAAAATTATTGTAAGAAAACACTGGGCTATTTTATCCGCAGACCCATTGTTACAAAAGATTTACATAGGAGGTCCACGCTTCGTGTTTAAAAAAGCTAAAACTATAGCTAATTATGTATCTAGGAGTCTTTTCTCTTCTCCCAAACTTGTAGAGGGTGGAAACCTCCCTAAAGCGTGTTTTAAATGTTTGAAATGTGTTTCTTGTGCCCATTTGGAGTCATGCTCTAATTTTACATCATTTAATACAGGACAACAATTTCCTATCACATCGTTTATCAATTGCAATACCACATTCACAGTCTATCTTTTGGACTGTGGATGTGGTAAGCAATATGTGGGACGCACCACTCAAGCCTTAAAGGCTAGAATGAGGGAAAACATTAGACTCATTAAATTGGGAGATCTTACTCACCCGGTTGCCCAACATTTTACGAATTGCAAATTTGGAAACATCAATAAATTAAAATACAGAGGTATAGAACATGTCCCTAAACCTATTAGAGGAGGCAACAGAATGGATTCATTAGATAAAAGGGAACTCTATTGGATATTCACTCTTAACACAAGAATACCAAATGGTTTAAACTCAGATTGGGATCTGAGCCCATTTTTACATTAAACTGACTGCATATCAGATAAGCCAACAGAGATTCGTGTGTCTCCTTTTCCAATTACTTAATATTAAAAAAATCTATATATACAGCTTTTCCTGGTTTAATTCTCTCAGATGTTTAGTAACATAATTTTTTTTATATGCATTGAAGTTACTATTTATATACATGTACTTTTCCCATCAAATAGTGCAGATAACATCTGTACACGATTATATGGTCATTTCATTTTCGATTTCTTTTAGGCATCGGATACATAGATATGATCTGAACTATTTGACCCCATACTCTCTAATATTATATTATATATGTTTTTGATACACATAAGCTAACATACACTTAGATTTTATTCTATGACTAATCATATGTTTATGTTGTCTCTTATATGGAGGGGAATGGGGTCTTATTGTTTATCACAAGAAGCTTCTCAATTTGTAAATTATTTGCATGTAAGTTTTTTGCATAATAATAATTTTCTTTTAAATATATTTGTTCCTTATTTAGTTTTTCCAGTTTATATGTTTTTTTATGCATGATTTATGTTTAAATGCTGTTCGTTTTTTTACATTGTGGAGATAAAGGCATCTACATTGCCAGGTCTATAGATTAGGTAAGAATTTTGTATATTGTTCATATATGTCTTTTTCTTTCTCTTTTTTTCAATAAAGTTTTTGTTTGTTTGAATACACGCATTGACGCGCTGACGACACCATTCCGTGTCGCGCATGACGCGTCACTTGTAACGTGTTCTGGCAGCGGACGGAGGGGGTCTGATGGCGGGGGTCTGATGGTGGGAAAATGCAGGTATATCAGATACCTGGTTAGGTAAGATCAATATGCACCTTGAAAAAGAGCGTACCGCTCGAAACGCGTTGGTGGGGGCCTGTGGGCTCGTTTTTGTACCTGATGCTTTGATTCATTAAATATTTTCTTTTTATGGGACACACTCTCTTGCAGTTTTTTCTTTTTTCACTGTCTATCTCCATCTGGTAACACCCTACACCTTTTCCTACCTAAATTCTCCAGCTACTCATTATCCAATCCCCTTTCAACCCCCAAGGGAATCAGAGGTCATCAGGCTGCATTCATAGTGGTTCTATAGTGGCCAAATTCAAACCAATAGAGGCCAATACGCATGTGCATAGTGCGCGCGAGTGAGCACCGAGGCGGCCGATGCATGGCGAGACAAACTTTTTTGCCTTCGCAGCACGATGGCTGGGTCACGTGAGCAGTTCACCCAATGAGGGCGAACCAGCTCCATGACATCACGGTAACGCCCCCCGACATGCCTGTCAGTCACCTCTGCCTGCAGGACAGACATCTCTCCTGCTACAGGCGAGCGAGATGCCGCTTGAACACTTGTGCACACACATACACTATGTACATGCCCTAATTGCCACTGGTGCTTTCATATGTGTTATAAAGTTATTACTCCCGTTAACCATATTTGAAATAATGGATTTACAGGAACATGGGGTCTTAGTGAATATGGAGATAACTAGGAAAAAGTAATACCCTTTCCTATTTTGGTTAATGTTGTATTGTTTTCACTAATTTAGTGCTGCATAGTGAATTTAGGCAATAATGAGCGCCAGCAGGTCTGGGCCCTAACAACTCTGCTATGCTTTGCTGTCTTCACTGACAGTGAAAGGATTAATACTGTATGTGTTAATAAATACAGGCCACAACAAAAATGACACCATTCAAGCTTATAAAATAGTATTGGTGCCTGTAAACTGGGGGTGTATAGAAAAATCACCTACCCCCCCGCGGGGATAAGAGGCAAAAGACATAAACAATGAAGAGAGAGAATCTAAATGAATCATAAAAATATAAAGCTTTATAACAAATTCAGAATTGGAATAACTACAGCAAATTAACCTATATATAACAGGTTAAAACACAAACAACGCTGACCTCCTAAAATGCACAAATGTGCCAAAAAACAGAATACAGACTACGAGTAGGACGAAGCATTGATTGCGAAACCGGTAGGGGTCACCAGAGGCAGCTTTGCGCAGTCTCCCTTTGGCTGGAACGAGATCCCAGGAAGTGGTTGCAGAGAGGTTATCCTGCCGTGTGTTCGTGTGTCCAGACAGTATTGCATCCACCCTGAGCCCCTGCTTCCGCATCATGCGGTTAGTTTTGTTCCCCTCAATTGGGTTTGTTCTTTCAAGGAGTTATTAGACATCCTCAGTGGATGTTTTTTTAACTCATCTAGTTGTTTAATGCACAGAAGTTATGTTTTGGTTTAGCATTTATAGGGTGTGATCTAACATACACAGTACATGCTTCATATGTGTATTTTTATGTGTTTTTGTTTTGTACATTTTATTTATTGATTATTGTCTTTTGGTCACAGTGACCTTTATTAAATTTTATTAAATTTTGTAATACACTGCTACTGTAAATGAAATGTGAAAATTACGTTTTTTTTTTTATTTTAGAAACGTGGTTTCTGTCTGACACTGATTCCATCTGCTTACCTCATCTGCAACAAATATTCTTTTTTTAACATTAATGTAATGTCTTGTAATCAAAGTTCCAGCTGTTTTTCAATTTGTACAGTTGCTGTATGTGCCTGTCTTTGCTGTTGAAAGCCAAAATGGAAAAGGAAAAACTGAAATTTAGTTCAAGTAATATATTTGAAAGGTGTTAGAAATCAAAAGTCATAGTTAAGTTTGCTACATAGGTGGTCTAGGAAATATAACACTGAGGATGTTAAAAACATTACTCTGTCTAAAGAATTTATTTCTTAAAGCAGCTCTCTGATATCCAGGCTAAATAGATGTTGCTATACACCAAGCCTTTCAGTTAGGGTCATATACAGGAATTATTGCTATTTTGTTGAATTGTTAAACAACTGAACAATTAACTCTTTGGGTGCCTGTAAGAGATATGTGCAGAGGTACAACCAGGGGGACAGATTTGGGGAAATTGAACCATGGCTTTTATTCAAGCCTTCACTTTAAACAATACAGTTTAAGGAAATATACAAAGAAATAAACATCCTATCCCTGTGTAAGGGCTAACTCACTTCCCCAGTCCCTCTATGCAGGGCTGGGAGGATAAGCCTCTTTCAAACCTATGACCCCCAAAGTCCAAAGAGATACCTGTAAGCAGGGGGCCCTTTATGTCAGTCTCTGTGTCTGGGTTGCTGTCCGAGGAGGGGCCAGCCTCTCCTAAGTTACAGGGCCCGCTGCGCCCTGGGTCTTAATGTCTTGCTAGCAGCAGAGTCCTGTGCTAAAGACAATTTATCTTCCTTTCAACACAGTTCTCTCTGCTCAAGAGATCTCTCTCTTACATTTTCCAGCAGGAGGCTTTTCTACATGTCTTATTAGCCAGGTGGAGATTGTTTAACTGTCTTAAGCTGCAATTAACCAACTCCCTGCTGAATTCCTCAGCCTAATATAGGCTTTCTTTTGAAGCATCCTTTAGACAGGGTTAAGTCCCTGTTACAGTGCCCCAGAACAACCACTATGTCCAAAGGACTGGCAGCCCGGGGAGCCCATGACATAGTGACTACATCATGTACAAATAGGTTTGTTTTTCCTGTTTAGATTGCAGAGAAACACTGGGGTAAGTGCCCCCCCAAAATAACAAGTGCTACAGAGTTCCTTAATTCCAGAATATAATGTCATGTGTGATATATAGAATTTTGCTTATACATCCCAGATAAGCACAGAGCTGTGATATATATCGCAGAAAACAAGTATGGAAACTTGGACCCCTATGGTGGAAAATAGCTTAGCGGATCAGATGAAAAGGGATGACCGAGGGAGGTCCCATAACCAGCTCCGGACCCCTATCAAAAACAGTCCTGCATATGAATAGCTAATTTCCCTGGGGAAACTTCAAGGATCATTAAAAACAAATGAATGAATCACTTACTGAATTGTCAGCTCCGTCTGGGTTGGCGTGCACCTAGCTGCACGTAGTAACCGGTAACAACCTCTCGCTGGGGAGAGAAAATCAGCTGGGCACCGCAAAAACAAAAATAGAGGCTGGACTGTGCTCTAACACAAAAATTGTTTATTGTTCCATTGGCAAAAGTAGATTAAAAAAGTAGATAAAAAGTGGGGGAATAACCCTACAAGTAACCTCTGATGCGTTTCACCCCTAAGGGGCTTTTTTTTTAAAAAGATCATTTCTTGCCACTGTATGTATGTATGTATGTATGTATGTATGTATGTATGTCTAGATCAATATACACATACAGTACAGGGTAAGAAATGATTTTGTTGGAAAAGCTTGCTTTGCATGTATTTAAAATGATTTTGGCTATGCTGCTATGCATAAATGTGTGTGTAATGTATTTTCTAATTAGATAGATGTAATTTTTGGTCTTGTATGGTGTACTTTAGGTCATGGTGAGGCTTGCTTTTGTATATTGTATTCTTTTTGGTTCTTATATTTTGGCTGATGGTAACTTGTTCTGTTTAATGATTGAAATAGTTAATTGTGTAATTGTTATGGATGGTATTTAAAATGTTTTTGGATGTGATTAATGAATGCTAATTGATTTATGGTGCCTTGCTTGGTTTAAATAGTATACAGTACTTGTTTGGATTTAATGGTATTTTGTTTGGAATATTTTATTGTTAACATTGCTTTTCAGAGTGTACATGGTGCATAGATTGTATGCATCATGTATACAATGTAAATTCAATGTTTTGATTGGCATTTGATGCTTTAGGTTGGAAGATGACATTTGATTTGTTTAGGAAATAGGATTTTATTTCACTGTGGATGATATGTCGAAGTGGTATTTTTATTAGAGCATGTTTTTGTTAACCCTTACACATTTATTTGTATATTGGTTCATCATGTGTATATATATATATACAGTATTTAGTTGCATGATGAAGCCACTGTATAAATGAATGGGTGAAGGGTGGGTATCGGGCCAGGGAGGCTTAACCCCTTAATTACCTTTGCGGTTATTATCCGATAAGGTGATTAAGGGGTTAATTGATCTCAGAATGTAATTGCAGTGTATTGGCTTTGTATTTTGTTGGCAACAGAGGACAAGGATTTTGCTGGCGATGGGGCTTCTTATTGATGAGGTCAGTAGAACTTTAGTTATTTTATTATGTACTTAATGTGTTTAATAATGGGCAGATAATCTATTATCCCTATCTGGATAATAGTTATTTGGCACATTCCACCTGCGGTATCCTCGGGCTTCTCACGAGTATACGGCTGCGTGGTCCACGGGGGACACCTGCGGGGAAGAACCGGTGGCCACACATCTGTGGGGGCACCGTGGACTCGTATGGACCACCCGTGGGTCCCCAGACCCCCGTGGGAACCACCCAAGGCCCCTCAGACACCTGTGGGTCTGACCCGGGGCCCCCAGACATCCGTGGGCCTACCGGGGGGACCCAATTGTGGCCCACGGTGACCCGCGGAGACCACCTGGTGGGACCCACCAACAGGTCTCCAGAACCTGTGTGAAACATCTTGCTGGTAACCTGTAGGTCTGTGAGGTGACCCGTCAGGCCCACCGGGGACTCACGTGGGCCTGGGGTTTGAACCCTGCAGGTAAAAGAATAAATCATGTTTTTATGGGGGGGCACAGGGGGTGGGTTATGTATTTAATAAATATAATGATGTTTATTGTGGGGCCGTTTATTGTTTTTATTGTGGGTACTGGGGGGTGGGGGAGGGGTATTGGCCCCAAGGGTATGTGGGTAGGCCTCCCTTGTGGGTATTGGGTGAGGGTGGTTAGGCCTCACGGGGTGGGGGGGTAGTGGGGGAGGGAATGTACGGTAGGCCTCCTGAGTGGTGGGTGAGGGTGGGTTAACCCCTTAATAATTGTAGCGGTTAATAACCGCTTTGGTGATTAAGGGGTTAGGGGACATCACTGTACATTGGCTGTGTTTATTCTTGTTCCTGTTTTGCAGCATTGGAGGGGGCATGGACGGTGATGAAGATGAGGATGGCCTTCATCGTGGCAGACGGACAAGGGTGAGTGCAATATGTATTTATTTTATTTATTGTTCTTAATGTTTTTAAAATGGGCACATTCACTATTATCCATTTGTGGATAATAGTAATTGTGCCCATTACTATATAGTATGTGTTAGGGGGGGGTTATTTCTTTATAAGTATGTATGTGTTTTGACATTAATTTTGGGGGGGGGGCACAGAATTTGTACTGCATGCCTGCGGGTAACACCCGAGGGCCACTGCCGGCCTATAGTATCATTGATGTGCATATACTGTATGTGTATGTTAAGGGGGTGTAGGGGTTGTTGCTGTAATACATGTATATAAATATACAGTATTTTTATATATATACAGTATATATATATATATATGTATATATTTATTTATTTAGTGTGGGGCTGTTGTGTGTGTATTTTTTTTATTGTAGTTAGCGGGGGTGGGTGAAGGGGGTATTATCCCCAACGTGGTTGTTTAGGGCTTGCGGGTGGGTAGCGGGAGGGCTTAAACCCTTCATGACCATAGTGGTATAACCGCTAAGGTCATGAAGGGGTTAAGTGCACTCGCAACCCCCCCCCCCGCAAGCCCTAAACAACCACCAAGGGCCAAATAACCCCTTCACCCACCCCCACAAACCACAATAAACCTGGCACGACTGGTAAACCCCATCATTGCCTTAGCGGTTAGCCGCTAAGGTAATGAAGTGGGCTTTAAATGCATTTTTCCTGCCTCTGATGTATGCCGGGGGGCTACGGTGCTGGTATTAATGGGTATCAGCTCTGGAGACCCCCGGCATCAATCCCCGGCAGGAAAAAGGCCTCATTTTTTCTTTTTTCCTGATTCCCCTGCTTAGTGCATAGACCCCTAAATGACCGCAAAATACTGGAACATATTCCGGGGGGAAAAAAATACGCATCTGCCCGCGCTTATCAAAGTTGCGCTGATTCGGCCGCATTAGGATAAAGACAGCCTCCACTGTATAAGCAACAACAGAAAAAATTTGTGGCATTCTGACGATACATAGTGGCCATTTCTAGGGGTCCCTTGTGATGCGATTACTCTATTAGAGTAGCACGTATGCGCTAGTGCTATACTGATGACTAGAAAACGGGACAGCAAGTGTACTCATACACTCAGGGCTAAAATTGGGCAGCTCATGAAAAATGTGACAAAGTGTAGGCGAACAAGAAATATACACATATGTTAACGATGTAGGAACAAATTACACAGATCATAAAGCTATTGTAATAAACAGCACAAAACTTAGGGCCTTATTCAGAAAGCCTCGATAAGGCCCTTATCGAGCACTTATAGACCAGAATGGCTACTGGTATTCAGATAGCCTCGATAAGTGCTCGATAACGGCCTGTATCGACGCAAAATTTTATCTCCGTCCGAAATTCGCTGACTGAGCAGCGATCAGGCCCTTATCGACCATTTTCGGAGGGTTGATAAACTCCCGCTATTCAGAAACCCGCGAGTCGGGTGTCGCGGCCCATCGCAGCCCATCGCAGGCTTAAAAAACGATTTTCTCCCCAAATCCACTTCCCCACAAAATTGTTGGGCAATTGGTGGGGAGATGGCCTCGATGAGCTGCGATGGGTCGGGACTTAGTAGAAATCAGGCCCCTTTCCTGCCTCGGATTGATGCCGGGGGTCTCCGGAGCTGATAGCCATTAATAGCAGCTCCGGACCCCCCCGGCATGCATCCAATGCAGGAAACATGCATGTACAGCAACTTCATTACCTTAGCGGCTAACCGCTAAGGCAATGAAGGGGTTAAACACCCGTGCCAGGCTTACTGTAATAAACATACAGTACAATACAATACAGTGGCTATCGGGGGTGGGTAAAAAAAAGTGACAAAAACCCTCCACAGTAAAGCATATAGCAAATGGAAATATTTCTGCATCCTCATTTGCATGTTTTATTAGACATATATCTATATATATATAGATATATGAAGCGGTTGTACCCCTGTAGTACGGTACTACTTGTACTGCTTTCACCTGTTAGGATAACTTAAGACCTGAGCCTCCGCCACTGGGAGCCTGGGGTGTACTTACACTCGGTGCAGTAGAATCGGTGGATTGGTCAGCGCACGGATTTTTTTGCTCACAGGATGAAAGGAGAAAATGAGGGACACGTGATTAGTGTTAAACCAGACAAAACATTAACCAGTAATACAATGTGGTTGTCTAAATCGAATAATAAAAATGCTCGAATAAAAATCTTTTACAAGACTTGGCTAAAATCCTGGATTGGGGGCTTGGATGGAAAAGCCTAAATAAAATCTACTTCATAGATTTTAAAATGGAATTCTGTGGTTGATGGTGGGGTGAGGGATGAAAAAATAAAAATAGAAAATACAAGTACTGTGGGGGCGGGTGATTAGCGCGCTCTTGCGCAGCCTGCTGCCAAACAGGGGTGGTGATGCTGCTTGTGCAGTACTATACAACCTGCTGTCTGGCAAAGATAGTGATGCTGGGTTGGCAGTATTCGTTAAATTTGAGTGTTGCCAGAAGCAGTGGCTTCCTCCTCCTTCTACTGGAGGTGGTATGCGGTGCTTAGTAGAAATCAGGCCCCTTTCCTGCCTCGGATTGATGCCGGGGGTCTCCGGAGCTGATAGCCATTAATAGCTTTCTTGTAAAAATCTTTTACAAGACTTGGCTAAAATCCTGGATTGGGGGCTTGGATGGAAAAGCCTAAATAAAATCTACTTCATAGATTTTAAAATGGAATTCTGTGGTTGATGGTGGGGTGAGGGATGAAAAAATAAAAATAGAAAATACAAGTACTGTGGGGGCGGGTGATTAGCGCGCTCTTGCGCAGCCTGCTGCCAAACAGGGGTGGTGATGCTGCTTGTGCAGTACTATACAACCTGCTGTCTGGCAAAGATAGTGATGCTGGGTTGGCAGTATTCGTTAAATTTGAGTGTTGCCAGAAGCAGTGGCTTCCTCCTCCTTCTACTGGAGGTGGTATGCGGTGCTTAGTAGAAATCAGGCCCCTTTCCTGCCTCGGATTGATGCCGGGGGTCTCCCGGTTAATATGCGGTGCTGGTTAATAAAGCAAAACAAAGTTTCTGGTGTAGGGGTGACTACCTACTCCTCCTTATGGAGGTGGTATGTAAGTGACTTCTCTCCCGGGTGCCCGATTCAACGAAAGAAAGGGCCAAAAACCGGTGAGTAGGTGGAAATAAGTTTATTAGGTGCATAAAACAGCAAACAGGGAAAAAAACACTTACGGTACAGCTTAGGCAAACAGCCCAGCTCCAGCCTGATCGTCCGATGGAGCTCCTCCGACCGGTGTGTCCCCCGTGATCGCGTCCGATGGCGGGAACCGGAAGGGGAGGGCTTACTGGATGTCAACAGGCTGGCTGGGTCCTTCAGGTAATGGGCTCCGGCAGGGAACTACGCGTTTCGCAATGATGCTTCGTCAGGTTCCTGCCGGATGCCCTGGATCTTCCCTTTTTATAGGTTAAAAAGCTGGTTGATTGATTGATTGCAATCACTTAATGTTCCATACAATTAGGGTATTAAAACAGCTTATACATCAATTGGTGGTCTTGTTTATTTTATACATTGGCTGAAATGGGCGGATGGGGGGAAAAAAAGTGAATGCAATGTAGATGCAAAGTTTACACAGTCTTTAAAATGAGTAAAACAGTTAATTGTGCACACTTGGTATCATTCCTTCGTATTTGATTGCCTGGATCTTGATTGTCCCACATGTGGGTGTGCAATTTAGTAATCAAGAAAAAATAAACAAGAAAAAATACACATGAAAAAATACATACTTCTTTATACAAGTTCATTAAAATGGGTGCTGTAACAGAGTTATGTTGTACTAAAGCATTGTACTTGAATCCCCATGTGGATATACATAGCTCTATACTGGGGCAGAAGATGGTTTGATAGTTAAGGGGATATGGTATGTGATAAAAATATATATTATACGGAATTTGGATGAAGAAATTTGTCAGAGTCCATGCGTGGTGAATGAGTCACTTCCCACGTCTCTGCATTAAAAAATGCTTCATAGCGTAATAAAATTTGAAATAGTGAGATATAAAAAAATATATAAAAATATAATAAAAATGTATATTAAAAATATGTCAAAAATATATAAAAATTTATAATAATAAAACATATGTGTTTTCCGTGGTCCAATAGGAAATATTATGAATTTCAGTGATGCCTTTATAGTGTTTGAGTTTGTATTCCAGTCATTATAGACTTAAATACCTGAGTGTTCTTGTGTGTGCTGTGTCGGGGATTCGATTCCAGGGTCATAGTTCTTTGTCACTCTATATCTGTGTGTTTAGTGGGTTAGGCTACACAGATGCTGATATTTAAATGCATGCTTTGGTGGTATATTGAGAGGTAAGTTGTCACAAATACTGGTGGATCCTCATAGTTGCGCCGGTACTAGTGCAAGGGGAGGGAGAGAAAAGAGGGGATGCAGGGGGAAGATAGAAAGAGAGAAGAGAAATAAGATATGGAAAAGAAAGCGGGGGAAGAAGGAGAAGGTGAAGAAAAAGAGAGAAAAGAGAAGAGAGAGGAGAAAACATGATTAGTACAGTGTATCTTAAATGGAGCGCAATCTTTACTCTAGGAATGCCCCAATGTCTATATCAATGTTGAGTCCTAGGGGTGCTAGCGTTTTCAGTTTGTAGATCCAGAGAGTTTCCTTCTTGGCTAGTTTGGTTAGTCTGTCGCCTCCTCGCCAGAGGGGTGGGATCTGTTCTATGGCTCTATAGGTGAGGCCGCAGGGGTCTCCTTGGTGTTTTATTGAAAAATGTTTGGACACGCTATGTGTCATTAGCTGCCGTCGAATGTTTCCAATATGCTCTAATATGCGAACCTTTAAGGGTCGGCTGGTACGGCCGACATACTGCAGTCCACAGGGGCAGTTTAATAGATAAACTACGTGATCGCTCTTGCAGTTGATGAACTGTGCAGTTTTAAATTGTTCACCTGTTACTTTAGATGTGAAATTTATTTTATCGCTGGAGCCCTGTTTGCAAGCTTTGCAGGTGCTGCACTTGAAAAAACCTTTTGCTGTTGACAGCCAATTGCTCTCCTTCTTTGTGTTGTCTGTTCTGAACAGACTTGGTGCTAGCTTTGTTTTTATATTGTCAGCTCGTTTAAAAATGACCCTTGGTCTTTCTGGGAGGTAATTTTTAAGAGTGTCATCCCCTAGTAAAAGATGCCAGTGTTTGTTTAGTATTTGTTGAATTTTGCCCGAATCCTGGCTGTATTGGGTTAAGAATGGGGCATTGAAGTCTTCTCTTTGTTGTTTGTTGGGTGGTTTAAAAATGTCAGTTCTTTGCAGGAGGCCTGTTTTATTAATGGATTCTTCTAATGTATTTTTATTGTACCCTTTATTGATAAACCTATCTTTTAGGATACCTGCTTGCTCTGTAAAGACGTTATTGTCACTGCAATTTCGCCTAATTCGGCGGAATTGGCCTGGGGGTATGTTGGATAGCCATTTTCTGTGGTGGCAGCTTGTTTTCAGTAGATAGTTATTGCAATCTACTTTTTTAAAGAATGTTTTGGTTTTGAGTGTGCTATTCTCAACATAGATGGTAAGATCTAAGAAGTCTACTGAGACTTTGTCTGTGCAAGCTGTGAATTTTAGATTTAGTTCGTTAGTGTTGATATATTCCAGAAAACGTTTCAGATCTACTTCGCTTCCCTTCCAGATGAAGAGGATGTCATCAATATATCTTCGCCATAGCGCTAGATCTGCGCTGAATTCGTGTGGGGACCAGATAGTGTCTTGTTCCCAGATATCCATAAAAAGATTAGCGTAGCTGGGTGCAAATTTTGTACCCATTGCTGTCCCGCATTTTTGGAGGAAATGTTTCCCATCGAAGTTAAAAAGGTTATGTTTTAAAATAAAGTTAATGCTTTCTAAGATAAATGTTTTTTGTTCTATGTGTATGTTTGGGTCGTTGCTAAGTGTCCTATCTATAGCTGAGATGCCGTCTTCATGATTAATTGATGTATATAAGGATGTCACATCACATGTGCAAAGTATAAAATCTGGGCTCCATGTTACTTGTTCTATCAGATTGATAGTTTGTGTCTCTAAGATATGACTTCATCTCCACAACATAAGGTTGTAGGGAGATGTCTATGTATTCCGAAAGCCTTGAAGTGAGAGAGCCTATCCCCGAGATGATTGGTCTCCCTGGAGGCGCTGTCAGGCTTTTGTGTATTTTGGGTAGGAAGTAGAAGATTGGCATCACGGGGAATTTTACATTTAGATATTGGTATTCTTTTTGATTAATAACCCCTATTGTTTTACCCTTATCAATGTGATTTAAGTATTCTGTGCAGAAGTTTTTGTGGGGATTTATTTTTAGATTCTCATATGTCGTAGTATCCGAGAGGATCCTGTCTGCTTCTTGTCTATAGTTAGTGGTGTCCATAATGACTACTCCCCCCCCTTTGTCTGCCTGTTTAATCGTTATTGATTTGTCTTCTTCTAGTTGTTTTAGCGCGGTCTTCTCTTTGAGTGTTAAATTGTGCTTGATTTTACTTCTGTTATCTTTAGTCAGTTTTTCGAAGTCTTCCTGTATTTTTTGATGAAACGTCTCTATATTGTGGCTTTTAGCCCAGCTTGGGTAGAATTTGGATTTTTCTTTTAGGGATGTGTGTTTGAAAATATCCTCCTCTGATACCGAGGGTGTACTGTTGTTTGCGATTTCCCTACTTTGTGCATCTTTAGATAAGAAGAATTTTTTTAGTGTGAGTTGTCGTATGAATTTGTGTGCGTCTATGTAAAGGTTGAAGCCACTTGCTGCAGCCGCAGGTGCGAAGTTAAGGCCCTTTTTGATAAGACTACACTGCTCGGCATTTAGACTCTTTTTGCTCAGGTTGAATATATTGCTATTGTCTATTGTGTCGCTGGTCTTTTTCTGCTGACTTCTTCCTCCCCGTTTTCCTCGTGTGGTCTTTTTCTGGCCCTTGCGTTTGGGGAGTCTTGTTCTCTCTGTCCTTCTAGGAGTAGGTATCTGTTCTGTGTTGTTAGGGGGTGTGCAGTGCCTCCACTGATGAGGGATCCCAACGGGGTGGGAGTATGCCCTTATCAGAACCCACATATACAATACCACACGTGATTGGATAAACAGTATTTACTGACGGGATAATAAGAACCATTAGCATATAACCAACATACATGTAACTTCCCTTGGTGCACACATCCACATATGTATTTCCCCCTCCAAAGTACCGGGTGCTGGGCACCAATTCCCTGATGTCCCTTATGCCCAAGCCCACCTAATGTGTTGGAGATAGCGCTATCCCTTGACGTGTTTAGTGCACTATTATAGGTACCTGCCCGGGGCTCCAGCCCACGGGACCGCAAGATAACGGGATTGGATCCGCCTGATCCGACAAGACTTCCTCCTACGTGTGGGGTGAATTCCGGCGTGGATAATATCACCATGCGCTGTACCATCTGTACCTTGAAGGGGATCCGTCTGCAGCCGGCAGGCCGCAGTCACTGCTTGGTGGGGCCTCCGTGAAGATAATCTATATATATGTGAGTCTTTAGGAAGATGGTCTTTATATAAATAGGGGTCTGAGCCCAGACCCAGGAATCAGGCTGCGCGCCCCAGAGTGCATCTTTAGAGCAATCAAATAGCTAAAGGGGCAGATCTCCTTCCTTAAGGCCTGTCCCTGAAGAAACCACAAACTGGGGCAAAGGGGAACTGTATCTGGGGCCTATGGGGTTAACTGGACTAGTGCAAGGGGCTACTGCTCCCCTGCACCCTCACTCGCCCAGCTCCCTGCTCCAACTGCCGTTACTCAGAGCCTGCGAAAGTATCAATCCCTCTGTGCAGAGAGATACTGCAGCCCTATTGGCTCCCTGGCATCACGTGGGTCACTGCTGAGGCTCATGGGACTTGTAGTCCCTTCCAAGAGCCTCCCTGGTAGGCTAGGGTTCGCGTGCGTTTACACTGCGCCTGCGCAATGTATCTGGCTGGCCACCGCACTCCGGCTATACTGCGCATGCGCGAACTCGCGCAAGATGGCGGCGCCCTGCTCGGGAGCCGCCGGGCCCTCCCGGAGCCCCGGAGCGCTCCCTGCTCGGCCATCACCCTCCAGAAGTGCCGGCGGGTCTGTCGAGTGACCCCCGGCAGCGGAGGTAACGAGGGAGGAGGTCGCGGGGCAGAGGGGACCTGGCTACACATATATATATATATATATATATATATATATATATATATATATATATATATATATATATATATATATATATATATATATATATATATATATATATATATATATATATATATATATATATATAGTTAGGTCCGGAAATAATTGGACACTGATACCATTTTCATAATTGTGGCTCTGTACGCCACCACAATGGATTTGAAATGAAACAACCAAGATGCAATAGAAGTGCAGACTTTTAGCTTTAATTCAAGGGGTTGAACAAAAATATCGTATGAAACGTATACCAGTGCATGCACTTATTCCCATGATCTGTTATTGTGATTGTCATGTGTATTACTACTGTGAAGTGCTTTGTACATTAATGGCGGTATATAAATAAAGACATACATACATACAACACTTTTCTCCTCATCATCATTTTCTTGAGATTATGAGGTTGTCTGTATGATAATAAGGGTGTTTCAGGTAATACCTGTTGCAGTCATGTATCTTCCTGGGGAATTGGTTGTAGTTCCCTTGCGATCTTGCATAAGGCTTCTGGGTGTGGGTTATATGTGTCCACCAAAGGTACCCTGTCGCTTGTCTCTTTCTGTCTGTATTCAAGGAATCACTTCTTGGTATTCGGGTGGCTTTGTGGATTTGCTGGTCTACAATTCTGTGGTTATATCCATGGTTTATTAAATCCGACCTCAAGGTTGTAATTCACTAGCCTCTGTCTGCTGTGTTGGAGCATATCTGGTTGTATCCTATGGCTTGACTGTAGATGGTTGCATGCTTAGTGTGTGTGGGGTGGAAGCTGCTGTCTCTCAAGTAGCTGTCTCTTTCTGTAGGTTGGTGGTATACAGAAGTCTGTAGTTGGTTGTTCTTTATAGTAATGGTGGTGTGTAGGAAATATACTTTGTCCGGGGAATGGGTGAGTTTGAGGTTGATGGTCAGGTGGAACGTATTGAAGTTCTCATGGAACTGTATGAGGCCCTGTTCACCAGAGGTCTAAATCAGGAGGATGTCATCGATGTACCGAAGGAATGTAAGTTGTTTCAAGTGACAGGTGGAAAGAAAGTCATGTTCCAGTTTTGCGCAGAACAGATTGGCATACTGTGGCAACATCCGAGTGCCCATAGCTGTCCCGGTTGTCTGGAGGTATGTGTCATTTCCAAATGTGAAGTAGTTATGGATCAGAATAAATTAGATGCATTTAGTCACTGTCTCTGTGAGTGGCTCCTGCGGTCCCAGAAAATATCTGCAGGCTGAAATCTCATCTTTGTGGGGGATGTTTGTGTAAAGTGATTCTACATCCATGGTTACTAGTTGTGTTCCTGATGCCACAGAACGGTATTGTCTATTTGTTTTTGATTATTAAGCTTGGCTAACACGGTACAGATACCTCTATATATATGTATTTTTGTGTGTGTGTGTGTGTGTGTGTGTATATATATATTTATATATATATATATATATATATATATATAAAAGGAGAAAAAGAGAGGCGCACTCTCCTTGTGTAATAAAGCTTAGACAGTTTAATAAACAGTTAAAAACTTAAATGGTTGCACTCACAAATGAATATCAACAAGCATGTATGAGTGCAACACTCAATTATTCGTCTCCATCACAGCTAGAAAGGCTTCACGATCAGTGACTCATCCGCAGCATGTGTGGTTGCCCCAAACCGGTTACTAGAAGTTGTGCCTGTGAACCACAAACTCAGTCCCCCAGTCGAATGGTCGCAGACCCAAGAGATCCACCGATTAACCCCAGATGATCCTTGGCTAATAGATCAGGTTGCTTCTGGTTCTGGGCTTGCACTCCATCAGGCTGTGCGGCTAATGCAGTTGCTTTTGCTGGGGAAACAAACCACCTTACGCGTTTCGTTGTATCTATAAAACTTCATCAGAGGCTGAAGGAACTCATGGGACCTCCCTCACTCTTATAGCACAGAGCCAGCTGACACATATCAATTATTTGCATGAATTTGTAGTTTTGGTTCCATATGTGTCCAGAGTGTGGATGTTACAATTGGACCTTCTATATATGCTCAAACATGAATGATTATAAACAACAAAACAATTCCGGCAGTAATATAACTGTATAACTAATATATAAAATCTTTTAAAAGTAAAAGTCATTTGTGAATAAAAGTTCTCAACAGACAGAAATGAACTCTGGTGGGATATAAACAAAAATATGTATTTATTATTTTATATTTCTAGACCTAAGGTTTAATAAAACAGTGCTCTGGAAATAAGCCACCCTAACTTGAAATATTTCGAGAACTTGGATGAAAAAATCCTTATAATAGGAAAACCCCTATCTTCAATTTTGACATAGTTAGCTAGACTCATGGACTCACAGGGAAGATTAACTACAACCACAGTCACATCAATTGTGACAGGGATAAGGAAAGTCAGCATTGCCCAAATTGACACAACTTTACTCCCAATTAAGACGGCCACTATATCTAACTGCAAATTATATAGTATCAAATAACCATAATAACAATAAATGAATCATAATATTTAACAATAATAATAATAATTGTGTATATATAGTAAAACTAACCAGATATAATTGTGATAGTACTACTAAAAAGGTAAAAAAGTAACTGAAAAAAAAACCTCGAATTGAGCATTTTTAGCTCCAAAAGAAAAGAGACAAGACGCGACACCCTCAGACAGACACCGAGGGACCCGGAGATGGCCTAAACGATGGTACTTGCATCTATACACTCGTTGAACCCCCTTGGTGATAAGGTGCCAAGTGTATAGATCCAATAGGTTTCTTTAGCACAAAGCCTCTTGAACCTGTCCCCTCCTAATAGGGAGGATGTAACAGCTTCCAAACCCACGATGGTCATAGTTTTTGGGTCTTTATGATGTTTTTCAAAAAAGTGTTTTGATAAACTATGTGTTTGGAGGCCTCTAATAACGATCCAACGGTGTTCAAGAAACCTTGTTGCCAATGTACGCATCGTTTGACCAATGTATTGTTGTCCACAACTACAGGAAATTGCATACACTACATAAGTAGATAGACATGTGATATGACCTATAACTTTGTGTTGTGTGTGGTTACTATAAGATACAAAGTCATGTGTTTGTTTGAGGTGCTCGCAGGTGATGCAGCGGCCTCTACCACACTGATGGTTACCACTCACAAGTAATCTCTCATTTATATTGGTGGTTTTGACTGATTTTAATTTACTGAGCTCCAAAATGGTTTTTATATTCCTGGCCCTTTTGAAGACCACTGGAATCTGTTTAGACAGTCTGTGCCCAATGCACTGATCGCTAGTCAGAATTTTCCAATGTTTGTTTAGAAATCTCCTGATTAGATGCGCACAGGGGTTGTATTTGGTAATAAACTTTGGAATATTCTGATTGAAATTATCCGTTTTTATTGGTAGCACACTGTTTGGTTCGCTTATTCCTTGATTGTTCTAATAGACAACCTCTATCCATCCATTTAACCTACTCTAGAGTCTCAAGTACCTGTCCCCTACCATATCCCTTAGCCAAAAATGTACTTACTAGTAGTTGGCTCTGTGTGTTAAAATCAGACTCTAACGAACAATTCCTCAGGAGCTGACTTCTTGGAATATTGTCCAACCATCTTTTATAGTGTTACAAGATGAATGTATGTAACCATTGGTAGACACAGCTATTAAAATATGTTTTTGTACAGATCTTACATTATCCCCTACCGAGAGTTCCAAATCTAAAAAGACAATTTTGTACAGATCAAAGTGATATGTAAATTTGAGATCCATATCATTGTTGCTGAATGCGGAGAGGATAGCACTCAATACCTCTTGATCCCCATCCCATACAATGATAAGGTCATCTATGTACCGGCCACAGAACACCAGTCCCGCCACCAGCCTAGCATCACTCCAAACATGGAGACTCTCCAACAGTCCCATGTAGAGGTTTGCATAGCTGGGGGCGAATCTGGGTCCAATAGCCATTCCACATGTCTGTAAATAATATTGACCTTCAAAAAGAAAATAATTATGATCCAGTATTAATAAAATACATGATTGTTCAACGTAATATTTTTATCACTCGTTATTATGTGATCAAGTTATTTGCACATGTACACAATTGTATATTATGTGTTTTTAATTATTCAATGAATTTTTTAACAATTCTTTATTTATTATTGTCATTATTTTTAACTTATAATTACTTGTAATTAATTTTGTCAATATTGTGTATTTTTCTTTTTTTGTGACATGAACCAGTCATTCATATCACCAGCACTAGTCCATTGAGACAATAGGATCATTGAATTATTGTTTTAGTCCAATGAGGATCAATTTGATATTTTGCAATCAGCAAGGCTATAAATTAGCATGGGACTGGTGCTGTGATATCCCTGACGAAGCCAGCATATGGTGAAACACGTAGGAGGAGGAGCATAGGGTTTTTGCTCTCATTCAGTGCAAAGGGGTGGAGCAAGCAACATCGTGTGTTGGGCTCCAGACAGCATTATCTGCTTCAAGCCTGTTTGCCTGTTCATTGGCCATCACCACTGAGAGGAAGATTGGAGTTGACGGACGCAGCCCAGAGACTACTGGGAAGGGTCTGTGCGTCACAGCCGGAAGTGACATCAGACCCGGACACCCGGAGGGCTGTGCGCTATCGTCCACCTGTTCAGCGTGACCGGAGCATACTGTGGGATCGGAGAGAGCCTTCGGACCGCCACGGACCCGCAGTGAATACAGGGTGAGCACATTGAGCATTAGCTCATCCCTGGGGTAAATCCCCCCTATATCAACATTTGCCCGGGCATCGCAAAACTTGCAGGACTCTGACTTTCCACCGGGACATTCCCGCTTTTTAACCCCTTGGAGATCCATCGAGTGCCATTGTATAGCAGCTCCATCTGCACAGTTTTTATTTTATACCACATATTTTTTGTTATTTACATTGAAAATTTTCTGTTGTCTTGGAGATTGATCCCAGGGACACGTTTTATAATAAAGGTATTTAGTTTGACCACTGCCCCGTTTTGATTGCGCTTCTAACTTTCTTTTTCTTTTTATTGCTACTCCCACATCAGGGACTGGGGTTCCCGGTTTTATGAAGCTGCGTCATTAATTGGGTTGTGGTTCTATTACACAATTATTATACCCATTTAGCTAGACCCTATACTCTCCGGACTGGTTCATGTCACATGTTTTTTTTTTTTGTTTTTTATATCAATTTGTTTTATATTTATTCATTTATAGCCTATGTTCATACTTACACCTTATTTGGCGCACTTTATTTTTCTTTTTTCTTTGTTTAATAAAATACAGTAAAGAAGGAACTCTGTATGGTACATAATGTAACATCTGATTCCAAGAAATATCTGACTACACCTACATCCTTGTGATCTTAGCGCTGTTTTATCTTTTGTTGTCTGTTATATATATGGGAAAAAAAGAATATGCCCTTTTGAGACTGAGCCAGGAAATCTGCTGCTGAAAGGAACTCGCCAATCCATAGCGGATTCGAATTTCTGCAACATTTTCACTCATCTATAATTTAAATGCTTTGATATACCTCCCATTTTAGCACATTATTGATAAAGAAGCATAATATGCAGGATTATTTTTCCTGTACTGTAAGGACTGCATCTCCTGTAAGTTACATATCATACAATGTGTACGCTATGGTTAGATATTTTTCATAATTTTTATGATACACAAAAATCATATGGTGCCTTCTATAAATTCACAAATTAATGAACCTTCCTTATATCATATACTGTATTTAATGCATGTATTATGTGTTAATGCATAGCTAATGTATAGCACATACTGTACTATCCATTTTAAACAATCAAATGTTTCCTGTGTTCCAACTGTATGTAGAGAATGATACACTATTGATTGCATATTTGCAAGCTTTACAAGACAACATAATGCTCTTTTTAAAACAAAATATTTCAAATGGCTTCTTTGCAATAACATATGGTTCATTTTCCTTTCGTAGGAGGTTTTACGTCTGTGGGATTTCTGCACCCATTTGCCAATGCAGTGGCTTTTGCATAGGGTGTGCTTGGAGCTGTGGATGTCAAAGCTATTGGTGCATCTATAAACTTGATTGCGGGTGATGGGGATTGCGAAGTTTTTAGCCCCTAACTGATGCCTGACACTCTCCATCTGGTGTATGCTCAGTTTATGCCAACAACTTCAAATTTGAGATACAATTGCACTTGTTATTGCTCTACTCTCATACTGTACCTTTCTATGTTGCCTTGTTAAATTGTCACATTTTCGGGCTAACTTGCAAATGTTAAGGTTATGTACTTAGCATCACAAATGGAATTTTTGGTGTAAATTTGACGCTTTGAAATAACAAATTAAATTGCTCTTAAGTGCGCCTATGTACTAACCCTTTTCAAATAAAATGCGCACCCAAAGTGTAAAGAAAATATACTACAACTTAGCCTGCGTGAAAATGGTTCGCCAAGTTGAACCTGGTGTAAAGCCTGAAAAGTCTATTTATGTTGTTGGTGCAGAGTTAAGTTGCTATGTATCAACCAAAAATATATTTGACCCAACACAGATGTTTCATTAAATACTGTAGACTAACAAAATGTATTCTTTTCTCAGTATGGCTATTAAAATATTACACTTACTGTACTAGTACTAGTTATAAATCTTAAAATACACTTGCAGTAGTTCTGAGTTTTAATTAAAATGGTATCAATGAGGCATTTAACGTGACCCAATGCATCAAACTTTATTTGAAACAGCAGACTATGGGGCTGATCTATATGTGCCCAATTGGGCAGTTTGGGGCTGAAATTCCCCATAGGAGCACAGAAGCTGATCTCCCCTGGTAAATGAGCAGTAAAATGCCATGGTATAGCCACTACGTGAAGGGGTCTTTGGCGTGCATACACTGGCGACACACTTTATTCGAGCACGGCTAGTCCCGCGAATTCGGGTATACTCGGGTGTATTCAGGTTTCTGATATTTTTCAGCCAGAGTGCATTGCGTTATTTTCCGGCAGGAATTTAAGCTTTTTATTCCGGCTGGTTACAATACTGCAATGCCGTCAAAATACACATGGTGGCGCTTGCGAGCTATTCTCTGTGAAGCCGTCCCCTATAATGAATTGTAATGCAGTATACAGTATATATATATATACAGTACTGTATAACAACAACCCCTGTAAGCCCTAACATACAGTACTGTACAGTACTGTACTGTATATGCACATACATAAATGATACTACTGTATGGGCGGTGGGGGCGAGATGTGTTTGCAGCAGAGAGAGATCCGCTGCTCTCTCTCTGCGCAAACATCCACACATTAAAAATTATTTGAAATACATTTTTATTGATAGTGTAGATGTGCAGGGGGTCTCCGGAGCTGAACCGCGTTGGTTTTAGGTCTGGGGACCCCGTGCCCCCCGAGATACAGGCCCCTTTAGGGGGTGCCGGTATCCAGCTCTGCGTTAAAAGCCCCGATCACGTGACCGCGGCCTGTAAACCAAGCAGAGCAGAGGGATACCGGCACCCCCTAAAGGGGCCTGTATCTCGGGGGGCACGGGGTCCCCAGACCTGAAACCTGTGCGCTTCTGCTCTGGAGACCCTCTGCACATGTACAGTATCAATAAAACACATACAATATACAGTATAAATAAACACTCGTTCTTTACCTTAGCGTCTATGCGCTATGGTAAAGAAGCATTATTTTAATAATATTGTAAAGTGAGCAGGGGGTTCCCTGAGCCAGAAATTAATGATTAATGCTCAGGGAACCCCCCCCCCCCCCTGCTCCTGATCAATATTATTAAAAATACGGAAAATGCTGCGTCATTACCATAGCGGATAGCCGCTAAGGCAATGAAGGGGTTAACCCACCGTGCCCGCTTTATTGTGTGTAGTGGGGATGGGTGAGGGGGGTATTTGGCCCTTGGTGTGAGTTTACGACTTGCGGGAGGGGGGGGGGGGGGTTGCGGGTGCACTTAACCCCTTCACGATCGTAGCAGTTAATACCGCTACGGTCATGAAGGGGTTAAGCCCTCCCGCTACCCCAACCCCCCCCCCCCCCCCGCAAGCCCTCCCCAACCATCGTTGGGGCGAATACCCCATTCACCCACCCTCCCGCTACCCACAATAAAAAAATACACACACACAGCAGCCGCCAAAAAATAAATAAATAAATGACAATAAATACATTTGAAATACATTTTTATTGATAGTGTAGATGTGCAGGGGGTCTCCGGAGCTGAACCGCGTTGGTTTTAGGTCTGGGGACCCCGTGCCCCCCGAGATACAGGCCCCTTTAGGGGGTGCCGGTAGCCCTCTGCTTGGTTTAAAGGTCCGATCACGTGATCGCGGCCTGTAAACCAAGCAGAGCAGAGGGATACCGGCACCCCCTAAAGGGGCCTGTATCTCGGGGGGCACGGGGTCCCCAGACCTGAAACCTGTGCGCTTCTGCTCCGGAGACCCTCTGCACATGTACACTATCAATAAAAATGTATTTCAAATGTATTTATTGTCATTTATTTATTTATTTATTTATTTATATTTATTCATTGTGCTGCTGCTGCAAGTCGTAAACTCACACCAAGGGCCAAACACCCCCCTCACCCCCAATAAAAAAAATTCACGCACAGCAGCCCCACAATTAATAAATAAATCTAAATAAATAAATAAAATCTATGTAAAACCCCCTCCCCTATTCTCGCTTTTAAAACGCCCTGCCTTCTCTCTAATCTATGTAAAAAACCCTCCCCCTATCCCCCTATTGTGTGTGCGTTAAACTTCCCTGCAAGCTATGTAAAAAAACCTCCCCCTATTGTGTGTGTGTTTAAATCTGTCTGGCCTGTGTTTCTGAGTGCTGAGTGCTCTGCGTTTAAAGGTCCCGATCACGTGATCGCGGCCTGTAAACCAAGCAGAGCAGAGGGATACCGGCACCCCCTAAAGGGGCCTGTATCTCGGGGGGCACGGGGTCCCCAGACCTGAAACCTGTGCGCTTCAGCTCCGGAGACCCCCTGCACATGTACACTATCAATAAAAATGTATTTCAAATGTATTTATTGTCATTTATTTATTTATTTATTTATATTTATTCATTGTGCTGCTGCTGCAAGTCGTAAACTCACACCAAGGGCCAAACACCCCCCTCACCCCCAATAAAAAAAATTCACGCACAGCAGCCCCACAATTAATAAATAAATCTAAATAAATAAATAAAATCTATGTAAAACCCCCTCCCCTATTCTCGCTTTTAAAACGCCCTGCCTTCTCTCTAATCTATGTAAAAAACCCTCCCCCTATCCCCCTATTGTGTGTGCGTTAAACTTCCCTGCAAGCTATGTAAAAAAACCTCCCCCTATTGTGTGTGTGTTTAAATCTGTCTGGCCTGTGTTTCTGAGTGCTGAGGGCCAAACACCCCCCTCACCCCCAATAAAAAAAATTCACGCACAGCAGCCCCACAATTAATAAATAAATCTAAATAAATAAATAAATAAAGACATGAAGAGAAATAAATATATACTGTACAGTATATACTTTGTATATATATATACACTGTATATATATATATATATATATATATATATATATATATATATATATATATATATATATACATACAGTATACATATATACACTGTGTATATATATATATATATATATATATATATATATCATACAGCTATATTTATATATATATATATATATATATATATACTGTATATATATATATATATATATATATATATATATACATACTGTATGTGAGTGAAAAGAGAAAAAAGTAACCCGTATGGGAGCACTCAGGTATGCAATTGATATATTTGTTTATTTATTTGACACAGTGCAAAAAGGGATGAATAAACAGTACATGATTTAAAAACACTTAAAAAAGAGGCATGGACCCTTAAACACTAATGAACAGCACTAGGGAACGACACACACTGTCAACCCTAAACATGAAAAGGATAGTGACTCAAAAAACACTAGGGAGAATCAAAGTGAATCACAATACAGTAGGTTACTGGGTTTAAAGGCACCTACTGTATACAACGCTAAGGATAATGCACACTACACACCAAAAGGTAGACTTGTCAAAGTATAAATGACAGTCTCAAAGCATCACACATCTGCATTAGCATACAGTAATATACAGTAACCAATGCCTACAGCACAAATCATGTGTAGGAAAGGTGGTAAGGTGGAATGAAATCCCTAGATGTGTAGAGCAATGAAGTTAATGAATAGCATACTGTACAGTATAAAACATAACATTACAATCCACACAGTACATTGCATTTACAGTACATTGTATACTGTAAATGATGCATAGCATTAAATCTATGCACCATATACAGTACTGTACATTCTGCAAATGAATGTTAACAATATAATTGCAAGCTACTCTACCAGTAAATACTGTACAAACACTTCCAAACAAGTCAACTTAACTACAGTATTTTAACCAAGCAAGTAAACCAAAATCAATATATACTGTAAGTAACAACCAGAAAAGACAATTTAAAAACAAACTAACCCTTACAATACCAAGGATTACATCTATCTAATTGTAAAAAACCTTATACATTATACACAGCATTGTTTAAAAACCCCTTCCCCCCTAATGTTTGTGTTAAGCAGATTACACTGAAGGGAGAGAGATATAAAGGCCTAAAGCCCCTTCCCCCCCTAATGTTTCTGTTAAGCAGATTACACTGAAGGGAGAGAGATATAAAGGCCTAAAGCCTTACCTGCATTGGTAAACCCTCCCTGCATTGGTAAACCCTCCCTGCATTGATGTTGTGTAGTGTACAGTATGTAAATGTGGGGAGGAGGGGGGCCCAATGTGCATAATGTACTGTGAGGTCTAACCACCCTCACCCCCTACCCACATACTGTACCGTTACCCCCCCCCCCCCCCCCATCCTGGCCATGGCCCCTCACGCACAGCAGCTCCACAATTAATAAATAAATATAAATAAATACATGAAGAGAAATAAATATATACTTTATATATAAATGTGAGTTTATAAATAAAATAAAGAATATTATTTCTAGGGGCCCTAGAACAGAAGTTCCCACGCCAATTTCGCGCTCATTGCTCTTTTTTTGCTCTTTTTTTACAATGTTGCTGGTCTTGCGGCTTTGCAGTATGCAAGCAAAAAGCGCAGTGTATGAAGTCTGGGTGAGCGCTTTCCACATTTGATGCCTACGGCACCTTCCCATTTCTACACACTTCAATACCTGCACAGTTGGTAGCGCTTTCCATCCCAGCTACCATTCTGGATATTCACCTCTCACAGGCCATTCTTGCCCGAGTCTGTCCTATCAGACAGGGGCATTAACCTGTATCCACACCACCTGGACAATTTCTCTCTGTCAGAGACTTGTGCTATTTATTTTATATATTTTTGTGTAATTATTCATGCAAATTTATGCTCATTTCATATGTGGTTTTCAACATAAAGTGGCTGCTGGGCCTGATCCTAACTCATACAGTATACAGTAGCGCTTCCCTGTTTGTTTGTTTATTGCAAGCAAAAAGCAGTTTGTAGTACTGAGTGTGAGATAAATTACTGTATTTATCAGTGTTGATCAAAGAGAGTTGATCAGAAGGATTCCCCTTATATACAGTACGTAGAATTAATAAAATTGTATTATTTTCCGATATCCGCAGTGATTCTGGTCAACCTGACAGATTTTTAGTAATACAGTATACTGTACTGCAAGACCATGTGTTGTCTACCTTTTACTACAGTATACTGTACTGTATGAATGACAATAGAGTGCTGTATACTTTATAAGGGGAATCCTTCTGATCAATTCTCTTTGATCAATACTGATAAATACAGTATCATATTTATACCCCTTTAGCACCTGTCGTTCCATCCTATGCACCCATTTACTGTACAATGGTGATTGCGGTCGTATTCACGTACTTTATGTGAGATAAATTAACCAGTTCTTTTATTGCTGAAGTCGCCACAAAATACTTTTATTTACAAATACAGTACAATACAATGGTGAAACTTTTCAAGTTAACAGCAATTCAAAACATCAACACACAATAATACATACTTTACAGTACTGTACAGTATACTGTACTAGTATATTTGGGCCTTGTCTTTGGGGGTTTATTCATGCAATTATTAGGGTGACCTGGCGTTGGAAATACTGACACAGTACAATCCTACAGCTACACCACCCACCCCCTCCCTTAGAGTTTTTAATCCCTCCCTGGCCAAGCATCAATCGTCTGGCTAATCCAATCCAAGCCATTGTTTTGTTAATCTGGCCCTGGGCTGTTCAGAACAGCCACTGCTTCTAAATTACTGAAAATATACAGGATAAATATACAGTGATGTGAAATAATCCTTTCTGTGTGTCTGAGAGTGTTGAAAGTCACCAGGTCCTCATCTAGTAGAGTACATTCTCGAATACCTTTAGAATAAAAATACAGTATATATAAATATACAGTATAAATATTGCACAGTATACTGTAATGTTAAATAACCCATCCTGTTCTTTTTCCCTTCATACTGTAACAGTATCCTCATTGTGTCTGCGGTACAGTAGTTCATTGAGAGAGGAGAGGTTTTGTGTACATCATTACTGCTGTTTATATACTGTACATTTGACTGCACAAGCAGATTTGACGAACACAAGGCCCCCCCTCCCCTCTGGTGCACCCTTTTTCCTGGAACGACAAGAAAACAAAAACTTTGTTCAGTTACTGTACTGTACTGTATGTGCGTACTGTATTATGGTAGACCTACTGTACAGTAGGTGGCTGGTGCAGCTTTCTCTGGAAAGAAAAAATGGAGCAGTTAGTAGGCAGTTACTGTAGTATGTCAAACTAGTCTACTGTACTGTATACTGGAACTACTGTAAACTCTGACTATTGGGAAAGCTAAAATCTGTGCCATACTTACCTGTATCATAGTGTACCTACTGTACAATACTACAGCACTGTACTACTTTCCTGATGCTTGTCCATTGCGCGCGATGACAATGGGCAACACAGTGGCAATATGGTCTATATATTTATTGCATCGTTCCTCGGTGAGTACATCGTTCCAAAAACTCATTATGGCTGTATACAACTCGTCCTTCTTGGAGGGTTTCGCCACTTTACGGATGTGGTCCTTCAGCTGATGCCAGACCATTTCGATCGGATTGAAGTCTGGTGATCTGTGATTGGAAAGAAAGGACAATTAGTTTAAGAGATAGAGTACACAGTAAAAACAGTGGGGAACATATAAATGGGACACGGTCTACTACACTTACTCCGCTGGCGTCTTCACCCAGTTGATGCCGCGCTCAAGGATATGCGCCGTCGACGCGGTGTGCTTGGGATCATTGTCCTGGTAAAAGCGATGACCATTGGGAAAGTCTTGTGTGATGTATCGCACTATCACGGGCACAATGTTGTCTTGGAAGAAATCTTTATTCATGATTCCTATAGCAAGAAAAGAAAAGTGCTCAATAGTACAGTACAGTGCATACGGTAAGGCAACACTAGTCAAGTACAGTGCATTAGGCGGCATTATATTTGAGAAATTGTACCTTCAAAGACGACAATGCATCCCGGTCCACGCCTAGAGATGGCACCCCACACATGCAGCTTCACAGGGTGTTTTGGCCGTGGCTTCAAAGTTATGCGGCCTTTTTTGTGGAACGCAAATCTTGCAAATCTCTCCAGCGACACAGTAGACTCATCAGTGAAGATGCAATCCTGGAAAGTCTCACCGCTGTCGATCCATGCCTGGGCCTGGAGCACTCTTTTGATTTTGTTTGCGTCCCGTATCATGGGGTACGCTCTGTAATGACAATGAATAAAAAATGTTAGCGTCACAGCGCAGTACAGTTTGCAAAACAACATTTTTACTTTACAGTACAGTACCTCCTGTACTGTCCACTACTAACCTCACACGTCCATATTTCCATCCAATTCTGCGTCTCATCTTCTTTATGCTGCTCTCGGATACAGTCAGATTGTGGTTTTCCTGAAGAGTGTTTTTAACCCTTAATGCGCTCCTCTCATCATTCTCCTCACTTATTCTGTCCACCAGAAGAGTAGTCTCCCTACAATGCAAAGAAATTATATTGTGTTATTAATATGCAGCAATATAAAATGTATATTGTATACTGTACATGTAATGTTGTAATATACAGTAAATATAAATATACAAAAAATGTATACTGCTGTACTATAAATATAAATAGACAAAATATACAGTATACAGTACTGTTGTAATATAATAAATATACTATATAAATACGGTATACTGTTGTTATATCATAATAAATACACATCATATACTGTATATTTCGTTGTAAGATGAATTGCAATATACCAAAAGTGTATACTGCTGCACAAAAAATATAAATTGACCACACATACAGTACACTACAGTATATACTGTTGTACTATATAAATACGGTATACTGTTGTTATATCATAATAAATACACATCATATACTGTATATTCCGTTGTAAGATGAATTGCAATATACCAAAAGTGTATACTGCTGCACAAAAAATATAAATTGACCACACATACAGTACACTACAGTATATACTGTTGTAATATAATAAATATACTATATAAATACGGTATACTGTTGTTATATCATAATAAATACACATCATATACTGTATATTCCGTTGTAAGATGAATTGCAATATACCAAAAGTGTATACTGCTGCACAAAAAATATAAATTGACCACACATACAGTACACTACAGTATATACTGTTGTAATATAATAAATATACTATATAAATACGGTATACTGTTGTTATATCATAATAAATACACATCATATACTGTATATTTCGTTGTAAGATGAATTGCAATATACCAAAAGTGTATACTGCTGCACAAAAAATATAAATTGACCACACATACAGTACACTACAGTATATACTGTTGTAATATAATAAATATACTATATAAATACGGTATACTGTAGATGTACACTACAGTTTTCTATATTTTTTTTGGTTAAGTTTTATAAATACAGTATACAGTACTTACGCATTTGTTACCCTTGGTGCCTTTTTGCGGTCTCTGTTTTTTCCTTGTGCATGATAGCACACAGTGCTTGATGGCACAACGAGGCCAGAAGCAGTTAACCAGCGCTGGATATCTGCAATTCGTTGTCCGCTCGTGTACATCTCCTTCATTCTCATGCTGAGATCCTTTGAAATCTTCTTAACAGGCATTGCTGCGAGTACTGTAGAAAGAAATACAAACACAAGAATGTGTATTCGATGTTTAGTCGATGTGTATTCAATGTGCAGTGAATCCACAAAATGGATGGTGTATTTATATGTTAATGACTCACATAACAGACCACCCACTTTCAACACCTGTACCTGGCCACCATGCATAAAAGGTTGTACACGTTGCATAGCCCACCACTTGCTGATCTTTATCTGAGGCATTGTCCAGATACTGCATTGTGCCTCCCGCTTACATGGAGCATCCCCGGTTCTATGGACGAAAGAATCATCTCACCTCTGCTGTGCCTGCCACACTGAAAAAGAGAAAGGCAGTTACCGTTCCCAAGCCAAAGGCAAAGCGACAGGCTAAGGCCAACAAAGAAAACCTTCTGCTGACCCCAAAGGCTAAGGCTTTTAAAACACGTCAGCCTTATTATGTGAAGAAGAAATACGGTACTGTGCTCGGTTCGCAAGACGCATGGCAGCCAACTCACCGAATCCGCAGACCACTTGCTCCCATATGCTTCGACGACTCTGCTGTAGCTGTCCCGGAAATCTTCAGCCCGGCTTCTCCACCCCCATCTTCTCCGGTTCCATCTGAAGATGCTGCTGCCTCTGAAATCAACGGGTCACTGTCTCCTTTGCTCTTGGACGACTCTGCTTCTCTCCCGGAAATCCAGCGGTCACCTTCTCCATCCCTCTTCCACCACGCTGCAGCTTCTCCTGTACCGGGCATCCCCAGGTCACCTCTTCCACTCTCCATCGATGCCGCTTCTCTCCAGGGAACCCCCATCTCATCCTCCGTTGCACCCATCCCCCCAGATCTCCAGATGCCATGCACAAGCAGCTCGTTGGACCGGATCCTGAATGGGCTAAGTGTGGATCTCCCCGGGAATTCTAGTGTGCTGGCAAAGCTAGATCTGCTTCTGGAGTCGGTGCTACATATGGAGCAACGGCTGGATCAACGGATGCTACATATGGAGCAACGGATGGATCAACGGATGGACAAGATAGAGGCAGACATAGCGGGCATACATTATTTGCTCGGTGTTAATGCCCCTGTTTCCCCGACGCTGGAGCAGGGGGGTGACATGGATGTGATGCATGGTACCTTCGACCCCCTTCCATCACCAAGCACACCCCCTCCACCAGAAGATACAGTGTACTATGCTATTGAGGAGGACATGACAACCCCATCTAGACCACGCCAGGAGACAACCCGGCGACCACTACCGGAGGAAAGCTTCCTCCCAGACACCCTACCATTGCCCATCGCCTCAAGTACACCCGCTCCCAAAAGACTTCCTACACCCGCTCGCATACAAACAGTGCCCGACATCTCCCTGTGCGATCTGACACCGGCGCTGAGGGAGAAGTATAGGGTGAGGAGTGCTGGTATACCACACAAGTATGCCTTGATCATATTTAAACACCATGTTCCCTACACATTGTACTGCGAGTGGGTGTTCAAAGTGAACTATGATGGGAATCGCCAAAAAAATGCCCTTCCTGCCAATTTAAGGAAAAAGATTGTGGAAGAAATGCAGCGCTATTACCCTGTTACAGATCCTGTAATGAGAGGCGTTAGAGACTGCATTAATGGCGTTTTGCGCCATGCAAGGCATCGGCCATGGCTGGAAAATGGGGAGGACTTTCAGTGAGACCATACTGTAATGTTGTGCTGTACTGTACAGTACATGTTTTACCCTATAGTACCTGCTGTACTTAAACAAAGGATACTGAATGTTGTTGTGTGTTGCACGGTTTTTGTACTGTATTTGTAAATAAAAGTTTTTAGTGGCGACTTCAGCAATAAAAGAACTGGTTACTTTATCTCACACACAGTACTACAAACTGCTTTTTGCTGCCAGACTGCAAACCCGCAAGACCAGCAACATTGTAACAAAAGAGCAATGAGCGCGCAATTGGCGTGGGAACTTCTGTTCTAAGGCCCCTATAAATAATATTCTTTATTTTATTTATAAACTCACATTTATAAACCCCGTCACCCACCCCCGCTAAACACAATAAAAAATAATCACACACAGCATCCCCGCAATAAATAAATAAATAAATACAAATAAATACATTTGAAATACATTTTTATTGATAGTGTAGATGTGCAGGGGGTCTCTGGAGCTGAACCGCACAGGTTTTAGGTCTGGGGACCCCGTGCCCCCCGAGATACAGGCCCCTTTAGGGGGTGCCGGTAGCCCTCTGCTTGGTTTAAAGGTCCGATCACGTGATCGCGGCCTGTAAACCAAGCAGAGCAGAGGGATACCGGCACCCCCTAAAGGGGCCTGTATCTCGGGGGGCACGGGGTCCCCAGACCTGAAACCTGTGCGCTTCAGCTCCGGAGAACATCTACACTGTGAATAAAACACACACATCATTAAAGAATCATTCTTTAGCTTAGCGGCTATGCGCTATGGTAAAGAAGCAGCATTTCTGTCTTTTTAATAATATTGTAGAGTGAGCAGGGGGTTCCCTGAGACAGAAATCTAATCTCAGGGGACCCCCTGCTCCTGCACAATATTATTAAAAGTTCAGAAACGAGGCTTCATTAGCATAGCGTATAGCCGCTAAGGTAATGAAGGGGTTAACGCATAATAACCAATAAATACATTCAATACACTACCCACTACCCATGGCAACCTCCGCTGCTGTACAGTAAAACAGAGAAAAAAAATAACACTTTCAAAGTAATGTCCCCTAACCCCTTAATCACCATAGCGGTTATTAACCGCTACAGTCATGAAGGGGTTAACCCACCCTCACCCACCACTTGGGACGCCTACTGTACATACCCTCCCACTCTAACCCCCCACCCCGTGAGGCCTAACCACCCTCAACCCTCACCCACTAACTACCCACAAGGGAGGCCTACCCACATACCGTTGGGGAAACACCCCACCCCCACCCCAGTACCCACAATAAAAACAGTACAATCACCCACAATAAACAGCATTCTATTTATTAAATACATTACCCACCCCCTGTGCCCCCCCCCCATAAATACAAGATTTATTCTTTTACATTCAGGGTCCATAACGTAGCCCCACGCTAGTCCCCGGTGGGCTGGCAGGGCACCTGGACAGACCTACAGTTTACCAGCAGCATTCCACAGGTTCTGGAGGCCTGCTGGTGGATCCTGCCAGCACCATGGCGCTCAGGTGGTCTCCTTGGGTCACCGTGAGCCACAATTGGGTCCACACGGTAGGCCCAAGGATGTCTGGGAGCCCCGGGTCAAACCCACAGGTGTCTGCGGGGCCTCGGGTGGTTCCCATGGGGGTCTGGGGAACTCACGGGTGCTCACTACGGGTCCGCGGTGCCCCCACAGAAGTGGGACCACACATCATCATCCCCGCACCTACGGCTCGGAGGTGCCCCCACAGAAGTGGGACCACACATCGTCATGCCCGCAGACTACGGGTCCGCGGTGCCCCCACAGAAGTGGGACCACACATCATCATCCCCGCATGTGTCACCCGTGGAACCACCAGCCTGCTACCCTTTAGGATACCCGAGGATTCCCCGCGGGTGGTCTCCAGAGGTCCCACGCAAAACCACGGAAGTAACCCTGAATGTAAAAAAAATAAACCTGGCCTATACATTCAATACATACACCCTCCCCCCCAACACCTACAGTACAATAATGTGCAAAATAACTATTATCCAGATATGGATAATAGATTAATTGCCATTATTAAAAACATTAACTAGCATATACAAATAAATAAAGTACTACTGACCTCATCAATACGAAGTGTCCGATGCCAGCGCCTTCCTTCTCTTGCCCACACAAAACATAGCCAAAACCAAGCCAATACATTGCAATTACATTCAGATATCAATTAACCCCTTAAACACCTTATCGGATAATAACCGCAAAGGTAATTAAGGGGTTAAGCCACACAGGCACGATACCCACCCTTCACCCATGAATTTGTACTGTGGCTTCATCATGCAACTATATATATATATACTGTATATATATACATACAGAGAGACAGAGAGAAAGAGAGAGAGAGAGATATATACAGTATATATATATACACACGTTATATACACACCCATGATAAACCAAATATACAGTACAAATAAATGTAGAAGGGTTATCAAAACCATACTGTTCTACAACCAAACACTTCTCCATACAGACACTACATTAAAAATCAATTTCCTTTAAAAATCCTAACTGATCTCACAATCTACTGTACTGTATATGATCACAAACCAATGAAAAAAGTCACATTCCAAAATGCATAAAATCTATGCACCATACTGTATACATTCTGCAAATTAATCAACGTAAACAAAAATCAATTAGCAATCATTATTTAGATCTCTAAACATTTCACACTCAATCATGAACAATGAAACCATTAACAGATTCACGCCTAGAGCAGAACAATTAAGCCTTTGAAAAAATATAAGTACCGACAAAAATACAACCTTTCCAAACCAAGCCTACAGTACCTACAGTATCCCTGACCTTCCTCAAACACACAATACAATACCAAGGAATAATACATCTATCTAATTTTAAAATACTTTAAACTCACAAAATAATTAAAAACACATCTAATCCAGCTTTTAAAACATCATCATTTCTTACCCTGAATGTATACTGTACAGTATATCTCTCTAGACATATATATTGTACATACATACATACAGTGGCAAGAAATGATATACCACAAAAAAATAAAAATACACAGGTTAAAAAACCTTTTGAAAAAATTAACAAGTTAAATAAAATACATTTCTTTACTGTAGTTCACTTACCATTACTTGCCCCCACCGACTCCCGTTGCCCAGCTTACTCACGAACCAATCCACGATCAGGAACCCATAAAATAATAAACCATTGAAAATAATAAACATTAAACTAAAAATCCAAACCAATCCACGGGTCTTCTACTTGTAATACACCTTCATCTGTATTCTTCTTTCTTCTATCTCCTTCCGGGCGGGGCAGGGCGTGGTCTTCTTTCCATCATCGGCCACGCCCTTGTCTTTTTCCTTCTCCGGAGGTCCTTCCTCCGCGGCGTCTGGCTGCAAAATGAGACGACATAGGCTTTTAAAGGCCTATGACGTCACATTTTGCGTCATGGTTCCCACGGTCCTGATTGGACCGTGAAAACCATGTGTGTTGGCCGATAATAAAAAAATGATGACGTCACTTAAAGGGAATGAAAGCACAGCCAATCAGAATGGCTTTGCTTCAATTGCCTTTAAGATGACGTCATGAAAAGGCACATGGCCGTGCACACATGGTACTAGAGCCAATCAGAGCGTGGGAACTTTATCCCTACTCTGATTGGCTCTGGTATACCATGTGTCAGGGGCTTGGGGGAGAAAGGATGTGACGTCAATGAAAACCTGTCACGTGGTACGGTAGCCAATCAGAGCGTGGGAACTTTATCCCTACTCTGATTGGCTCTGGTATACCATGTGTCAGGGGCTTGGGGGAGAAAGGATGTGACGTCAATGAAAACCTGTCACGTGGTACGGTAGCCAATCAGAGCGTGGGAACTTTATCCTTATTGACGTCACATCCTTTCTCCCCCAAGCCCCTGACACATGGTATACCAGAGCCAATCAGAGTAGGGATAAAGTTCCCACGCTCTGATTGGCTACTGTACCACGTGACAGGTTTTCATTGACGTCACATCCTTTCTCCCCCAAGCCCCTGACACATGGTATACCAGAGCCAATCAGAGTAGGGATAAAGTTCCCACGCTCTGATTGGCTCTAGTACCATGTGTGCACGGCCATGTGCCTTTTCATGACGTCATCTTAAAGGCAATTGAAGCAAAGCCATTCTGATTGGCTGTGCTTTCATTCCCTTTAAGTGACGTCATCATTTTTTTATTATCGGCCAACACACATGGTTTTCACGGTCCAATCAGGACCGTGGGAACCATGACGCAAAATGTGACGTCATAGGCCTTTAAAAGCCTATGTCGTCTCATTTTGCAGCCAGACGCCGCGGAGGAAGGACCTCCGGAGAAGGAAAAAGACAAGGGCGTGGCCGATGATGGAAAGAAGACCACGCCCTGCCCCGCCCGGAAGGAGATAGAAGAAAGAAGAATACAGATGAAGGTGTATTACAAGTAGAAGACCCGTGGATTGGTTTGGATTTTTAGTTTAATGTTTATTATTTTCAATGGTTTATTATTTTATGGGTTCCTGATCGTGGATTGGTTCGTGAGTAAGCTGGGCAACGGGAGTCGGTGGGGGCAAGTAATGGTAAGTGAACTACAGTAAAGAAATGTATTTTATTTAACTTGTTAATTTTTTCAAAAGGTTTTTTAACCTGTGTATTTTTATTTTTTTGTGGTATATCATTTCTTGCCACTGAATGTATGTATGTACAATATATATGTCTAGAGAGATATACTGTACAGTATACATTCAGGGTAAGAAATGATGATGTTTTAAAAGCTGGATTAGATGTGTTTTTAATTATTTTGTGAGTTTAAAGTATTTTAAAATTAGATAGATGTATTATTCCTTGGTATTGTATTGTGTGTTTGAGGAAGGTCAGGGATACTGTAGGTACTGTAGGCTTGGTTTGGAAAGGTTGTATTTTTGTCGGTACTTATATTTTTTCAAAGGCTTAATTGTTCTGCTCTAGGCGTGAATCTGTTAATGGTTTCATTGTTCATGATTGAGTGTGAAATGTTTAGAGATCTAAATAATGATTGCTAATTGATTTTTGTTTACGTTGATTAATTTGCAGAATGTATACAGTATGGTGCATAGATTTTATGCATTTTGGAATGTGACTTTTTTCATTGGTTTGTGATCATATACAGTACAGTAGATTGTGAGATCAGTTAGGATTTTTAAAGGAAATTGATTTTTAATGTAGTGTCTGTATGGAGAAGTGTTTGGTTGTAGAACAGTATGGTTTTGATAACCCTTCTACATTTATTTGTACTGTATATTTGGTTTATCATGGGTGTGTATATAACGTGTGTATATATATATACTGTATATATCTCTCTCTCTCTCTTTCTCTCTGTCTCTCTGTATGTATATATATACAGTATATATATATATAGTTGCATGATGAAGCCACAGTACAAATTCATGGGTGAAGGGTGGGTATCGTGCCTGTGTGGCTTAACCCCTTAATTACCTTTGCGGTTATTATCCGATAAGGTGTTTAAGGGGTTAATTGATATCTGAATGTAATTGCAATGTATTGGCTTGGTTTTGGCTATGTTTTGTGTGGGCAAGAGAAGGAAGGCGCTGGCATCGGACACTTCGTATTGATGAGGTCAGTAGTACTTTATTTATTTGTATATGCTAGTTAATGTTTTTAATAATGGGCAATTAATCTATTATCCATATCTGGATAATAGTTATTTTGCACATTATTATACTGTAGGTGTTGGGGGGGAGGGTGTATGTATTGAATGTATAGGCCAGGTTTATTTTTTTTACATTCAGGGTTACTTCCGTGGTTTTGCGTGGGACCTCTGGAGACCACCCGCGGGGAATCCTCGGGTATCCTAAAGGGTAGCAGGCTGGTGGTTCCACGGGTGA